>NW_009258662.1:3396289-3415522 GCF_000687185.1 Egretta garzetta
CGCTCCGCGGTTGCGGGGCAGGCGCGCAGCGCTACCGCGCTCTCGCCCTCCGCGCCTTAATCGCGATTAAAACACCATAAAGCGGTTTTATCCCGCCGGCAAAGCGGGAGCGCTGCCTCCCATCTCCCCCTCCGCAACCTTTTAGTTCGGTTTTTTCCCCTTATTCCATGTTCGCGAAGAAAACTTCCAGGGAGGGAGATGGGGAAAAGAAGGGAAAGCAAAAACACACCGCGTCCCCCCGGCCCCTCCGCCCCGGGAGGCTCTTGCCTTACCTTTTTTTTCCCTGTTGCGGAAAATAAATTTTAAAAAAATAATAATAATAATAATAAATTGCAGTGCCTCCCCCCACCCTTTTTGTGCTTATTTATTTATTTATTTATTTGGCTGTTGCAGGGGATCCACGGCAGAATTGGGCTGAACGTGTGCGGCTGTGCTGGGAGGGGGCTGCAGGCACAGGGAGGGATTTTTCTGGTTTTATGTATTTTTTTTTATTTTTTTTTTTTTTTCCTTTCGAGAAAACCCACCCCAATGCAGGACTGGGAAGCCTGGCCGGACACCATTGCCCATGCCCGACTGGTCCTGCTCCCGGGGGTGTCAGAAAAAATCCTCAGGGGCGGGATGGGGATAAACACCCCCTCGGCAGCCGGGGTTATTTCGGGGGATGCTCCCACTCCGGAGCTTTCCCTGCCCGGCTTCGCTCAGCAGCAGAGCTGTGGATATATTTTGCAGAGATTTCGCTCCCTGCCTTGCAAGCCCTGCCCAGGGGCTGCACAATGCTCCTTGCTGGGGGGGTTTGGAGCCCCAACTGCCTCCTCCTTTGCAGGAGGCAAGGGCAGCATCCCCGACTGGGCTGAGGATGCAGGCGGGTGCATCTGGAGCATCCTCCGGGATGGGGGCTGCCGCAGCGCACGCATATTCAACAGGTCTGGAGGAGAGCAGAGGGAAGAAGCATCCTTGCTCCAGGGCAGCAACCAGTCCTGGGCTTTGTCCTTCCCACCGTGAAATTCCCCCCAAACACTGGCGTGTCTGCCCCCACGCCCGGGCTCATCAAGTTTGCATCTCACCCCAGCCGGCGCAGATGCAATCGCTGCCTCTGCTTGTTTTTCTCCAGTCATTTCTGAGCCGAGGTTTGAAGTTTCCAGGTGATGTTGTGAGCATCCCTTCCTGCAGGAGCAGGGCAGTGCTGCAGGGAGGGGTGGTCTCAGGACACGCCAGAGCCTTGGCACTGATTCCCCCCTCCCCGTGGCCCCAGCTCTCTGTCCCGTTGCAATCACCAGCATCCTGTGCACTGGTTTTTGCTGGGAATTCACCGGGGAATCTCCCCATCCCCTTTCTCTTTCGCTCTCCCTGTACCCTTTCTTTTCCACCAGCCTCTCAGAGGCACCCCAGCACACCAGGATTTGTGTGCAAGATGACAAGTGAGGAGTGCAACAGGGATGAAGAAAGGTGTGATTTCTTTCTGGGATAATTCGTAGAGAAGATACCAAAGACTAGAGAAAAGACCAAATATTGCAGACAGTGCATTTCTTCACCACAGTCCACCTTCTTCCATTCACGGTCCATCCCTGAAGGGTCATGGAGATGGGTTCAGCCCCTCCAGTTCCAGCAGAGTTCCTACAAAACGGTTCATATTTTTCAGGATTTGGGTTGGATGGGATTTCAAAACAGCAAGGGAACATTGTCAGGACTTCAAAATCAGACCAAAAACCCAACAGATGCCAGGGAAGTGTTGAAGTCCCATTTCTCCAGATGATCGTGGAAGTGGTTGACATTTTCAGCGTGGTGACGTTTCAGATTTTCAACGTACTTCTGAAAGGAAGATGCTCTGCAAACACGACGTCTCTGTTCTCGCTCCTTTTAACCTGCTCTAAATAAGGTTACACTGGGATTCCTCTAGCTGCAGCATATTTCGGTCTAAGGCTGGTGGCGGGTGACACCACCCTCATGCAGCTTAGGGACACAGCCACAGCAGCTCTCACAGCTTTTTAGGTGTTTCTCCATCTCCTTTCCTTAGCCCCAGATACCCTTGTGCTTTATTTCCATTCACACTTTGGTGCGCTTTGTAGGAGCTTTGGTTCAGCTGACCTCCCTGGAGCATCTTCTTCCCTCTTGGCCTTGGTTTTCTCTGTCCTGCCCTCTTTTATTTTTTATTTTTATTTAGAGACTATTTCTGAAGCACTGGCAGAGCATTTGGCCCTGTACATACCAATGTATGTATTATCCTTGTTCAAAGAGTCTGTGATCTCAATTAGTTCTGTGGAAAGTGTCCGAAGAGGTAGATTAAAAAAAAATTAAAAATAATCAAAGCTGAGGAAGGAAATCCCTTTGGAATCTTTTCTAAGTGGCTGCTACGATAAGACTTGCAGATACGAATTAAAAGGTGCAGGTTTATATCAGGGCTGATTTGAAGATGAGGTGACAGCTCCTGTTGGCCACAAAGACTTTGGATCTTGCCCAGAGCTGGGAATACAGATTGGTTTAGTGGACATGAACTGCGGTAATAGCTGAGAGATTTCACTTTAATACTAGAGCATCACTGGGAAAAAAGAAAGTGCTTTGAGAAATACTGAACTGTCCCAGCACAGTATAACAAGACATAAAATGGATTTAATCCCTGGTGAAAAAACCACACTGAGCTTAGCTCCGGTTTTAGCCTCTGTGATGCTGTATTCTCAGGGATCTTCAACCGATTAAAAGCAACCTGGTTCCATTAATTTCGCCACCGTCCATGCTGTTTAATGCCACATCGGTTGGTAGCCATGTGACACCTCAACTTGTATTTCAAGCTGAGAATAGAAGTTTCACATCTGAAATTTGTTGTTGTTGGTGGTGGTTTTTTTAACAAACACTTTTTTATGCAAATAGCACTGATAAAAAGTTAGATTTACCTGAGCACCAAGTACCCCGAGTTGGGCTGATTGTCCATCTGCCCTTGCCTCTGACGATCACCCCCAAAGGATATAAATGTTCACACCCCAAGTTTTCCATAGCTGAACACGAGAAACTTGGCCAGCCCAGTGAAATTCAGCCAGTCCCATTGCTTTAGATCAGGTATCAGCAGTTTCTGATCTCCACAATAGGTTCAGGTTTTTGGAGGAGAGGTGGGGATGGAAAAAGATCCCCTACACAAGCATCTACACACACAGATGTTATGGCATTAACGCTCCCGATTTCTCCTAGCTCAGGAAGATAAATGCCCTGGGGGACATGGTAGGATTTGTAGATGGATGTGCCTTTGGGTATCTATTTCTGGCCCCAATTTAGCCAGGTGCCTGAAGGACTCAGAATACCCCACAAGCTTGACTTGGTGCTGAGATGAGGTCTGTATTTGCACGCAGTCAGGTCTATATTTGCACACAGTGCCTGGACGTGCTCATAAACACGAGTAAATGGCATCAGCCTTGCAGACAGTGCACATCGTAGGATCTGAGCCAACCTTTCCATGGGCAAAATGGCAAAATGCAGGCTCGGAAGGGTCACACTATCAGGCTGGGCAGAAGTTATTTGACAGCATCCAGGTTTATACCCAAAGGAGCTCCACTTTGGGGAGATATTTGCCTGCTTTGGGATGCTGCCATCAAGTCGCGCTGCACTGCAAGAAGGGGCAAGGTTGTGCAGCTGACACAGATGAATTATTTGGGGGTGGTTAGAGGCACCCAGCCTGAGTGAGCTGAAGGAGGGACACCATCTAACAGGAGCTTGGTGCCAGAGAGGAGACTGACGGGACATTGTCTGGGGCCATCTCCGTTGCCAAGCGCAGCTCCTATTACTTGTTCCTCTGCCCTAGACATCTCCTGCAGGACCGTTCCTGGGTTCATAGTGAAGCTGCTCTGCGCTTTCTCCTCTCCAGGCAGCAAACTGTGGCCTTCAGCTTCTAAGTCTTAAACCCACCTCATACTCAATCTTTCCAAGAGGAAAAGATGCCATAAGGCCCTTACTTCATGCCAGCTGAGGCTGGCGTTGTGTCTCAGAGCCAGGGGTATCACGTACTTACACCTTTGTCTTCTTTTTATTCATCAGCCCTAATTCAGAGAGAAGTTGGTCCCTGGAAGCTGGCACTGGGATGCTGAAAGACTAGTTTCACAGTGCCATCTCCTGGAGAGGGATATGACATCTAGGTTGCATTTTGAAGATGCCTTTTTTCGTCCAATTTACCGTTGAGTGCCGGGCGCTTTGAAGGCAGGTATTTAAGGCATGATCTAAAGAAGAGATTAGCATAAGTGAAGTTAATCCAAAATTTAAACTCCCTCGTTACGCTTCGCAGTAGAAGTCCTGCTTCTTAAATGCTGTGAACAGCAACGAGATTACTGGCTTGGGATTCGTAAAACGCTTGCTGGGTTATGGTCTCACACTGCTTTGCACCTCTTCCTCAACAGCACCAGCCCTGTATGCAGCAGTTGCAGGGGCAAAAAGCCAACCCTTTGCTCTACCCCTTCTCCTGCAGCAGCTCCCGAGATACCGTGGGGAAGGGATCATCACCTCCCAAATGGGAGGTCTCAGGGCCAGGCATCCCTGCAGTCTCCAGCAGCAGCTGCCTTGCAGACCCCTGCCTGGGATGCACACAGCACGTGGAGACCCACACATCAAGTCCACAGCCCAAAGCAGTCTTCACTGCAGCTTACTTACCAAATTTTATTTATTTTTATTGCCCGTTGATTAAAAATCACCGTGTAGGGGTTGTGACTATTCCGCAGAGGGGCAAGGGCTGGCTTTAACGTTAACTGGAAAACCTGAGCCAGTGCCTCGTGTCTGCAGCTCAAGGATGCCTAGAAAGCGTGGTCTCAGCACTGAACAATAGTGCTTCCACCTTAGCAGTAAATGAAAAGGAAACACATGTTACATCCGATAAATCACAGCACTGAGGTTCAATACTGAGGCTCATAGCTATGAGTCTTATTGATCACGCCTGCACTATGGAAGACATCCACTCCCAGATCCAGAACTTGCTCATTTCTACCATTTATTAACAGCTTCCTTATTTATTTGGAGTATTTACATTTTTTTCCTCAGCAGGAGTTGGGAGGGGAAGCCGGGGAACCTGGGGCAGGAGGAGCTGAGCTCTCACACACAGATGCGTGGTCCCAGGGAAAAGCTGCAGTGATGGACGTGGCTGTAGACCTCCGAAGCAGGGCAGCACAGCAGAGTGGTTATAGCTTTCACTTACAGGGGTGTTTCTGCCCATCTCTGTGATGCTAAGCAAGACTTTGGTCCCCACTATACAAAAAAAGCTGTGGACAGGCTGGAGGGTGTCCAGAGAAGGGCCGCCAAGATGATCAAAGGCCTGGGAAGCTTGACATACCAGGCTGAGAGAGATGGGTTTGTTCAGCCTTGAGCAAAGGAGGCTTAGAGGGGATCTCATTGCCACGTACCAGTACCTAAGGGGTAGCTACAAAGAAAATGGAGACTCCCTTTTTACAAGGAGTGACATGGAGAGGACAAAGGGGAATGGACACAAGTTGCTCTTGGGGAGATTCACATTAGACATGAGAGAGAAATTTTTCACCATGAGAACAGTCACCCATTGGAATAATCTCCCCAGGGACGCGGTTGACTCCACCACATTGGACACTTTCAAGACTCAGCTGGACAGGGTGCTGGGCCATCTTGTCTAGACTCTGCTCTTACCTAGAAAGGTTAGACCAGGTGATCCTTCAGGTTCCTTCCAACCTGGGATTCTATGATTCTATGATTTCTCCATTTCCCTTCCCTTTGATACAGGACTCTCTGTAACGGCAGAACAAGACCGATACCTCTGACTGACACAGATGACCAGGAGCTTACGTCTTATTAAAAAAATGCAAATACTGCCTCACATCTGCATTTCTCATCATTGCTGCAGCACCCCAATGGGGGGGTCAGAGCAGCTGCTGCATGTTGAGTGAATTCTGCATCACAGTATGCAAAACATTGAGTCGTTCTGCCTCTCCATGTGTCCTGCTTGCACAGTGGACTTCAAAGCCAGCCCAGGCACTTCCACGGTTTTGGTAATGAATCAGATTTATGAGCTGGTCAGTTGTGGGCAGAAATGCCCTGGCACGTTCCCACAACAGCCCAAAAGCCCATCCATGACGTGCTTTGTGCTCAAGTTTCGCTGGCAAACATCCCCCCTTGCAACAAAAGCTAATCTTGCAATTATACACTCCACCTTCTCCTCCCTCCTTCCGTCCCCTGTTCACCACCACCACCCCCAAAACAGCAGTGCAGAATTAAAGGGGCATAGAAGGTTTTTTTTTCATTTATTTACAAAACAAAGATGAAAATGATGCATTTGGAAGCATCTCTCTGTAGCTGACTGTGAAACAGGCTTGTGGATGGCTCTTACTCTTTTAACGGCTCCTTTTGTATTAAGGAGGAAGATTAAGAATGAAATGCCACTAATTGCACATAAAGGCCCCGGCTTCCACACCAGTGTAAATGTACATTGTATTCAGCTTAATCTCCATCTACCCCTAAGAGCGTAATTGATTTTTTATTTTAATTTGAAGAAGCTGACACTTCTATTTCTTCACTGCCAGGTTGCTAAGCACAGTTAATAAGAATGCATATGAGTGGAGGAGTCTACAATATGCTGTTAAAGGTAATAGGTAACATATTTAAGGTCATAATGAGCTCAGGACTAAGTATCTCAGTCCAGGGATCAGGAGGGAAGGTGTATATCCTTACTAGGACCCTGTCGAGCAAGACATGGCTGCGGGTTAATAAATAAAGAAGGAAACGGAGCTTTTTTTCATGGAGTGGATTTTCTGATCTCATTTCAGACCATGCCCTTTCGGTAGTTCATGTCCTGCCTACAGGTCATTTTGGTTTTATTCTAGACTGATACCAGACCCTGGCTGACTCCTGACAAGCAATGGCCTCTGTGCCTCAGTTTCCCCATCTCTGAAAGGGAGAGAGGAATATAAGCCCCGGCTTTATGAACTGCTTGGAGATTCACTGAAGAAAAATGCTGGTATCTTGTACCTGGTAATTGAGCCTTGTCAGCCAGGGAGCCTTTTGCTCCAAAGCAAATCCTGTGGCCCCTCTCCTGTCACAACCCTCCTCTCCCCTCTCCAGAGCTGCTGCTAGGCCACTCCCTCCTGAGATAATGAAAAAGCTCTCAGATATTCCTGAAGCCACACCTTTTTCAAAAACATCATGTGCTCATCGCTGATACCTGCACCCCCGACAACCCACAAGCCTTAAAAATACAGTTTCTTGGAAAGAAAGATTTTTAAAAATAATATTCTTGTGCAACTTGCACGCACAGATAACCCCCAGCTTCCGCATGGTGGTTTCTGCTCTCCGACTTTTCCTCAGTCTTGGCTAAAGTTTGCTGCTGGGCAGCTCGGTGACGTGTGCAGGGCCAGGAATGTCGGTGGGGATGAGGAAAGTAGCAGCTATGATGCCCCACAACAGCTTTCAGCCCCTATCGATGGATTTTTTTTTTTTTATTAACAGAAAATAAAGTACATCCCTGTTAAATGCGACATTTTCTCAATATTTGAAGCTAGAGGATACGCAGCAGAATGGGTGGCATCCACTGCAGGTCTCTACACTCAGGAGTTTGGGACTTCCCTTTCAACATGTCCTGGAGCTCTCTATGGACTGTTGGGGAATCAAACCACACGGATTTAGTTTCAATACAGTAAAAGACACTTGCAGCTAGCACCTGATTCTGCTCTGGTGCTCTTGGGACCCAGAGGACCCAGAGCAAGGAATAATCCTTGCTTCCCCCAAAATCTTGCCTTTAGAAAGGAAGCACTGTACAGGTTGGAGACTGAAATCTAGGCGAATTGAAAGCCGGGTCCATACAGGTATTTAAGAATTTAAATCCTTCTTTGATTTTCTTTTGTAAACAGTAGGTTTTAGGAATGTAGGAACATTTTTACAAAACCCAAAAGGCTGTAACCAGCTGTGGACTTGACCCCAGGCTCTCACCTTCTAGGCAAGCATCTTTGCTCAAGGCAGTTCCCCAAAGTCCCTGCTTTGATTATGACATTGATACCCTTTTCTCTACTCTTGGACTCTCAATAAGCCTGCCCAGGACATGTCTGGTTACGTTCAAGCACCCCCAGGCTTGTATGGAGCCTTACTAAGATTTGGTCCGATAGCAGCATCTGGTCTATCTGAAATTCACACTCGCTCCGAAATCACGCAGAGAGACTCAGCTCCTACGTCTGTCACAGAGTTGCAGCCAAACCCAAAAAAATTCAAGCTTGAAAAAAATTGAAGTTGCTGCCACATGCAGAGTCAGGCAGCCAGAGAGGGTGAAAATCCACAGCACCCAACCTGGCTGCACAGAAATACCTGCAACGGGGAGGAGATACAACTTCAGCCCCAAGCGCAGGAGTCCTTCCTGCATACCCCCCCAGTGAGAAGTGACTCGGGTTTTGCTGGACCCCAGCGGGCAAGATGAAGGCTGTGCTGTCCCATAGCCCACACACAGACCCTGGAAGGACCACACAAAAAAAGCTGGATTTTGGCTGTGTGCAGACATCCTCACCCAGAGCCCACGGCACCAGCAGAAGAAGGTGCCAGCAGTCACCCAGCTGCGCCATCTGAGTCAACCACTCTGGTGTGTACGGTGGCACCAATCAGATACCCTAAAACATGGCAGGGGACATAGAGGGAATTGGTGACGTTTAATAATACGTAGCTTTTGTGCAGTTCAACCATATTGCTACTTCCCTTTTGATTTCACAGGTTGGCATGGCTGAAGGCTAGGAATGACAGTGGGATCTCTGGACAGTGCTGTTTATCCAGCTGTTTTCCAGTTGCCCAGTGTGCACATCTGGCCATCTCCTAAATCCCACCTCAAAGCCAAGGAGTAGGGCAGGAGCAGCTTCTGGCATTCATGCTAGCCCTACTTTTCCATGGGCTCAGCTGTACTGTGAAAAAACCTACTTTCCCAGCTTGTTCCTGCCACTCTTACACCATAAATATCAACCAGCTACACACTGCAATTATTAATTCTCCCCCAGGTTTTCTTTTGGATTGAACCAACCAGTTCCCCCTGTGAGATGAAACCTGGGTGCCTTCAGGCGTCACTTGAAGGATTTCCCTTTGTAGGCAGTACAGTCCATGCTAAATGTACCTCCCTCTGTCCTACATGGTTCTCCAGTGCTATCCCAGCAAGCTTCAACTGCAAGTACCCTTAGGACCACCTGCCAAGATCCGACAGGAGGGATGTGCCACACAAGTGCCACTCTGGTGGGCTGCATTTTCAGGCATTTTGCACTGTAAATTAACTCTTATCTTAGGGCCAGAGAGATGCCACGTGAATCCCAGAGGAGACCATGGCCAAGTGCCAATGCAAGGTGACCATGGCTAGTGGCCTTGGGAAGAGGCCAGCCATGAGCTGGATGGACATGACTTGGCCCAGAGGCTGGAGATCTCCTCTTACAGCAAATGACACGAGCAGGGTAGATGCAGTGGAAATTTCACAAGCACCAGACAAGTCCTTTGGGGTCTTCACCAGGGAAGGTATGCTACTAAGAGATAAGACGTTTTAACATGAAGAATTTCTTCTCCTTCCCCAATTTTTGACCACTTCATGTTATAAATGTGAGGTATAAATGTAAAACCTTCTTGGTATGGTGTTTCAAGAAAATAACACGTTTAAATACTCCGAAAAGTTTTCATCTAAGGAATGTGTCGCTTTACCCAGGGGGAATCACATTTTTCTTTGCTGAATGCAAACAACCTCTGTTTTCTTGTTCACATCTACAGTTTCATATTGTAAAATGAGAGAAGGTTTTACCCTGACAAATCTTCTTAGTGCTCATCTCAATGTCCTTTCATTTGCCTCCTTACAAACAAAAGGATGCTGCCCAGTCCTGTCAAAAGGAACTGCTTGCTGCAAAGCATTGGGTTTGAAGTAGTGTTTAGGTAAATAAATCACGCTCACAGTCTAGTATTAATTGATTACGTTACTGTCTATGAATTATCCAAGATCCACAAAAGGCAGCTCATTACATTAGCATAAACAAAGAGTGCAAAGCACCAGCCATGGCAAAGGGGGACTTGGGAAGAGATGCCAACAAGACAGGGCCAGGGCAAATATTTTCTGTTTGAAAAGCAAATTGTTAGAAATGTCAGGGATGAAAGCTCATGTGACAATGCCTTCTTAAACTGGCAAGTGTAATGTCACTGCCGCATAATTGGGATATGTCAACGGATGTGCTTGAAAGGTTTATTTGGGTGGGTTGCACCTCCCTCCATCAGTACAACGCAGGCTTCACAGCCAGTGCTTTTGACTCCCATTTGGCTGTACGAGAAGCATATCTGCAAACCCTGCCAGTGTTTGTAATGATGCCTTTTAACAAGGTTTCTCCAAGCATAATTCTGTGATAAGCAGCAAACAAGCTTCACGTATTCATAACCAGGGGAGAAGGTTTTTTCTCTTAGCGTGACCAGCCCCGGTAGGCCTAGGAAATCCTTCTGGAGAGCAAGGCAGAGCAGGCAGTGAGGGAGGGGGGTGATACTGGCTGTGGGCAGGTTGTTCTGCATTGCCTGTCTACCTTCACTGAATGGCTACAGACTCTGGACAATTAGTCTGATGAGGTTCCTGGGGTGCAGTTCCAGGTGAGCACATCTAAATACAGGTGTCACTGATGCAGGCATTTCCATGTGGGTCAGGAGATGGATTCAAATACCTAAATGGAAATGTCCGGTGCCTTTTGATTTGTCTTAGGGTGTCCCACCAGGCCTCTAACTACTGCTCTGAGTTGGATCTCTGACATATGTTCTGCCACATCTGCTAGGAAGTCTTCTAGTTCAGGGCACCGAAGCCTACCCTAGGTGTCCAAGCGCAAAGTCAACAAAGATCCAGCAACAGTTGGTCAGCGGGGTCTGGAGAATGACAGAGCTGAGCAAATGCATGCACCAAACTTTGGGGTGAGCTGAACTGATTTCTAGACTTGACTGGCAGCATTGAGCAGATCTTTACCAAGTATAAGTGGAGCTCAGGTACCCAAGTGATATCAAGACACCTAAATTTGGCTCTTCAGATTAAACTTACCTTTTACATACTTCAGTAAAACCTTTGAGAGTTCTTGGGGTACCCAAAACTGCATCCCAGAAGCAGCAAACGGGATTCTGCTCTGGGGAAATGTTAGTAATTTGGGGAGATTTTCATAATTCATTATGAGCACTGTGGAAAATCAGGAAACTGAAGTAGCTGGGGCCTTTGGTCTGACTCTTCGTATGTTCTTCTGTTCTAATAAAATAACTTGCATCCAGTCCAGTGGTAGGTTGGGACTGGTGAGCTATGTCCATGGAGACAGATTCCCATCTGATTAATGTGACAGCACAGGGCAGAGAATTCACGTTCCTCCTCTGCTGAGTGACAACAGGAGCCAAGGTAGGGAAGGAATTTTATTTTCCTCATGACAAGCTTTAAAATGGACTCGACTTTCAGCTCAAATTTTCAAAAAATCAAGCCACTAGAAGTAGCTTTCCAGGCATGGATGGGACCCCACCTGCTGGCAGAACAGGCTCCAAAGGCGTTTCTCCAGCTATTTCAGAGCATAAAGGAAGAAAACGCAGCATGGGAAGTCATTCAAAGGCATTTGTGCAGCAAAGGCAGAATTTTCAAAAGAGCCAGAGCAAATTCAGACCCAGTGGGAGAGGGGCAACATTTCCTTTGGACTGCTTGGAAAATCCTGTGTGTGTGTGCTCGGAAAGGTGGCCCTTGTGAGGGCAAACCATGCACTTACAGAACAATTTCCCAAAAAAAGATTAACTCCAGCGCTTGCACATTGGAGGTGCAGAAAGGTGACTTTCCCACGTGACTGGTCACAGCCCAATGATCCATCATTAGGCCATTCTGCCTCCCCATTTTTCATCTCACCAGGTAGTTCTAATGCTAATCTGCTTAAATGTCTTTTTATAGCTGGTAGCTGGAGGCTAGTTGAGTTAAGAAACCTTTGCAGTTGTACAGCCGTTTACAGGGCTTCTTTAAGACGTGGCATATATTATGTATGAAGCTTTATGACAACCATCCATATCAGAGCTGATGGAGAACATGAAAGCAATACAGCAACTCTCCTTCCTACAGCACTTTGTTACAGGTGACGAGACGTAGGAGATCCAAAGACTGAGTCAAAACGGTGGCAGGAAATTATTTTGCAAAGAGACTCCTAAGGAACGTAATGACAAATAAGACTTTTAAAGTTACTATGAAACAAAGAGCTCCTTTAATTAAAAAGAAATCTGATCCCATAAAACGTTTAAGGTTGTGTTCATCTGTCTAAACTAGGATATATTTAGATATCTCCATCCGAAGTATCAATCCCCTTTGTAATTGGTGGAGAAAATCACCATAGGGACCTGGATGGGAAACTCACACTGCTCGAGGGTAAATAGCAAATGTTAGATCTATGCTTGAGACTCCCTAACTCCCACATTTGATTATTCGTGCTGGTCATGCCCTGTCTCAGTGCAAGGAAGAATGGCTCCCAGGACCAAAGCTGTCTGTCAGGCCCCTTGGTCTGGACCTTTAGGTGAAAAGAGTCCCGCATCCAACGCAAAGCCAAGAAGAAATCGTGGTCCCACAGACCCCAACAGGGAGCAGAGATTCCCCATAGGGCCACTACCTATATGATAAAATGATGCACGTGCTTATGAGTTTTGCCGCACTGGATCTATGCTGCTTTGACCCTCTTTGAATTAACCCTAAATGAGTGCCATAACTGGGAAGAGTTTTCCTCCCAGAAGACAAACTAGAATCCGCAAAACTGCCTTAAATTCACAGTCGTTGTAATCCTTCCTAATGCGTACAGAAGTTCAAATCGTCCTCCCTCCCATCCCAAAACAAAGCTATCAAATCCCATCTCAGTTTTTCAAGGCTGGTTATGTACCGAAAGTCTTGCTTCTCCTAGAGTTTAAACAGTTTCTCTTTCTTTCCAAAGAGGAGCACAAAAGTTGAGTTTCACTCTTACTGATTTCAGCCTATTTCCCTCTAGAGAGCTCCAGAGCCAACTCCTGTGAATAAAACCACTTCCCAGCACTAAATGCTTCTTGTTTACACCCGTCGACCACCTGGGCCAGCTTTTCCAAGAAATGCATTTGACTTCTCACTCCTTACTACGGTGGTCTACCTCCAGGTAAAGCAAACTTGTACAAAGGCATTATCAGAAGTTCATGAGCAAGACACATGGCGTAAATGAGACTAAATGAAAATGTACGTAATGAAAGCTTGGAGGAAAAGCATTCCCTCCTAGGAGCGTTATCGCGTTAGGGGCACAGGCTGGTTATGAAGAGCTAATGTCCACTTTAAGTGGTATCAAGAGCTGGAGCAATTGAAAGATAATAAGAAGAAAATGAGTAATGAATCAATTTTATTGTGTGCCGTTGAGCAGCTCTCGCTTGAAGAGCGTGCGTTGATACTGCCCGATAAAAGGGATGGATTGGAACTGGCAGCAGTAGGGACAAGCAATCCCACATTTTCTGAAGAAATAAATGATTTTTGGAATTAATTTTGCCTTAGTCAATAGGATTCTGCTGTAAAAATGGGATTTTTTTTGTGGAGTTCAGTATAGACACAGCAAGTGAACAGCACGCTCTTTATTTATACAGAGGGAAAACAGCAGCTTTATTGGAGAGACAAACTCACTTTGCACCTTTCTCAAAGGTGGCCATGCTGGCTTCCCTGGGAAAGGTGACACTTGTGCCACTCAGATCTCCCTGTGGGACTCATCTCTGCTGCCACATCTCCCTTTATCACACATTATGTCCCTAAGCCATCACTTCCCATTTCACCTCTTAGATTTGGTACAGGTTTCCAATTCATGCTTAAAATCATAGAATAATAGAATTGTTTAGGTTGGAAAAGACCTTTAAGATCATCAAGTCCAACCATTACCTTAACCCCACCATCCCACCACTAAACCCTGTCCCTAAGCACCTCGTCTGCCCAGATTTTAAATACCCCCAGGGATGGGGACTTGACCCCTTCCCTGGGCAGCCCCTTCCAGTGCCTGACAGCCCTTTCAGGGAAGAAATTTTTCCCTGATGTCCAATCTAAACCTGCCCTGGCGCAACTTGAGGCCATTTCCCCTCATCCTATCGCCCGTTACCTGGGAGCAGAGACCAACTCCCCTAGCTACAACCTCCTTGCATCCATGCTGCTCCCCGATGCAGACACACCTATCCAGAAACCATAAAGCTGCTGTAATACGTTCCCTCTGTTGAAAACAGAGTAAAATGAGCCCACATGGGCATTTCTTCCTACTACAGCAAGACTGATTCTTGTAACCAAACTAGCTTGAGTGTCTTCACTCTAGGATGAATGGTGGAGATATATTTGGCAACTGTTGCCTTCTGAAATGACACTCTGTGATGCAAAGACTCCCTGATTACTTAAAACGATTTCACACGCAAGCTTGCATCCCAAATTCACTGCTGCAGCCTTCCCCTAGTATATAATTGCCTGATCTAGGCTGCCCTGATTGCCATTACAGTTAAACAGGCACCTCCAGAGAGTGATCCCAAGCACTTCCAGATACTTGTCCTACACAGGAGGAATTACATGCTGGAGGTATGTATGTCTTTGCCTGGAAGAGCAGTCTAGATAACAAGCTTAAGCTAGATGCCCAACTTCTCCTGGCTAACTCTCAGTAAGGTCCCCCAGTGTCCTTGCAATGCCTGTATGGTGGGGTTTTGCCTTGGGGTGGACTCAAACCCACCATCATCATGCTGTAATCCTTCATGGTGTATCTGTGAGTCCAAGACTGCCAAAAGGGGTGCGTCAGGAGAAGAAAAGCCAATGCTATTTCAGTTCCATCACGATGAACAAGTTCCTCTTTTTACCATTTCCCATCTTTCAATTTTTTCATCCCTGTTTATTTCTTCATCAAAACCAATTTATGTCTAATTTCACAAATTTGAGTCAGTTCTGAATTTCACTGACCAATATTATTTCTCCCCTGTGTTAACTTGCAAACACCTGTGATGGCAAGCAGATGTCTTCTGGCCTTTGGAAATCCCTGGGCATTCAGAGGTTTGTGTTTCTGTTGTAACATCCAGACGTGAAAAGGCAGAAGGACAAGAACACGTATCCTACATCAGCATTGAGCTAACAGGTCACCTGCTACAACAGCAGCCTTTTATTAGAGCAAGGGTGAAAGTAGAAGAAAGAGTATCATAGAATCATCGAATATCAGGTTGGAAGGGACCTCAGGGTTCATCTGGCCCAACCTTTTTAGGCAAGAGCAGAGTCTAGACAAGATGGCCCAGCACCCTGTCCAGCTGTGTCTTTGCTGTGGTTTAACCCGGCTGGCAACTCAGCACCACGCAGCCGCTCGCTCACTCCCCCCTCCCTCAGTGGGATGGGGGAGAGAATCGGGAAGGAAAAAAAAAGGTTAGCACCGTGGGCTGAGATAAAGACAGTTTAATAAGGGAAAATAATAATAATAGTAATAATGAGAATGGCAACAGAATATACAGAATATACAAAACAGACGATGCACAATGCAATTGCTCACCACCCGCCGACCGATGTCCAGCCTGTCCCGAGCAGCGATCACTCCCCCCCGAGCTACGATCAGTCCCCGAGCAGCGATCACTCTTCCTGCAACCAACCCACTAACTAACCTCCCCCAAGCATGACGTTCTATGGTATGGAATAGCTCTTTGGTCAGTTTGGGTTAGCTGTGCTAGCTGTGCTCCCTCCCAGCTTGTTATGCACCTGGCCGAGCCAAATGTGGCAGAGTCAACCACTCCCCTGGGGAGATTATTCTAGTGGTTGAGTGTCTGCATTGTGAAAAATTTCCCTCTTGTCTTCAACCAGAATCTTCTCCCGATACACATGTACCCATTCCCCCTCGTCTTTTCCATGTGACTCCTTGTGAAAAGGGAGTCTCCATCTTCCTTGTAGACACCCTTTAAATACTGGTACACAGTGATGCGATCCCCTCTCAGCCTCCTTTTCTCAAGGGTGAACAAACCCAGCGCTCTCAGCAAATTCTCATACATCAGGCTTCCCAGTCCTCAGATCATCTTGGTGGCCCTTCTCTGGACCCCCTCCAGCCATAGAAGTAGAAGAAAATGAAAACCCCATTTAGGGTGAGTCTGAAATAAGCATTGCATTCAAGAATAAATCCTTACTGAATGGACCTACTCCTCCCAGGCAAAGGGGAAAAATCTCAGTTTTGGGTCCCCAACCTGAGCTATTTTCTCAGCAGAGGTCATGTGGGAACAGATGGCAAAAGTCACTGGGAACAGATCTTCTTGCAAAAAATTAGGTTTCCAGCCTATAGAGTTACTATTCTGGTGCAATGAGTAAAATTTAAGTCACTTAAAGCCTCATTTTTAACTGCACGTACCATAGGAAAATGGTTGTAAAACTTCACACCTTCACTGACGCAACACGATCAGGAAAACTTTTAAAGAATAGACCTGGTCTGAGGCACGTATGGTGACTTGGGATTTGTAAATCACTCTGACGAACATCAATTTTCTATCAGTTTTTTGTTATAAAAAGAACTTCTTGCTATGTTATGCCATGAAAAGCATGTTCTGGTTTTTCTTTCTGAACCAGCTATGGGAAAAACCACGTCGCGAATGCTACTTGCATAGTTCATGAAAAGCCTACGGGCATCTTTCCATGGGTGTGCGTGTGCATGCTCACCTAATTATGTTCCTGAATGAGCTGCTCTGGCGATAAAACCCGATTTACCTACAGACACTTTTCAGCTTCCAAGAGCCATATGTCAAATCAGGCCCTAAACAGAGTAACCGTTGCTCAGCTTCCCCAGGGAGCAAACACTGGATCAGAAAATCAATGTCTATTTGTCACCAATCGGCAGAGCCCAGAAGCGTTTGCTGGGGAGCTGTGAGTGTGGGTACGGAACCGCTGACCTACTGCATGGTTGTCTTCGAGCAAAGGTCCCTGGTGGCTTACACAGGATGTTAAGAAGACAATGCTACATCTTCCTTGTCCAAAGAGCAAGCAAATAAATAAATAAAAGAAATTCCCATTAGAAACACCTTGTCACATTGTAAAATAAGTGTTTCCGTTCTGTGAGAGGGAGGCTTTGCTTTTGTCCTTCTTTCACAAAGAAGGGAAGACACCCTCTGCCTCAGGGTTTTGCCCATCCCTTCTAGCCTTGGACAATTCAGCTGTTCCTGGGAGCCATGTACAGCTCCAGGTTCTGTATGACCAAGGCTCCCTCCAAAGCATAGAGGAGGCCACCACCCGTACTCCGAAAGCGTTGCTATTTCCCACACTGTGAGAGATTGTGGCCATCTAATACCCAGCACTTCACTGCAGCAGAGAATGAAAAGCTACTGACAGAAGAGGAAGCAGATGAGATGCACGGATACATGAGCTGGAGCAGCGATACAAGCTGAAGGTGTGAAGTGGTTTAAGTCCTGTTTTTCAGAGGGTCAAACGTGGCATTGGGGGGTGGTGTCTGCAATGCAATCAGATAGGCAGCTGCTGGAAGGGGACAGGTTGGGATTTCCAGCCAAAGACATAGCAGGGCAAAGCCTGTGGTTCTTCTCAACTAAATGTAGATGTTTGGGAGTGTGATGGGTTGACCTTGGCTGGATGCCAGGTACCCACCAACCTGCTCTATCACTCCCCTTCTCAGCAGGACAGGGGAGAGAAAAATACACCGAAAGGCTCGTGGGTCGAGATAAGGACTGAGAGAGATCATTCGCCAGTTACCGTCATGGGCAAAACAGACTCGACCTGGGGAAATTAGTCTAATTTATTACTAATCAAATCAGAGTAGGAGAGGATAAAAAAACCCTTGAATCTTAAAAAACCTTCCACCCCACCCCTCCCTTTTTCCCAGGCTTAACTTCACTCCAAAATTCTCTCCCTCCTCCCTCCAAGCAGCGCAGAGGGACAGGAATGGGGGTTGGGGTCAGTTCATCCCATGCTGTCTCTGCCGCTCCTTCCTCCCTGGGGGGGGCTCTTCACACTCCTCCCTGCTCCAGCCTGGGGTCCCTCCCACAGCAGACAGTCCTCCATGAACTGCTCCAGCGTGGGTCCTTCCCACAGGCTGCAGTTCTTCACGCACTGCTCCAGCGTGGGTCCATCCTTCCCACAGGGTGCAGTCCCTGAGGAGCAGATGGCTCCAGCGTGGGTCCCCATGGGGTCACCAGCCCTGCCAGCAAACCTGCCCCAGCCTGGGCTGCTCTCCCCATGGGGGCACAAACTGCAGGGGCACAGCCTGCCCCACCAGGGGCTGCACCAGGGGCTGCAGGGAATCTCTGCTCCAGCGCCTGGAGCTCCTCCTGCCCTCCTGCTGCACTGGCCTGGGGGGCTGCAGGGCTGCTCCTCTCACATCCTCCCACTTCTCTCTCCAGCTGCTATTCCACAGCAGGGTATTTTTCCCTTCTTAAATACATTATCCCAGAGGTGCTACCACCATTGCTGATGGGCTCAGCCTTGGCCAGCGGCAGGGCCACCTTGGAGCCGGCTGCATTGGCTCTGTTGGACACAGGGGGAGCTTCTGGCAGCTTCTCACAGAAGCCACCCCTGTACCTCCCTCCCACCCCCCGCTACCAAAACCTTTCTACACAAACCCAATGCAAGGAGTAAGGTGTCTAGATCAAGTGGAGGGAGATCACACTGAGAGCAATTCATCTCACTATTTCAGACAGCCAGATTAAGAGGAGATGAATCTTCTTTAGCGAACTCTGTTTCCCTCTGTGGGCTCTGGAGGGAGCTCAGACAACTAACTTAGACTAATGGTCTAACTTTGGACAGCTCAAATTGACTGAGACAAATCCCACCCCACCAATACAGGGGTCTGAGTGAGAGAACAGTGCTTAACAGTCTTGGACATAAAAAAAAAAACCAAAAAAAAACCAGACCGAAGGTGCTGCAGCCTCCTTAGGGGCAATGAGTGAATGTGCCAAGTTTATAACCATCATCTTTCTTTATTATAACTGCCACCACCTTAGCTCCCCTTTTTCTTAATTGCATTTTTTTCAGCTTTGCTTTGTCACCAAATTTTTCAGCAGAATCAACATTTTTTTTATCATGATATATTCTTGGTGATAATACTCTTCACAGGGGAACTGTTCTTTCTTTAGCTGTTTCTATTCGTCAACTTCCTCTATGTAGATGTTATCTACACCCCTCCACGGATGCCCTTATGTTGTTTCAGCTCCCTCAATGAGAATTAGGGCAGGATTCAATCGATCAAATTCAGCTCTGCAGGGGTTAGGCCTCTAATTTAAGGTTGGCATCCAGGCTCGCCAGTAGTTGCTGGAGAGAGATGGGCCCTTACCGAGAGC
>NW_009258662.1:3415561-3423608 GCF_000687185.1 Egretta garzetta
TCTCCTTTCTCTCCTTGCAAGTCTAAGCTGGTTGTCCACAGGTAAGGTTAGGTGAGATGGATTCTACTGCTAATATCTGTGCATCGTTGATCCAAATACAGGTACGCTATTACCTGCAGGACTTCCACTTCCCATGCTTCCTCCTCTCCTCCGTGGTGTTAGTTTTGGGTCTTAAGCTACTGCTATGTTGTTTTCCATTCAAAGATTATCACAGAATCACAGAATGGCAAGGGTTGGAAGGGACCTTGGGAGATCATCTAGTCCAACCCTCCTGCTATAGCAGGGTCACTTAGAGCAGGTTGCACAGGACATCACCCAGGTGGGCTTCCCTGGCTATGTTCTGTAGCCTAGCAAATTCTGATGATATTTTTCTAAATTTAAACCAAGACCAGCTAGGAGACTAACAAAAAACTTTTAAGACAGTTGATGTTTTTTAGCAGTCCCTGAAAACAAACACTGTAGGTTAGCACAGGGTCAGATTTTACTGAGGTTTCCAGGCTGAAGTCAAGCTTCTTCCCAAGAAGGCTTATTCACTGCAGTATTCATTGCATCATTCCTAATCTCAACGCCACTGACATCCCATTTTCTGCACACCCAGGTGTTTTTCTGGAAGGAAACACCCCATTATTCCAAAGTGTGAAACTCAGCCAGAGGATCAAACCCTCTTCTGAAAGCTTTTTTGTACCTGCAGGTTACGTCATGCTCCTAACCTGTAGTTCTGCAGCTGAGATTGCACCCTAAATGTGAAACGGAGTCCTCGAGCAGGTTATTAGCTTAAAGTTAGGTAGCATTAGCTGGTTTGGAAGCATCCCAGAAGAGGTAACTGAGGTCTCTTTCAGGATGACTGTCTGCAGCCTGAACCAAAATAATATCTCTACTGCAGCTGTAAAAAATGCATTCAGAGAAGTAGAAACGATGTCTTAGCTATAACATTTATAAAACATCAAGGATGGCTTGTGAAGGAACCTGTGGTTTTCAAGTGCTAATGGAAGAAAGGCTTGGGAGTGGTGAATATTCACCAGGTCTCAGTAAATTAGCATTTTATTTCAAGACTCTCAATGAGTGATGGAACTCAGGGGAAAATAACCAAGGTCCTCTCTGCTTCATGCTACATGAATTTTGTGAATATTTAACATTTCAGCAATCGGGTTAGTCTCCATTTCCTAACTGATATTTTTCACATAACTAGTTACTTAGGCAGTCAGATGCTCATATCCAGCGAAAGATCTGAAAGGACTCATCCAAACCCATGACTGTGCAGAGAAAAAGGCTCCCTTTTCCCCGGGGAAATCACATGTCTGCCAGAGAGACAGAAGACCTATAAAGAACAAAACCATATTAGATCAGATTTTTTTCTCTTTACCCTTTTTTTGCCCAAGGAGGAGTCTGATCCTCCTGAAGTGGAAAGGTGTGAGATGGGCAAGAACTGCCCCCTCAATGCCATCCCTGCCTGAAATAAGTCCAGGTTGGGTCTTCCCTCAGAGGGGGGGTGACAGGATGGTGGTGTAACCACACGTCTCGATGACCACCAGGGAGTGATTGACAAGCCAAAATACTGTCAGTAGTGCTTCCAAGAAGGATTAAGAGTCAGATAGCCAAAAGCCTAGGATTAGGACACTGCCTATCTGTCCAATAAATAATGATGCATCAGAAAAAGAGGCCGGAGATACAGGCTGGCTAAAAAAAAAACATGGCAGCCCAGAAAATGCAGTTCATGGAGAATTTAGGAGATTATCTCATCCATCCTCCCACCCCAAGCAGAAATTACCTAGCTGTCCCTGCAAGAAGACTATCTAACAGGATGCGTGTTCTTAAAACCCTCCAGTGGCAGAATTTCTCCCTCTGCCCCCAACAACCTGCATCTTTGAAGTAGCCTTATTGCTGAAAAAGGTGTCCTGATGCCAACCTAAACCCACTTTGTCACAGTTCAGACGTAGGGTGCTCCGCCCAGGCCACAATGGCCATGAATTCAAACATCATCTCAAGCTTGAAGGAACTTGGATCTGGCCATCCCGTTCTTACAAAAGATGGTCCCAAGCCACAAATCTGAATGCAGTGTCATCCCAAGGTTCAGCTCCATGCCAGGAGGTTCAGAGAGCAAAGTGAAATTGTGCTGTAAGTTTTGGTTTATGGTTTGAGAAGAAAGTTTAATGTTCAAGAGATAAATTGATTTGAAAAGCAAATTTTGAGCCTTTCAACCAGTTCTATTCTTACCTAAACAGCCACAAACCTGAGGATCATCTTTTCACTAAAAAAACAACATTTCAGGTCTAAAATTCTGGTGTGATGACTGTCCCACATGCACTTGCACAGCATCCATAAGGGAACTCCCATTTCAGGTGGGGTTTCCTGGCATTGCAGTGTTAAAAATAGTGGTTAAATGCCCCAAAAAAATGAACCCATTTAGGAAATCTGGAGCTGCCTCTGGGAATGCTTTGGTGGATGCTTGTACTCCAGTTCAACACTCCCTCTTTGATTTTCTCCTGTCATCTGTTAGAACACAGGTATATAGGATCTATAGGACCTATAGGATATATAGGATATCTCCATTTCAGTGGAAAAGTGATTTGAGTTAAAGGCACACCAGAACATGTCAGTAATGACTTTCAGGGCTGCTGCCCCTTCTGGCCTAGCTGGAAGCTACTGCATTACAGGATAAAATAAGGCCATGCAACGCATCTGCTCTGGTGGTTCAAACAAACTCATCTCACTTGTTACTCTGATGGACTAATTGTGATCCATGGGCTATAAGGTGTCCACAAAACATGAAGAATGGAAAGAGTTGTGGTTGTCCTCCTTCCTCCTCAGAGGAAGAGGAAAATGTGGAACAATTTATTGACCAGTCCAAGATAATGTACAAATGCCATAACAAAGCCAGCTACTGAAACTGGAGTTTCAGTCCCCCATCTTAATCATTAAATCACCCTTCCTTTAAGCTGGAGTCCTACCAATGGTACATGCACCAGTTGGTCTAAGACAGGCTTTGCACCCCAGTGGACCAGCTAGGAAGAAAAGTGACTTCTTAGCTGTTGTGAGCTCTGTGCATGACTGAGGAGAGGGGTCTGGCCTTCAATTGCTTGCACCGGTAAAGATGAGCTCCACCACCATCGCTGAATCCTGTAGCTGCTGAGATGGTGTAGGATCATCCTCTCCGTAGGGATGTAGGGTGATGCAGAACCATCATCCCTATACTGATGTAGGGTGATATATAGCACTGAGAGGGTCAGCTCTGACGGAGGACCATCATCTCTGTAGGGACGGTGGGACCTGTAGGAGGTCCCTCTGTGGTTGTGTGGGACCTTCCACTTTTCCCTCCTATCAGAGGTGAAGGGATGGCCATGCAGCTTGAGTGGGATATGCTCATGGAGAGGTTTGCACAGCTGAGGGGTTCTGATGAGGGGAGGGAAGAAGGGAGGCTGAGACCTGCCTCCTTCTGCATATCAACACAGCTTGCACAGCCCTGAAAGCCACTGCCACCTGCCCCGCTGGCTTACATGGCCAGGGGTGAGCGGGGCAAATGATGTTTGAGAGCCTCAGCTCCAAGGCAAACTCAACATGCCAACAATGCCACAGGGCCTGTAAGATGCAAAATTGTTCCCATTCATTCAGAGCAAGACACTGAACATCTCGTAATAACACAGCTGAAGCACTTATTGAAAATACAAAAGAATTATCCTGACAATTACTCCTTGGAGTATCCTGCAATACAAAGTCCTGGCTGCTATAAAAATTGGTGTTGGCCTCTTGCTTGTGAATATAACCTAGAACTGATTGTTATATGTGCCAGGCCTTGTAGAAATGGGTAATTCAGCAAGAATAAGGTCTATCTACTGTTTAATCAGCAGGGATCACTGCTGCTGGCAGCGTGAATAAAGTCTGTTCCAAATATCAGCTAAAGGAAGTTTTCTCAAGAGACCTTGTTTTCAGAAGCAATTTCTCCATCAGATGAGAAATGAAATCAGATGAATAATTTACATGAGTGTTAATCCTGGAAAGGGCAGGTTCCTGTGCCCTCCTTCCACTTACCACGATGACCGTCTGCAGTCCTGCCACTGCCCCCTCCTCATCCCAACCGTCACACGGGGGACCATGGGGGGACAAAATACCTGAGTGCTTATGGGGCAAGCAAGTTGAAGAAAATGATGTAGTGTTGTTATAAAAAAATCAGTGCTCATATTTTTGTGCCTCTTTCCTGACACATGGGGCCATCACTGAACTGCCTGCAGATAGAGCAGACTTACTTCGTCTGAGAGCTGACCAGAATGGGTCAGAGGAAGACATCCTTCAAGAGGCTATTTCTCTCCACTGGCTCTGAAAGGAAGCAAGAAACATCTCAACAGGAGACACCTAAAGCCAGGATCCCACCCAAGAGCAGCGTGTACAGGGCAGGGACTGGGTTTTTGTCACTGATTTTCCTGTGATTGTACCAGGAATGCTATAAGGCCATCCAAGGCCATGGCAACATTGCAAAAAAGTAGTAGACCTAACAACAACGGGAGAGGGATGCCATTTCCCACACTATTATCAAGAAAGCCAAAGGTATCCTGGGGTGCATTAGGAGGAGTGTGGCCAGCAGGTCGAGGGAGGTTCTCCTCCCCTTCTACTCTGCCCTGGTGAGACCCCACCTGGAGTACTGTGTCTAGTTCTGGGCTCCCCAGTTCAAGAAAGATGAGGAATTCCTAGAGAGAGTCCAGAGGAGAGAAACAAAGATGATGAGGGGACTGGAGCATCTCCCCTATGAGGAAAGGCTGAGGGAGCTGGGCTTGTTTAGCCTGGAGAAGAGAAGACTGGTAGCGGATCTCATAAATACTTACAAATATCTTAAGGGTGGGTGTCATGAGGACAGAGTCAGACTCTTCCCTGTGGTACCTAATGACAGGACAAGGGGCAACAGGCACAAACTGGAGCATAAGAGGTTTCACTTGAACATAAGGAAGAACTTATTTACTTTGAGGGTGGCAGAGCACTGGCACAGGCTGCCCAGGGGGGCTGTGGAGTCTCCTTCTCTGGAGATATTCAAAGCCCGCCTGGACAATGTCCTGTGCAACCTGCTCTGTGTGAGCAGGGGGGTTGGACAAGATGATCTCCTGAGGTCCCTTCCAACCCTTGCCATTCTGTGATTTCCTTCTAAGCTCAGTGCAAGGAGCAGCAAATGCAAATAAGCTGGAGCACCTGGCCCAGTGCCAAGCATCCTGCCTGATCCCGGGCCAGCAGCTTTTCAGAGCTACATGACCTTGAAGTGAAGAAGCCTTGAAAAAAGTGTCCTCCTCTCAGGTCTGTTTTGAAATTGGAGCCCAGCCACACCAAGGGCTCTGCATGTAAGCCGGTACCTGCATTGCATGTCAGACATCCCAGCCAGCCATGCATGGGAAGGGGTGACATGCAGATGGTTGCCATTAACCATTGCAATGGGCTGGACAATCCCCAGTGCTCCAAAACACCTTTTTTTTTTTTTTTTTTTTGTAACAAACCCCCTGATTTGTTTTTTCAAGCAAGGACAAAAAAATAAATATTGCCCTCAAGGAATACGGGCAGCCCTTTGCAATGGAATATAGGTATGGAAGGTTAGGAAGAAAATTAACTGGGTCACGGGGTAAAATAGAGCAGAATTACTGGAAAAAAATGCACTCTAATCTAGCTCAGCACCATGCACTTATTTTGCATGTTTTCTGGCAACCACCACCGCTGATTTCTTTAATCAGATTTGTCTAGCCCAAAATACTTGCGCTGATCCATGCTGCTACTCTTACTGCTGCTGCTCTTCACTGAGGTGTTGAGCCCACATAGCACACTCATGCAACACGGGAATGGCACAGAAGATGCCCTGGTATCCCAGCTGTGATGTCCCCAGTCGAGGTTAGGTTTTAATGGCTAACGAGATGTCCTTTCCTGCCCTGACTCCAGTGGTGATGGGCTCCACCACTGCTGCAACTCAAGCGAATGAAAAAGCTCTCTTTGAGCCCAAAATGAACATCTGATTTTCTCAGTCACTGTCTTCTCAGCCTGAAAAGCTGCACAAAGAGCTCATAAACAGAATCACAGAATCACTTAGGTTGGAAAAGACCTTTAAGGTCAAGACCAACCGTTCCCGTAACCCTGCCATCCCACCACTAAACCCTGTCCCTAAGCACCTCGTCTGCCCGGCTTTTAAATACGCCCAGGGATGGGGACTTGACCCCTTCCCTGGGCAGCCCCTTCCAGTGCTTGACAACTCTTTCGGTGAAAAAATTTTTCCTGATGTCCAACCTAAACCTGCCCTGGCAGAACTTGAGGCCATAAATGTGCTGTCCTTTTAAGAAACAACAGGTAGCTGTGAAGAACAATTCTCTCTAATAACTTTCTCTGATAACTTTCTCTAATAACTTTCTCTGTACTGGAATAGTTTTGCTACAAACCCTGATCCTCCAATGACACCTATTACTCCTGAGGGTTTTTCTAGGAGAAAAAAAAAATCCCATTTTCTTTCTAATTCCTATTTTTTCAAATGCTTGTCATTCTTCTTGCCTTTTTCCAGACTCCAGCAGGCATACATCTTCGTGCAATAGCAAAACGGGCTGAACCCTGCAACTGCTCCAAATTTTCTATAAACCAATCCAGATAACCTAC
This sequence comes from Egretta garzetta, assembly GCF_000687185.1. Taxonomy (NCBI): domain Eukaryota; kingdom Metazoa; phylum Chordata; class Aves; order Pelecaniformes; family Ardeidae; genus Egretta; species Egretta garzetta. The sequence goes on from NW_009258662.1 coordinate 3,422,168, forward strand.
TAGAACAGGATGCGCTTTCCCCCCAACACCTTTTTTGTTACTGACTGACATTTTGTCTGCAGGACATTTACATCTGATCCTCCTTCCAGCCAGGTATGCCACTTTCTGCCTCCTTCCCTCCCTACCACTCATTGCATTTCATTCTGTTGACTTTGGAACCATCCCTCCAGTTTAACAAAATAATTTCTGATTCTCACCCTATCCTCACAAATGTTTGCAGACTCTTCTAGCTCGATATCCTTGATCATCACCTAAGGGCATAATTTACCTCAACAAAATTTCGATGCCTACCTCGGAGCCACCACACCTCTTCTGAAGCAGCAGCAAATGGCTTTTTGAGCAGTCGGTGGGGGGTTGTCTGGAGGTGGTGCTCCTGCAGAGCTCATGGGAGCCAGATATTCCTTGCTTATTTACCGGAGAGTCACTGGGGCAGCAAGAAAAGCCTTCCCCAAGTCAAGATATGGCCAGTTGTCCTCTCAGAGTAGGAAGTGGAACTGGCTTGACATGATTTATTCTTGTCAAATCCACGTTGGCTGTTTTTTATTACCTTATTACCCTCTAGGTGCTTATAAATTGATTGTTTGATAATTTTTAGTAGTATCTTCCTGGCTACTGGAATAAAGCTGGCTGGTATCTGATTCCCCAGGCTCTCATTCCCCTCCTTCTCACAGGCAGGCACAGCGTTTGCCCTTCTCCAGTCCTCCAAAACCTCCTTGCCAAGTCCCCTGTGATAACCCCCAAGGAGCCAGGCTTTGCCCTGCTCACTTCACAGCAGCTCTTGCATAGGTTTCTTCAGGCCCTTGAATGCATCAGGCTTGCCTCCTCTCATCTTTTAACATCTTCTTGCTCTGCACTATCTCTGCTCCCACTGTTTTAAATTAATTTTGCTTGCTAATCCTTTTTTGAAGGGGGAAAAAACTCAGGTATTTTTTGTGGTTTCCATTATTTGGTTTCCCACTCTCTGAGGATTCATGGATTTATTCTATCCTTCATTTTCCTCTTGCTTTACATGCATGTACAAAATTGCCTGGATTGGTTTCTGCATCCATTATTACTTGAAACCACTTTGGTGTCCCAGCTTTTCCGATTTTAAGCTTATGCACATTGCTTAATATTTAAATTCTGTTTTCTTAGGTCTTTTTTTTTTCTTTAATGACTCTTTTATTAATTTCTATTTCTTAGGAAATTTCTTGCATAACTGTTTACTTGGTTTGCTGTTTCTTACATTGATGTTTTGTCAAACGTCATCAATGTTTCTCACTGATCTTTCTGTAAGCTCACCAAGATCATAGAATCATAGAATGTTTTGGGTTGGAAGGGACCCCTAGAGGTCACCCAGTCCAACCTCCCTTCAGGGAGCAGGGACACTTTTAACCAGATCACGTTGCTCAGAGCCCCGTCCAATCTGGCCTGGAATGTTCCCAGGGATGGGGCCTCCACC
>NW_009258662.1:3423685-3427725 GCF_000687185.1 Egretta garzetta
TTTAGTTTAAAACCATTACCCCTTGTCCTGTCACAGCTGGCCCTACTAAAAAGATTTTCCCCATCTTTCCTATGGGTCCCCTTTAAGCACTGAAAGGCTGCAGTAAGGTCTCCCCGCAGCCTTCTCTTCTCCAGGCTGAACAAGCCCAAATCCCTCAGCCTGGCCTCATAGGAGAGGTGCTCCAGCCCTCGGATCATTTTTGTAGCCCTCCTCTGGACCCACTCCAACACTTCCATGTCCTTCTGCTGAGGACTCCAGTGCTGGACGCAGGGCTCCAGGGGAGGTCTCACCGAGCAGAGCAGAGGGGCAGAATCCCCTCCCTCGCCCTGCTGGCCACACTTCTCCTGATGCAGCCCAGGGTAGGGTTGGCTTCTGGGCTGCCAGCGCACATTGCTGGCTCCTGTCCAGCTTTTCATCCACCAGCACCCCCAAGTCCCTCTCAGCAGGGCTGCTCTCCATCCTTTCTTCCCCCAGCCTGCATTGATACTGGGGGTTACCCCGACCCAGGTGCAGGACCTTGCACTTGGCCTTGTTGGACCTCATGATGTTCACACAGGCCCACCTCTCCAGCCTGTCCAGGTCAATGGATAGACTGAAGTAAATCAGCATAAACTGACTAAGGCACTGTCAGCCTCTCCAGACATTTGCCCAACCAAGGTTAAAGGAAAAGAGAAGGATTGGAATATTTGTCTTCTTTTTTTCTGTCTTTACACCACTCCTGGCTGCTGAGATCGGTGGGAACATCCTGCCATCCCAGAGCTTTGGAGGGCCTTGACCTGAACAGGCAAGGGAGCACGTTCTCTCTCTGAACTTTCTTCCTTGGAAAACAGCTTTGCATCAACTCAGGATAAAATCTGCAGCCCCAGAGGAAAATTTCCTTAAGGAAAATAATCGGTTGAGCTGTGGCACCTGAGGGCCATGACTCACGACTTGGGTTTAGCTGCCCTTGGTGGTTGCAGCTCGTGCTCTTCACAACCAGACAGACATGCACTTTGGGAACAATGCCGGGTATAAACAGGATCCAGTGCCTCCCTGTGCATCTGAGGAGACATGGAAAACCTTGGGGAAAAAAACAGGGAGACAGCAGTGGGGCATCTTAATTACCAAACTAACATAGCAGAATTTAGTAGCCAGAGCTCCCAGCCTCCACCTTGGATACAGCTGAGCCTTAAGGGCTTTTTGCATGGGTTCAGAAAATCCAAATATTTTGAAGTGCAAATCACGCTTTTGATAAAGCAAAGCTGTGGTTTCGCGGTGGAGTGTTGAGCAGCAAGAGCCTCTAAAGGGGGCCCACCTCCTCCTGCAAGGAGGGGTGAAATCAAGGGGGGGTTGTCTTTATTGCCCTCTTATAACCTGAGTGTTTTCACACGTGAAGTACTGTGCTCTCTTGTAAACATATCAGCTCTTGAAAATAAGGCCTCAGACAACTTTGCCCTGCTGAATGCAGGAGGAGGGAGAAATCACGGTCAGTTGGGCCAGCAAGAAAAGGGAGGAGGCACCACTGGTTGGGAGGGAGCCTTAGGAAAACTGTCCCCTTGCACATACACGTGCAAGCCACTGATGCATCGGAGATACCACCTCTTACAGATAATTTGCAGGTTATTCATAGAAAATGAAATTTTGTTTAGGAAATACTGATCTAGTTTAAATGTCGTCTTTTTTTTTTTTTTTTTTTTTTTTCCCGTGTGTTCACCAATTGCTGTGCCCTACCTGGGCAAACAGAGTCTGAGGCACTCCCCAGGTGAAAAATTATCATCCAGCAACCAATTCTTGAAAATGGTTCTTTAGCAGCAGCCTAGGAAATCTGAGAAAATGCAAAATGTTAGAGCCTGAGTAGATCTGTGTTAAGATATGTATTTCCTTAATAGATGCTTACACATATAGTGTGTTCAACTGGCTTGTATAAGTGTATCAACTTTAATATTTGATTTAGAATTTAATAAAAAGGCGACTGATTGCAAAACACAATCAGATTTACCAACTCAGGGGAATGAAGCTTTTTATGAAACTAACAATTACACATATAAAATCAGCTGAAAATGTGCTGGCAAGATCGAACTTCCAGCTTGCTGACTGAACTCATGATTAAACCATGATCAGAGTCGGTGAGCTAAATGAACATCCATCAAGCCAAAATTCAATTCACCCTTGAAATTGAGGGACTGTTCCTGATGGGGGTTATTTCAGCAACATGGAGTCAGCACGTTGGTACCAGGGGATGTGTTGGCTCAGCTGAGGGGCTGGGGAAATGCAGCACAGGCAGCGGGAGGAGGGACAAGCCTCCAGCCAGCCTGTCTGGTCAGGTCTAACCTCTGCCCAAAGGGCCTGGCATTAATGACCTCACGGGTCTAAACTCTGCCCAAAGGGCCTGGCATTAATGACCTCATGGGTCTAACCTCTCCCAAACTGCCTGGCATTAATGACCTCATGGGTCTAACCTTTCCCAAACTGCCTGGCATTAATGACCTCACCAGGACAAGGGATTCCCAAGCCCACGTACAACACAATTCCCTCCTGTGTTGTAAACGGGACCTATGTGGGAAGCAGGCCAGCTCCCATGATTTTTTTGTCTCTTTAATGTTTACCGCTGGTTTTCAGGCTCGGAGTCATATGATATGATGAGATTTGCAGCCTCTTTGGCTTTGTAACTAAATGCAAGCTCTGACCTCTCAAACTCAGGGAGGAAAACACAAGCGCACGACCTCAGGGCTCCCTAAAGATGGACTTAAGTATACTGAAAAGAGGGAGAAAATGGAACCTACCCTCTGGGGAAGGGGCTGTAAAGGGGCATGGGACCATTATTACACAGAGCAGCAAAAAAACCAGGTTTGAGGCTGAAGTTTGAGATCCTGACACCAGCCCAGCATGCCCAAAGCCCTACTGGGATAATCTGTATTTTCACTCCATGCCTGCACACCTGACCGTGCTGCCCACCCCTATTCCCCCAGGCCAGCACCCCCAAAGCCCTGAGGATGATTTCATGTGTCGTGTCCGTCCCCCCGGCTCCATTCTCACAATCCCTGCTGGGACTCTATCTTCCCCAGCCTGCTACCCCCAGCCCCCCTTCCTACCCTCTCCAACCTGGTACCCAAAATCCCACTGGGACTGCCCTCCAACCCAGCACCCCAAGCCCTGCCAGGACCCTCTCCAGACCAGCATCCCAAACTCTGCTGGGCCCCCCCAGCCCAGCCTGGCACCCCAAGCCCTGCCAGCACTCCTGCAACCCAGCACCCCAAACTCTGCTGGGGCCTCCCCAACATCGAACCCCAATCCCTGTCAGAACCCCCCAAACCGGCACCCCAAACCTTGCTGGGACTCCCCCAACCCAGCACCTCAAACACCTCTGGGAATCCCTCAGCCCAGCATCCCAAACCCCATGGGGACCTCCACCCAGCCTCTCCAGCCCCACACTCCAAACCCCACAGGGACCTCCCCATCCTAGAACCCCAAACACCTCTTGGAACACCTCCCCCGGCCCAGCATCCCAAACCCTGACAGGACCCCCACCCACCCAGACTAGAATCCCTATCCCCACCAGGTCTCCTTCAACCAGCACCCTAAACCTCAGCACAACTTCCCCAATGCAGCACACCAGTCCCCACTGGGACCTCCCATCCCCAAGCCCATCTCCAAGCCCATCCCCAAGCCCATCTCCATCCTCATCTCCCACTCCATGCCCATCCCCATATGGATGCCTATCTCCATCCCCATTTCCATCCTCAATCCCCATCACGAACCCCATCACCATCTCCAACTCCATTCCCCATCCCATCCCAATCCCCATCCCTCCTCATCTCCATCCCCATCCCTGTCCCCAGCTCCAGCTCCATTTCCAACTCCATCCTCACCTCCATTTCCAACTCCATCCCCATCCTCATCCTCATCCCATCTCCAACTCGATCCCCATCCCCAACTCAATCCCCATCTCCATGACCATGACCATCCCCATGCCCGTTCCCATCCTCATCTCTCCCCATCTCCAGCTCCATCCCTGTGTCCATCTCCATTTCCAACTCCATCCTCATCTCCATCCCCAGCCC
>NW_009258662.1:3427745-3428118 GCF_000687185.1 Egretta garzetta
AGCCCCCCCCCATTCCCACCCCCACCCCATTCCCATCCTCATCTCCCCCCATCCCCATCTCCTGCTCCATCCCTGTCTCCATCTCCATTTCCAACTCCATCCCCAGCCCCACCCCATTCCCATCCCCATCCCCGTTCCCATCTTCATCTCCCCCCATCTCCAGCTCCAGCTCCATCCCTGTCCCCATCTCCATTTCCAACTCCATCCTCATCTCCATCCCCAACTCCATCCCCATCTCCATCCCCAACTCCATCCCCAGCCCCACCCCATCCCCATCCCCATGCCCGTTCCCATCCTCATCTCTCCCCATCTCCAGCTCCATCCCTGTGTCCATCTCCATTTCCAACTCCATCCTCATCTCCATCCCCAGCCC
>NW_009258662.1:3428236-3430442 GCF_000687185.1 Egretta garzetta
GTGCTGGCCCTCTGCGCCTTCAGCACCCTCATGCGTGAGTACCGGCCGGGGGCTGCCCCCTGCCGCGCCCCGGGGGCCTCGGGCTCCCCTTGATTTACCGGCACCCGGGGGTGTTTGCCTGCCTGAGGGGTTCAAAGCGGGGGGCGAGCGGTAGTTTGGGGCCGTGGCTGGATGGAGCTGATGGTCAAGGCACCGGATGCTTGGTCTTAAACTCTTCTGAGCCTTAGTCTGTGGGTAAGGAAGCACAGGGAGCTTGGGGCTTGACTCTGTAAAGACTGGCTCGGCTTGTACGAGCTGCTACTTGGTCGCTGAGAAAATTTTACTGAAGGGTGAAAACTAGTGGTGTAACCCGGTGGTTTGCAAGGAAGAAGCAGCTAGCAAAAACGGGGCGGGTGTCGGACGCAGCGCTGCTTGGTCAGAGTAACAGCGCCTGTAATTGAATTTCGATGCCGTTTTGGTTAGCTTTGCTTCAACTGTAAAGTTTTAGGGCTCAAGGGGCTGGAGAAAGGAGGTCGCTGGGTGAATGTGTTTTGCTGGTTACTGCGAAGGGGTGGGAGAAAGCAGCTGAGTGGTGAGAAAAGGTGGGGAATGCCAATACCGAAAGGGAAAATGTACTGTGGCTTTGTGCTACAGCGGCGTTTTACTCAGAGCAACGCCTGTCTTGCTTGTCTTTTGGGTTAAGTGGTTTAACACAAGTTGAATAACGTGCCAGAACTCAATCTGTTTTCCTTGTTTAAAAGCTGGTGGTGTCGGTGAACTGAAACTTCAAGTTTTCTGGCTAAGTAGCTGCAGATTTTTGAGGCTCGCTTGCCCCTTTCTGCTTTCTGGAAACCGCTTTCAAAGGCTCCAGTGCTGCGGTTAACGCCGAGCTGCCAGGGAAAACTGCAACAAGTTCTTCCTGCGATAACTGATAGCTTTTTCCAGCTGGAATAGCCCAGTTGCAGCACTTCACTGCTTGCGTTTCACCGACTGGTGACAGTCAGAATAGATTAATTTTGCATGTCTGTTCCCCTTAGTGATGTGCGCATATGGGTTAATTGTCCCGTAAACTCCGTGGGGTGTCCCATAAAATCAAGGACACCAGTTAATCACATCAAACATACTCCTGTGGATGAAGGCTACGTAACCCCTGCTAGCAAATCGTCAGTCCTGGGCTAACTGTTGTGTTCTCCCTCCCCCTTCTCCAGTGCAAGGGCTAATATTTCCTTGAACGTTAACAACCTCTTGGTTAATGAGGAGAAACTGAAAGCTGATCCTCTGCAGTTTCACTGTGAATCTGCTCAATGAGTGAAGGAAACCGCTGGCTGGGACCCCAGAAGCAGATGTGTTTACGGCCTTGGGATCTCAACCGCAGCATCTCCTCTGGCTGCAGCTGGGCTGGTGGTCCCTAATTCACCCCAGCTGTTTCTTATCTGTGCCCCATTTGCACACTCCCAGCTGGAGGCTTTCTCAGATCTGCTGGTGAGGCTGTTTGTAGGCAGACTTCCAACCCACCAGGGTTGTAGTGGGCTTACCAATAACGTTACGTTAGGCAAGAACTTGCTCTGAAGCAGCTTTTGGGATATTCATCTGGCCAGGTCAGTTGGCAGCCTCCGGGGGAGGAGAAGGTTCCAGCAGCTGGGGGGGTATGGGAACCTCTTGAGCTGGTGGTGATATGTGTGCAGAGTCAAAAAGGCTCCTGGGAACCTTGATTTGCTTCTTCACTCCATCCAGCCCAGCATCAAGTTGGTTATCCCAGCAGGATGACTGCCTCATCCAGATCTTGGGACACCACTGTTGCTGGAGTCGGTGTCAGCCCTTCTTTGATAGATCCTCCTTCAGTACTGTGACGTTCCCGGGTGTGTATTTGTGTTGTTTGTATGTCTGTGACTTCTGCTTTAATGGGATGTTGCACACCAGCTTGCTTGGTCTTACAGATCAGGGAGTGGAAATTCAATTCCTATCTGAACCCAAGACAATGCCTGTTGTGTTCCTTCTACTTTAAAGTACCGGTTCAGCTTAGCTTTAGGAGAACCGGAATTTGAATAGGTAAGATTTCCAAATTGTGCAGATACTGTTCGGAGCACTTGAAAGCATCTAGAGGCGCTCAGACTGACAGTGATGTGGTGTTCTGCAAAGTTGCGCATGCATGGGATGTGCACATCCAGAGTGTGGGTCCTGCAAACAGCCTGTTGCAGGAAGGATAAATTTATATGTTGTTATCGGA
>NW_009258662.1:3430504-3432006 GCF_000687185.1 Egretta garzetta
GGAAGAGTTTGCGTCCTTGAATTTCTGTCTCTTGGGGCTGTGAAAAGACCATCTCCTGCCAACCTGGTAGGAGAACCCAATGGAGGAGGAAGTCAGTCTTGCAGGATTTTCTGAATTGATGCTTCGTGTCCAGTGCATGTCTGGGGTTGTAGGAAGCGCAGCTCGTCTGCAAGCCTGGAAGACAATATAGGGGCAAAATGGAGCTGTTTCAAATTTTCAATTTTATGGTTTATTTAAATTTTCAAATTTATGGTTTCGGATTTTGCTACAATGGCCCACTAGTTTTCTTGAGGCCAGTTTAGCCTGTTGCAAAGGCTACAAAAAAGGTCAATTTATAGCAAAAGTTCTTGGGCAGCAGGGGGAAACACTTGTTTCCCTGTAATGGGATGAGTGGGTTGGTTGCTCCCCATTGCTGTGGGGAACATGGAATGGGTCCTTCATGTGGTGAAAACAGGACCTAGAAGTAAATGATGCCCAGTCGTGGTAGCGAATCAGGAAAGCTGTTTAGTGTGGTTATATTAGTCTGACTATGAGCAATAGTGGTGACAGAGAATGCTTGTGGGCTCAAAGGAACTCTTGGTTTCCAGCAAGAAGGTCTTGAAGGCTGTGGTCAAGCCTAATTCCAATACAGTCCAGGGCTTGCTCTGGTTGCAGCTTTGCCCCATTTGGTAATCAAATGTAAATGAGTTGTTGTCCTTCCCACCTGTCTGTGGTGGTTTTGGAGGCACTGTAGCTGTAAGGACACTTGCTACAAGAACTAAGACAAACGCTTGAAGGAAGAGGCAGCAAAGCCCAGCAGCTGTATGCATGTAGCAATCTGGTTTCCCGTGTGACAACTCACCCTTGGGGATATCAATGCCGTGGAGGAGTGTGGATAATTGTGCAATCCCATGTGAAGTAGTTTTTAATGTTCTGCCTTAATCATCGGTCAGCTGAGCGGAGAAAGCATGTTGCAGTTATCTTGGCTGCAGATGCTGGGTGTGATTTGGGGCTTTGAGTCCCTGCAGTTGCTGCTATTGAAGTTTAAGAATTTTAATTTTTTTTGAGGAAGGGGTTGTAGACTAGCAAAACTTGTCCAGATTTGCAACCTGGGCAGCAAAGCCCTTTGAAATGGGAGGAGAAATTTTAGCCATAGCTGCCCTTGTGGATTAATTGGAGTGCGAGGATTTGGGGGAGTTAAAGGCTCTCTTTCTCCATTGTGAATGGAAAAACCTTTCCTTGGAGCCACTGTTTTCTACCCCACCACAAACAGCGTTGAGGACACGTAAGAACGTTAATTTCTCTTCCAACTTCCTCTCTTCCTGAAACTGTCTTGGCAGCCCTCTGAGCTCTGGAATGATGTTTGGTAGCACTTGTGCTGCAGGTGTCAAAATAGACTTAGCTCTTGGAGAGAGTTCATGCTGCCAGGCTGGGAGAGCTCTCCTGGACTGAGCTCCATAGCCCTCTTCACACAGTGAAACCTGGTTTTCATCTTGACTTTCAAGAATGTCTTGATCCTGCTG
>NW_009258662.1:3432033-3510799 GCF_000687185.1 Egretta garzetta
CCACTTTATCTCCTCTTGCACATCACTGCTGGATGCATTCTTCCAGCACAGTTTGCCTTGAGCTTAGCCTAAGAAGGCAGAGCTGTCTGCGGTAGGGACCCTGGTGCTGACCCCCCAGGCAGGGCTTGGTGATGGAGGTGTGCTGTTAGCAAGCAGGGTGACGTTTATTCTCTGCTCCAAGTACCTTGTCCCAAGGCAGGGCCACAGAACAGGAGTTTGCTCGGCTGACTGTAAAAGAAGCGGTGGCTATTGGCTATGGTGGAAAATCCCTGGTAAAGAATAGAAGTATCACCCCATTGCTGGTGTTTTCCTGGTCCCCGTAGACTTACCAGCTGGCCTTCCAGTGCATTTTTCTTCAGGATGGTGGGCAATTGGTTAGTGAGAATGGGAAACAGCATCCTAGTGTATGGAAGCATCTGAACTTTGAGAGGGATTGGTGGAAGCCATGGTACTTGCCTCCATTAGATAAATCAAATTTAAGCAACCTTTTGTAACTTTTTAGTAGGTCCTGTAGCAATAGGACAAGGCTTAATGGTTTTAAACTAAAAGAAGGTAGATTCAGACTAGATAGAGGGAAGAAATTCTTTACGCTGAGCGTGGTAAAACACTGGCACAGGTTGCCCAGAGAGGTGGTAGATGCCCCCTCCCTGGAAACATTCAAGGTCAGGTTGGATAGTGCTCTGAGCAACCCAATCTAGCTGAAGATGTCCCTGCTCGTTGGACTACGTGGCCTTTAAGGGTCCCTTCCAACCCAAACCATTCCATGATTCTGCCCCGGTGCTAAGTTCAAACGATGTACAGCAGCAAGCCTGAATTTCTGCACAGTTTCTGTGCTTCAGAATTGTCCTGAGTGCTTTGTGTCGTGTTTTGACGTTTACACTGAAAATCTGTCATAAGGGTTGGTGGAAGTGTGAGTCCATGTCAAGAAAGAGAAGAAATAAATGGCAAAGCGCTTGATCTATCCAGACTTCCATTCTGGTTTGAAATAAATTTTCCCAGGATGCGAAAGCGCTACAGTCTGACCGTGCCCAAGATGGGCTCCACTGACTTTGCTTCCTCTAATGCAAATGCATAACTGTTGGATTTCAATTATTCACACACGTGTATGTTCAGATGGGAACATCACCGCTGCAGGTGCTTTTCCCTCTAGGGGAAAACAAAACCGTAGAGGTTAACTGTGTCTCTGGAGGCACCAAGCACAGGGCTCTGCGGGCCACAGTAGCAATTTACGTGTAGGTTTGTGGCTTGAGCAAAAAGCTACCTGTGGCAGGACTCTCAAGATGTTTTTCTTCTGCTCCCGTGCATCTGATAACTGGCTGAGCTTGAAAACGCATGTCGTGCTCTACAAGCTGGAAGGTCTGTGCAGCCCTTGATGCTCTTCGTTGAGCTGAACGCAGCTTTCTGACAAAGCTTTTCAATGTCAGCTGTGGATTACGTTGACCTCTTCTTGGCTGTCACCTTCTGAAGAGCTAAACCGAGCAGTGGGAGCTACGTGCTACGGGAAGGTTGTGACGTTCCTGGTGTCTGAAGGAACTAACGGGTTTGGAGCGCTGAGAAATGAGCTGGCAAACTGCATGAAAAGCTTTCTGCAACCCAAGGGCTGCAAAGCACCTTACGCCTTGTTGAATTGGTTCTGCAACCAGGTGGTGAACAGTTGATATTACAGGTGACTTTTAACTCTGTAGAAGAAACTTGGCAGGGAGACTAGTTTTCTGTATTTAAGGGATGGAGCAAGTAAAGGGTTTGGGAGGAGTTTGTTAAACTTCCAGCTGTCTTTTTTTTTTTTTTAACACATTTGTGAGAAAACTCCATGGCAGACAGACTTGAACGCTAACTACCAGCCCAGTTGCATGACTTCATTCTTCAGGTGTTGTTCCCTTAATGATCTCAAGTCTTACAGTCTTAAGAGACAGCGTTCCCTGGTTAAAACCCATTTTTCAAGGGACTGACCTGAAATGTAGGGATAGTTTATGTGGATGCTTTTCCACTGCTGCCTCCCCCAGGACAGAGTTAAATAACACACTCCGTGTTTGAGCTGGAGCCCAGCCCAGGTCTCCTATAAGATCTACTGTGTCATCAAATAATGTGCTCGGTTCTCCTTGTGCAAAGCATGACCAATGCTGGTTATCTCAAAAGCTATGCTTTATGACCACTCGGCACTTGGCTGTAAAAAATCCACACAGAAACAAGACATACAGGGGAGATCTTAAAACTGAGAATTGTGCCAAAGTACTTTCTGGCCTTCATTTGGGCAGCTAGGGTCCCTGGGTAGATGAATGCTCCAGCTGAGGTTCTTGGCATGTGTCGGCAGGGTGGATGGTGGCAAGGTGGTGTTGCTCTGTGGGTTCCAGAGCTTCTCCAGCACTGGACCTGCAGATGACTCTGGATTTGTATGGGGAGTAGAAACGTTTGGGCTAAACAACTTTGATAACTACACAAGAAAGGGAAGAGGAGCAGCTGTTAGGTGAGAATTCATGGAGGAAAGATGTCCAAGTCTCATTGTTTTGTTTTGGGTGGGTTTTTGTTAGGAAAAAGCAGAACTATTTCTTCTTCTTGTGGTCCACCTGCATCAGCCTGGGAGCTCCAGTGTGTGGCACCATGCAGGACTTTGCATAGGGCCATTGCTCCAGCAGCAGCTTCCTGAGCACCCGCTGTCCGTGCAGGCTTCTCCTGCAAGTCAGAACACTCTAGTCCACAATAAACTCTTCTTATCTGAAAGATTGCTGTAGAGTAGCCCAGCAATGGCTGGATATCTTCAGTAGTAGCTAGTTCAGTCTATATACCTCCCTGCTGCCTCATGCCTTGCAGAGCTGGAGATAACCTAGAACATATCCTCCATTGCTACTCCTTCCTTAAAATATCCCCGCTACAGGTGGTTACACTCTTGAAGCATTGGTACGAGAGTGTTTGGGAGGAGATGACATCTCATGCAGACTAGTTGGTAGCAATCTGTCGGTGTTTGGGAGGAGATGACTAAATACATCTCATGCAGACTAGTTGGTAGCAATCTGTCTCCTTAAACCACTGATAGGACTTTTGCTGCTCCCTGAACTGATGGAGGGTCTATGTTTTGGGCCTTTCCAGCTCGGGCGTGCACTTCTCCCGTGTGTTGGCTGCTCTCTGCAACCAGTGGCTGCTGCTTCCTCCCATTGTGTCTCAGGTCGAGCTGCCTGAGTGGCTGCACGCTCAGGCTAAGAATAGTGCAGACCCCAGGGTTTTGGCCTCTGTATCCTGCACGTTGGCTCCTTTCCTGTCTGGGGCTTGGAAAAAGCCTGGGAAAGGGTGCGTCCTTCAAAATAGGCTAAAATGTGTTATTGGAGACTATGCTGCCTATAAATAACACGGAGGTTGGGCAGGGGAAGAGCTTCGGTTTCCTCCCTGGTACAGTAGCTCCGAACCCTCTTCTGCAAAGGCCAGAAATGAAGTCCTGACCCTCTTGCTAGTGCAACATTGCCCCCCACGATGGGCTTGACAGTAGGCAATTTAGCTAGCCCCGCTCTTAAAAGCAGGTAAGAGCGTAACTAGCGCTGGGCATTGCAGCCTTTATTTTTTGGTGGACCATTCACAAGTTAATACTCTTAACACTGCGGCACTTTCTCTGAGTGCTTTTAATATCAGGTTCATTTTCAGTGTCCATCCCGTGGGGCCTGTCGCTGAGCTCAGTGGGGTCAGGCTTGTGTCTCCAGTAAATCAAGTCCTAAAAGCTTTGTCTCTTGAGTCGACATCTCCTGTCCAAACCTCATCTTTTGAATCTTTTGGTTGATCAAGGTAAGATTTATCAAGACGAGGGCTTGACTCCCAGCCAAGCATAGCTAAGCTTCTCCTAGGGACATAAGTTTCCCCCTTTAATTTTGTAGAAACCTGTCTGTTTTGCTAATCAGCAGGTAGTTGCTACTGCAGCTAATTCTGCCTAAATTAGGGGGTTTATTTCCAAGAGGGGTAAAAGGCACCTGTGCTGATGCATCTGCAGCGGAGGTGTCTGGATGCCATGTGGGGTTGGGGGGGATGCAGGGAGGACAGCATTTTAAGCATTGGAAGGGGCTGCCCAGGGAAGGGGTCAAGTCCCCATCCCTGGAGGTATTTAAAAGCCGGGCAGATAAGGTGCTTAGGGACAGGGTTTAGTGGTGGGATGGTAGCGTTAGGTTAACGGTTGGACTTGATGATCTTAAAGGTCTTTTCCAGCCTAAATGATTCTACGATTCTATGACAGGACACTCCGGGCAGGAGTGCTCCACAGTCAATGGAGTGAGGAGCAGCACGAGGGAACAGGGTGGTTGCTGCTGTGCTTGTCTTAATTGATTATAATAATCAAAGCATTTGTTTAGAACCAGAAGTAGACTGTGGGACAGCATTGCTGCAGACTTGGGTAACTTCAGGGGATGTCCTGCACAGCTGTATGTGTCTAGGGCAGACAAAGCTGTCCCTTTTCTACTTCATCAAGAAAACGCCATAATAAATGTTATTACATTACTTATTACTTTGAAAAAATAAAAAGTGAGGATAGCTGTCACTGAGCTTTTATCTTCTAGTTTTCTGACTATTTACAGATCTATAATGAAAGACTCTCCTCCAAAACTTTTTTTTACATTTCACATATTTTTATTCAGTTGTCCAACTTCCACCCAGCCTGGTGGCCCTCAGGGAGTTTCAAGTCTATATAATCCGTATTGTCTTTGACTGAAGAGGAAGGGCCTGGGAGTGTTTTGTTTCCTGCCCTGCCCTTTCTCAGCCATGGGCAGGGGATGTCTCTCAAATTGTCACTCATCTTCCTTCCCTTTTGTTGAACTTCTTGGCTTTTTGTCTGCAGTAACTGGAGCCAAGTAGGGGGAGAGTGGTAACTTATGAGGACATCAGCCCAGGAGGCCAGGCTGTCATCTCGGTGGTGCTTTATGCCTGTTTAATGGGATAGACCTGGGTCCCCTTCTCCTGACTCTTCTAGGAGCATCCTTCCATCTGCCCAGCCTTTTCCTGACATGCTTTGGACCACGTGGCAAGTCTAAATGGTCACACGGTGCTTCACCTCCATGCTTCAGGTTGGGGCTCCATGATGCTTCCTTCGGTTGTTCTTGAGGGCCGCCTTTGCGTTGCCTTCAGGAAGGCTTCACTTCTACAGTGCACACTATTTGACTGTCGGCATCCACCCGCTTTACTGTTAATTGAAGTTTAAATGGAATAATTCAGGGCCAGATTGAAATAGGTTGAGTGCAGGGTTGGGTCCTGCAGGAGGAAGCTGGACAAGCAGTCTCTGTCTTCCTCTGTTTAGCAGCTTGTTTTTTCTTGGCACTTGCTGTAGCATCTTGTTCTGTTACAAGGACCCTCAGCCATGAACATGGGGTGTTCAGCTTTATTTGACCCGGAGTCTCCTATCAACCTGTGGTGTCTCTGCAGCAGCGGCATGCATGGCTGGGTCATTCTGCACCGTCAGAGGTAATCGACTTGACACCACTCCCAAATTTGCTGCTCTTCAGAGAACAAGTAGCTCTGCTCTGTGATAAAAGGGGCAACGCAGTAGGCACAGACTTTGACGCTAGCTGGGTCTCAAACACGCTGCAAACATCCAGTCTTTATGCCAGCAGTGGAGATGTGACTTGAGGCTGATTTCTCAAGCTTCCCCGCTTGAAGTTAACCCTGAAGCAATTTTTCCCAACCTGCTTTGAGGTTCACTGCTGCTTTTAGACTTCAAGGATTTGTCTGAAAGCTTGCCTGTACTTCCACTGGTGTTTTCTGCCTATTAGAAAGATTGGGGCAGCACGAGGGGGAGGAACCTAAAGGTTTGTGTGGGTTTTGCTTGCTTCATGTGTTACTAGGACTAGTTCCCTGCTTAGTGATGCTGTGGAGAGGCACCAAGTGAGACTGAGAGTCCCTACTGTGTGTGTACCGCATGCTCGCAAAGACTTAAATAGTGGTGAATAGCACATGGGTCCGTGAGGAGCAAATGCTTGCCAGAAAGCTGGGGGATCTGTGCTTTCCTGGCCTGTGGCGTGGTCCAGACTGCTGCCCTAACTAGGCTGGCAGGTATCTGGCAGGTTGGGAAGATGACTTGGCTATAGAGACACGCAGTCACATTGCTTCCTTGCAAAAGCCACCTTGCTTTACAAATGGGCAAAGCTGAGAAGAGAGGCAGACTTAAAATGATCAACGCTGCGGTCGGTAGCAATGTTGGGAAGGCAAATTCCTGATGTCTCCCGGTGTAGAACCGGTATCCATTAGTCTCATTTTTAATCTAGTTGGATGGGGGTTCTCTCCCATTTCGTGCAGCTCTGTGTGCACTAAACTCAATTTTTGATTGGTCATAAGTGCTAGAACTTAAGTATCGCATATCTCGTTTGCTTGATGTGTGCTTAGGCATGCACAACTTTTCTTAAAATAAAACTTAAGAGTGGACTGATCTGTCTGAACCATGGTAGCAAACCCATGCCTACAGCCAGTGGAAAATTGAGTTGACCCCAGCGAGCGGAGGCATGTTTTGAGAAGAGGAAAGGAGGCTTCAGCCTTTCTCCAACCACAGCCAGCTGAGCCAGTGGCCGTGCCCACCACGGCTTGGCTCTCTGCAGGGCTTGGGGACCCTTTGCAGTTGCTGCTCAGCCTGTCGTTCCAGAGCCCTGCTGTGCTCCCAAAGCACAAAAGCAGCAGTGCTGCTTCAAAGAGGACTTCATCAGCTCCTTGAGTTTTCAAAGACCTGGTGCTACTTTTATCTGGATTTAGCATCACCCCTAACCTCTGGGTCACAGCTACCGAAGAACTCTGCTGCCTGCTTGAGCTCTGGTAATCTTGGCTGGGTTTCTGGTTTAATTTGGAGACAGCCTGCTGCAGCTCTGCACAGTAAATGCACTATTAAGCAGTTAATTATTTCTCTATAATACTAGCTTTTATCTTTAATACAACAGTTTTACTGTCTCTGATAATTACACGGTCTCAGATAACTCTCTTAAATCTAATGAGGCATGACAAGCTGTGTTCAACAAGGCACCACACCATTAACTTCTTACCTCTTACTTGTCATCTTATCATGCTGAATTACTGTATTTCTAGCCTGAGTGGCTGTGGATACATAACGTGTCACTTCTCATTAAGACAATAATGAAAATCGTCCCCGGTGCTCTCGTGGCCGGGCTAGTGGTCAGCTGGCTGGTCCGGTGGCCTGCAGACCCCTCCAACAGCTTCTGTGCAGCATCATGCTCTTTGCCCCATGAGCTGAGCAAGCTCGTTAGGTTGGCTTTAAATACTTCTGGCTGCTCAAGCAGCTTGGTTGGTCCATGGGTCTCTTGCTTGTGGGTGGGTGAAATGCAAATGACCCTTTGAAGGGCATCAGAGATGATAGACCTCGTTTGTGCTGATGGAAGTCATTGCTGCAGGGATATCTTGTGGTGGGATTCAGCTGGATAAGGGGGGGGGGGGAAAGGCTTTGTTTTGGGTTTTTTTTTTTTCTGGATGGGGTAGGGGACAGATTGCTGCAGCAATGCCTGGTGTACCTTGACATGACTGCTGCTTCATTACTCTTTAATGGCAATAGCGGATCGGGTCATTGGAGTGCTGGTTTTCTGTGGATTTGAGAGTGGCACCAAAAACCCTTCATGTGCCTGGCTGCAGTCCTGGGGTTGGGGGGACTGTCTTTTCATACACCACCTTGCCAGTAAAAGTACAACGTTGTACTTCTGAAATGTCGAGCCTTCTTCTGGCAAGGAAGTTTCTGCATCCTTCCAGGATGGACCAGGAAAGCATTTCCCAGGGGAATAAGCCCAGGCTGTCCTTTGGGGCAGATGGTAGAGCTCCAGCCTTTACTGAGCCTGCCGCTGACTCTGCTCTTGCAGGTGGGATTGCTTCTGGTTCGAGGAGCCTGTATGAGTTGTGCTGTCAAAGCTGTGTGTTTCCCCACTGAGCAGGGGAGGAAAAAGCCTTGGTTCAGGTTATAACCTGAGTCATTCGGACTCCCTGTGGGTATTCTATGGGATGCCCATGGAACCAGCTACCATGGTGTGCCTGGGTTAGCTCAGTCCCTGGCTCTAAAAGGGCAGTTTTTACCTGGACAGAAGCTGTTACTTCTCCGCAGTTTCATTAACTAAAAGACTAAGCCCCAGGTGGAGTGTAAATCTGGGAAAAGAGCTGGATACTGAGTTGTGTTTAAAATTTGTGCTGGCCTTATCAGCAATGTCAGTGATCCAAAAAGGACCAGAGGAGTTGCCTGCGCCCTGTTCCTCGCACAGGCAGGAAGGAAACTCATGTCTGTAACAGCGCAGCTCCTTAGCCCACTGGAGAGCAGGCAGAAGCATGGACCTTGAATACTGTGTTCAGTTTTGGGCCCCTCACTACAAGACGGACATTGCGTTGCTGGAACATGTCCAGAGGAGAGCAACAAAGCTGGTGAGGGGTCTGGAGCCCAGGTCCGATGGGGAGTGGCTGAGGGACCTGGGAGTGTTCAGCTTGAAGAAGAGGAGGCTGAGGGGAGACCTTATCACTCCCTACAACTGCCTGAGAGGAGGGTGTAGTGAGGTGGGTGTTGGTCTCTTCTCCCAGGTAACGGGCAATGGGATGAGGGGAGATGGCCTCAAGTTGTGCCAGGGAAGGTTTAGGTTGGACATTGGGAAAAATTTCTTCCCCAAAAGGGTTGTCAAGCGCTGGAAGGGGCTCTCTGACAAACTAACTGGGACCCTTTGAGATGCTTCTGTGATGCTCAGACCCCGCTCTGAGCAACCTAGGTAAAAATCCAACTTGCTGTTATCTCCAGGTAATAACTAGAAAAAGCTCTGAGCAGCAACGGCAATAGATGGCGCCGGAGGGTTCCTTAGAGGAGGAGAGACCTGAATGGTTGCGAGGAGCAAACTCATCTACAGCCAGGGGGACTTCATTTAAAGAATCATAGAATAGTTTGGGTTGGAAGGGACCTTTAGAGCTCATCTAGTCCAACCCCCCTGCAGTGAGCAGGGACATCTTCAACCAGAGCAGGTTGCTCAGAGCCCCATCCAACCTGGCCTTGAATGGGGCTCAGACTACTGCTCCACAGTGGTAGCCAGTGGGCATGCAAAATGTTTTGCAATGCAATAAGGGTTTAATACTAGTTGGCACAAGCTTGGGGCCATGCCAGCTCTCAGGGGTTCGGGGCTTGGCACCGGTACCTTTATGCTGGAGATGTGTGCAAGGTCTTGCTTCCTTGAAGGTCCTCTGGTCCTGTTAGCTGTGAGGTTGGAGGTGGCTTTATTGCACTGCTGTGGCTCAAAAGCTTAACGGCCCCTTGGGCCATATCATTTCACTGTTGCTACCATAATTTCAATTTGCCTGGAAGACTTACCAGAGCTGGTAGGTAGTGGTGGACTCTCCCTAGCTTCCCTTGGGTCACCTCTCATCGCATGAAACAGCTGCTGCTGAAGGATGCCAGAGGCATGCACCTACCTCCCAAACACCTCCGCTGTTCATCCTGCTGACCTGTGGGTGCTTGTGCTGCCTCCAGTCACTTTGGAGCTGGGTCCTTTAGCTTTGCTCAGCTTTAGACTGGAAAATGCTGAGGGTCCTCCAGCTTTTTTTGACTACTTTTGCATTGAAGATCAGCATAGATCTTCATATACCCATTCATACCCACATGTATGAGTTCAGCTCTGCTGGCTAACATAACCTCTCTAATTTTCTTTGCAGTAAAACGATTTAAGGAACCAAAGGAAGAGAGGCGGCCCTGGAGGATATGGTGAGATTTTTAATTTGGAGCTTGAAAAGGCCATGTATCTGTAATATTATTTTCCTCTTACACCAACAGTCTTCTAGGCCCTCTGAATATCCTGCTTGGTATTTAGTCATTAAATTAAATGCTCTGCTGCTGCTTCCCAGGGAAACTCCATAAAGTAGCTGGTGCTCCCTAGAAGTCAAATTCCCTGCCTAGCTCCTCCAGAAAAGCTTGTTTTTACTATAGATGACTGAACTGAGAGGTTATGGTCCTCTCCAGTTGTCTGGCATACCTGCACATGGGCTGTCTCCCAGGCAGGGTCAAGTTTTGTTCATAAATTCGATTAATCACTTTGGTGTCCCCTGACTCAGCTCAGGCATAGACCAGGCAACGCGTTTGGCTGTGTGTTGATGTAAGGTAGCTGGGCGTTGCTGTTGGCTTCGGACACCTCTACAAAGCATCTCTGTATTGTAGGATTTACTGGCTGCCAAGAGGTGGGCGTATGGGTGGGCTCAGCATACGGATGGACGGGCTGGCTTGGCAGCACAGAGCCAAATGATTTCATTAGCGATGAAAAACCTGTTGGTCTTCTCAGTTTGGTTCTTCCTCTAAAATAATTTGGGAATTCACTGTGTTCAGTGTTGGGCCCCTCCCTCCAAGAAGGACGTTGTGTTGCTGGAGCGTGTCCAGAGAAGGGCAATGGAGCTGGTGAGGGGTCTGGAGCCCAAGGCCGATGGGGAGCGGCTGGGGGCACTGGGGGTGTTCAGCCTGGAGAATAGGAGGCTGGGGGGAGCCCCTCAACTGCCTGAGAGGAGGGTGTAGTGAGGTGGGTGTTGGTCTCTTCTCCCAGGTAACGGGTGATGGGATGAGGGAAAATGGCCTCAAGTTGTGCCAGTGAAGGTTTAGGTTGGACATTGGGAAAAATTCCTTCCCCAAAAGGGTTATCAGGCACTTAGGGGAACGGCTGGACTTGATGATCTTAAAGGTCTTTACCAACCTAAACGATTCTATGATTCTATAAGATTCGTAAGTAGCTGAACACCTTTGCTGTGCCTGCTGCTGGTTGGAGAAACTGAGGCCTGGCTGGGCACTGGAGGGTGAACTGCCCTTCGCTGCAGGCTGAATCTCAGCAGCAAGTGTTAGCTGTGGAGCCGCAAGACTGAGCTGCAACATGCTGAACTGTTGTCTTTTTTTTTTTCATATTTGGAGTCAGCTAAACTGTCCATTTTCACCATGTACAACTTCTTGCGCATCAGGAATGCATCTTGGGAGGAAAGTAGATCCATGCAGGACCTTCACTTTGGTGACTGCTGGGCTGCTGGTGCTCCAGGGCACGGATCCTTACACCACCTTTTCTTTCTCCAGGTTTTACGATACCTCCAAGCAAGCAATAGGTGCCCTTTTCATCCACTTTGCCAATGTTTTTCTGTCGGATCTCACTGAAGAGGACCCTTGCTCTCTGTAAGTATGCAAGGTGCTTGAATTCACATCCCCCATCTGTAAAAGGAGGAAGCAAGCCTGTTGGAAAATGTCATATACGGTAGAAACTGATCCTTTTAAAGTACTAGGTGGGGATAAACCATGCTGAGCTTGTTTTCAGGGTCTGGTTGGTCTCCTGGTCTTTGAGGTCTCCTGGTCTGATAGAGATGAAGCGGCAGGACTGATTTTTTCTGAGGACAAAAAGTACCTTGAAATATACTGGCAAAATCTGCATTAAATAACGTAGTGGTGCCCCATGCAGTTGCAACCATTAAATGTGCTGCTTGCCTGCACACCAGGCTCTGCAGTTTGGCTGGCCTCGGAGCAATATTGGGAATGCTTTCCTAACTGGGGGGGTGAAGGCCTTCATCCAGTGTTAGGACTTTTTTTTTTTTTTTTTTTTGGATATTCAGTGGCACCTACCACATGTAGTCCTGTCTGGGGGCTTTCTAAGCCAGACTTCAAACTTAATGGAGAAGTGCCACCTTTACCTCAGACCAGCCACTTTGCAGCTACAAATTTAGTTTCAGGAGTAACTTTATCCTGTTTTGAGAAGCTCCTCTAAGCTTTAAAATGCTGCTGAAAACCTTCTGGCCTGTCTCCTTTTTATTCAATCATCATGTTTTGGGTTGGAAGGGACCCCTAGAGGTCACCCAGTCCAACCCCCCTGCAGCAAGCAGTGACACCTTTAACCAGATCAGGTTGCTCGCAGCCCCGTCCAACCTGGCCTGGAATGTTTCCAGGGATGGGGCCGCCACCACCTCTCTGGGCAACCCCTGCCAGGGTTTCACCACCCTCATTGTAAAGAATTTCTTCCTTATATTCCTTAATATATTGAGTGCTGCGCCTTGGCATGTGTCT
Source organism: Egretta garzetta (assembly GCF_000687185.1). Classification (NCBI taxonomy): domain Eukaryota; kingdom Metazoa; phylum Chordata; class Aves; order Pelecaniformes; family Ardeidae; genus Egretta; species Egretta garzetta. The sequence goes on from NW_009258662.1 coordinate 3,444,026, forward strand.
TTAAACAGACATGAGTTTGGGGCTAAATATAACCTCTAATGTGATTCATCGTTGGTTTTTAAACAGATGCTGTTTTTAAAATAAACCATTTTGTGCTTAATGCTGTGCTCTTCAGGGTTTGTTTTTTTTTTTTCTTAATGCGTGCTTCACATTCTCCTGTGCTGCCTGACTTGTCACCCTGAACCAGGCAGCTTAAAACTCTAAAGCTCTGTCTCTGGGCTTTGAGGCTTGTAAGCTGCCTGTCCTGCCCAGTATAAACCACTAGAGTCCCATGTTTGTGTCCGACTACTCTGGCTTCAGCAGCTGGAAACTGTAGTAAGTTAGTCTGAGCCTTTGGAGGTAGAAAAACTTAATGTCATGTTTTCAAAATGGATATCAAAACCAGATTGATGTTTTCAGGTTCTTTATTCAGAGGCAGCATCAAGTTCTGGAAAAGGAAATGTTCGTTCCTGTAGCTCTGTGCTTGGTATTTTCTTCATGCTGTAGAAATCTGGCCTGACCTAGCAGGAATTATTCCAGTAACAGAAAACTGGCTAGAAAACATTAGTCTGAGTGATATTTTTTTTTTTTTTTTTGTCTCTGGAGTTCATTAAAATACCAAGCCCTGGATTAGGGCTTGGACCCTGCAATCCCCAGAAGGTCCCTGCAGGTCTCCTGCCTCTGGCACTCTGTCCAGCAAGGCTTAAATATCCAAAGCTGCAGAGCAAACCCATCAGGCCCAAATCTCCTGGTGGGGATGGGTTCAGCTCCTTAATCTGCAGTGGGGACCCTGAACCAGAGGATTTTGGGGACCCCAGGATGCCACTTGTTGAGCCAGGGCTTGTTGCCTCTCCCAAGACTTTCTGCATCTCTGCTCATAGGAGCCTCTTGCAGCTGCTCAGTAAAATGGACTTTTTGCCTCTTCTGCTGCACAGTTTTGCAGAGCAGCTGTGGTGTCCAAGAAGCTTCCAGTCTCTTGTATGAAATTCCAACAAATATTTGGTTCCATTTCCCTGAAACGTGGGATTTCATCCTAATAAGAACAAAAGATGCTGCAAATGGAAAGCCTCCTTTTTGGGGGTGACTCTTAAGCAAGGCTAGCCCAGGAGTATTTAATGCTGTATCTATAAATGAGCAATGCCAGAGAGCTGATGGAGCCTGCTCCCTTCTCTGCTGAACGGGCTTTTAAACTAAGAAATTGCTGGTAAGGCTGTAGGTAAATCCAATAAAAGAGAAAGGAAGTGAGCTTGGACTTTTAAGTAGGGATTTTTGAAATGTTGGGGGAGTGGGGTACAGATTCCCTTAATGAAACAAGAGATTTTGAATATGACTTAAGAACACAACCGAAACATGAATTTTCCTCTGCTCTTAGCTACCTTATTAATTTCCTCCTTGATGCCACGCTGGGAATGCTGCTGATCTGGCTTGGTGTGAAAGTTGTCTCCTGGGTCGTGCAGCGTCAGAAGTACACGTACCTGGTCTTCGGAGAATACGGTAGGTGTCAACCATGCTGCGCGAAGGTGGCTTGTAGGAAAAAAGGCAGGAACTACAGCCTGGGGGGATAAAACACATGAGCAGCCTGCTTCTGTTCCCCCTTCTCCCAGGAGCTCACAGTGCTTGGCGTGTTAAATGCTGGGACATCACCAGGTTGCAGGTAACTCTGCCTCCTGCCTCGCCGAGCACCCTTGGGCACAGCAGGTTGGGGATGAAAGGCTGAACGTTTCCTTGGGTGGATTTATATCCCAGGAGATGTGTACGATAAACTAAGGTGTTTGGGAATGGTGGTGGTGATTTTTTTTTTTGTGGGATTCTTTTGGTGTTTTTTCCTAGCTTCTCAATTGAAAACATGGAGTTCTTCTTGCGTTTGCCTTGAGCTGTAGTAGGCATCAGCAGGACACAGCGTGGCCCCCAAACTGAGTTCTCAAATGACTCGTGGGGGTTTGTGGGTGATTTTTTTTTTCTTTTTACCAGCTGATTTCTAAAAAAAAAAAAAGTTAAGTATGCTTTGAGATGGAGAAAAAGGTTCAGAAAAGCTTTTCTCAGCCAGCCCCACTAGAGGGTAGTACTTCTCTTCAGAAAGAGTGGAGCCAGCTTCTGGGAGAACAGCGCTTTTCTGTTGCTGCAGGAAAGGGAAAAAATTAGCCTTTTTGCCTATTTTTAAGTTGTGTCTAATATAAAGATGAATTCAGTCTTTCGAAAATACATCCTATTCGTACCAATCGCTCTCCCACCTTTAAGACCTTAATCATTAAGTCTGTTCTGAAGGTAGTCTCATTCCTCTGTATTTTTAGTAGCTGGGCTAATAACTGAGGCAGAACTTAGACCAAACTGGGATTCGTGCAGCGGTCCCGCTGACTCGGGAGCTCTTCCTTGGGATCACGTTCAGAGTGTGTAAATGGGTCATGGCACAGGATGAAGGCAAGGGCTGGGTTGGTGAGAAAAGAGAAGCAGCTACAGAGTTGGAATGAGATGACAACAGATGGGTTGAAATGATGGGACGTGGCAGGGCTGGCTCTCATCAAACCTGAGAGTGGCTTTAAAGGTTGCAGTGGTTTCCGGAGCAGGTTCAGCATCCTGACAGCATGCATTTGGTGGGGACTATTCTCCCACACCCCCCCCATGGCTCTTTCTCAGAGCTAAAGAGCCAAGCACAGAGTGCTAAAGCCATTCAGGTGAAACAGCAGAGGGAATCCAGATGTTCTTGGTTCAGGGACTGGCATTTTTCCCCTCCTGAGCAGCAAGGACTTGAAGTCCAACCACAGCCATCCCAGGACACAACTTCATGCGCCACGTCTGCAGTTGAGCAGAAGCAAGGAAATGTTGACATGCATTGACAGCTTGCTTTAACCTTGTAGAGCAGTAATGAACTTCTGTTGAGCTGTCGCTGGCCCCTCATGAAGGCTGGCTTAGACCACAGAAACAGCTCACTCCTCTGACGAAATCTTGCTTTCATTAATAAAAAAAAGTTTCTGCTGTTGCTTGAATTTAGCTCTTGAATGGGGGATTAAGTATCTCCTCCACTGAGCACTGCTCTTGGTGCAGGTCTCTGGCCAGCGTGACCACGATGGAAAGTTAGGAAGGAGTCAAGTGGCATGTCCCATGCAATCGTGCTGCAGGGCTAGGGCAGCAAAACACTGCTACCCTCATCTCAGGGGTTAAGTAACTTCCAGAACAGTTTGGAAGGTGCTAGTAAACTTTTGTACGATTTGGTATAGGCTCCAGAAAAATGATTCATTTTCTGGTCTAATTGCTGTACCAGACATCATGTTTCTTTCGTCAATTCTCCTGAGGAGCAAAAGCATCTCTTGCAATCCTGCAGAGGAGGAAGGGCAGGAAAGCACCGAATCCACGTTGCAGACAGTGGTGAGTGCTGTTGCTCCAACCATCAGGAAAGAACGGTTGCGTCTCTGTCCAGTATAGCCAGTACCCATCTACCTGCATCGTCATCGAGGGGTGGGGAGGGTGGAATCTGTTGCAACTGCTTCCTTTCTGACCCTCCAGCTCTTGGTTACATCCCTGCAACTGATGCAAACCACTGCAGTTATGCGTTGGTTTGGGCTCCAGCGGTCCCTTCTCCTCTACTGTTGGTACGCCCCTCTCCACAGCCCCGGGTGGTTCTCCCTGTGTGACTGCAATAGCTGAGTGAATGGAGAAGTAAGGAAAGGGGAAGGGAAGGCACCTAAATCTGTGCTGCTATTTCAAGCATCCAGCTGTCCAGAACAGTTTAAAAAAATCAATTACTTCCATATTTAAAAAAAAAAAAGGAGACGCCCGTTCTGAGATCAGCCTCTCTTTGTGTCTAAGCTCTTGGCCAAAACCTGCTGCAGCCAGGAATGACCTGATTTTTAGCTAGTAGAGAGTCCTATACGCTTATGTTCCTCGGTATTTGCCCAACAGCTCTCTATTACTCTTTGGACTGCATCTGAGCACAGGAAACAGCATTTTTAAAAGGCTGTTGTCTCTTCTGCAGATGCTCGGCTCCTAAGATCAAAGATTGGAGGGGTTTATTCTTCATCTTGGTTCAAGTAGACTTTGGAGAATGATGGTTGCCTTACACATCCTCAAAGCTAACAAACTCCACGAATGCGCTGTGCACCATTGCTCTAGCAGGGTAGCAGCAGGCCGTGTCTATAGGTGCTCTCCCCCATAGGGGACTTCTGCAGGGAGGAGAGCAGAGTTTAAGCTGCAGAGGATGTGGATACCTAAGGTCTTGGAGGTGCTGCTGGGTCTGTTCAGGCTGAGTAGGGGAAATGGTGGCTGGAGTCGGAGCGTGAAGGTGAATCCTGGTTCAGCTTTCTGCTGCTCCAGCCCTCTTCTCCTTCCCCCTTTCCCATGGCAGTAAGCAGCTCCCTACAGGGAACCTGGATGGGCTGCAGTGTCCTGGCATTATAGTTGTGTGTAATAACTCTAAAGTATTACTTTAGAAATGCTGGAGTATTTCTTTTAGGTCAGCAAATGCTATGAATTTGCATTGAGAGATCGTTTCTGCGACGTGCAAGCAAAATGCTGAAGAGGAGCATTAAGAAAAGATGGGGAGGTGAAGAGGGTGTTCTTGCTTGAAAATACCTCTCTGATGCCCATCTGGATGCTGACTAGTGGGTGACTGGTTGCAGTCACTGACTAGTCTAAACGTGATGCTTTGTGCTCATTCACTGGCTGGAAATGGAAAGGCATGTTGCTGGGAGGCCTTTAAAGTCTGTTTAGTGGCCTGTTGAACTCTGCTGGTCAAATTTAGTTATAGGAGCATATGTTCTGTGCCAGCTGCTGAGTTTAACTGAGGACCTGTGTAGGCTGCTTTTTGGCCCCGTTGTGATGTTGTGCAAAATTTCCATAACAAATATTCCCACATCCTGAAGCAGCCAAGGGAGCTGGCTGCTAATGCTTGAGGAAATACGGCTGAAAATAGCTCTAACCTGAGGGGCTGTCCTGTCGTCAGCACGCTTGGCCTTTCTACCTCCAGGACCGAGGAGAAAAAGTAAGGAGAGGACTGAGGATCATCCTCAAATGGTGAAGTGTGCCTTCAGGGGCCCTGCTCTGAGCAGGGCTGCAAACCTTTGAACCCTCCTGGACCTGGCTGATAGCAGCGGTGTTTACCCCAAGGCAATAGCAGCATCTCCAGGGACCGAAGACCCAGGGCAGTGGTGCCACTCTGCAAACCAGGGTCTGATCCCAGCTGTGCACTCACTTTTCGTTCAGGTGCAGAACATGCCAGAGAGGGCCCGGGATGTCCACTAGACCCATCTGGCTGCTCTGCTCGCCAGAGAGGGCCTGGGATGTCCACTAGACCCATCTGGCTGCTCTGCTGTGTCAGGTCCCAATCTCTGAAAACCTGTTCTTGCCCTCAAAGTGAGCACTTCTGTGCAATTCAGATGCTTTACTGCTCTGTACTTGGCGCTGATAATTAGATCCCTTGGTTTTGGAAGTACCATTGGAGTATCTTTTCAGAGGTTTTCGTTCACTTTTTCTATCCCTACCATGTCGCCTAGTAGGACTTTCAGTGCTTTCAAATATTTGCTTTTCCTCAACCCCCCTGGACCCTCCACTTTGGCTGTGGTTAAGCTTTTTCCTACCTGCTCAGTGCACACACGGTCCCCAAAAGACTGTAAATAAAGCTGTCTGGCAGTAACACGTGGGCTGTGCTGACAGCTTAGTACATTAGACAGCCTGGATTAAAACTAATCCTGTTGTGTGGTAACAACCCAAATACCTCAAGCAGCGCTGCTTTTGCTCTGCGAGCAGTTGGGCTCCCACGCACAAGTGGAATATGTGAGACGTGTTTGCGTGAGGTTGCTGCAGGCACCAGTGCTCCTGGGTCTGCACCAAGGAAGCTTTGCTGATGGTGGGGAGCACCAGCAACGCTGCCAGAGGAGGACAGTCTAAAATGCAGTGTGTGCATCCTTCGGGGTGAAGGTGAAAGAGGGATATTTATTTCTGTCAGGGTGGGAGATGGCTGTAAGAAGGTTTGAGCAAAGGGTGTTCGTCGAGCTAAAAGGAGAGGTTGGTGGTAGAGTCAATATGTAGAGCTGGGATGCCCTGGGTTACCTTCCAGCCAGGACTGGGGACAAGAAAGCGGAACTGTTCAAAGGGTGCATGATACATGCAATCTCCCAAGAGCTGTGGTGTGGAGGCTGCAATGATTCTTTGGACTGGTTCCCCACTCTCCTACAAGGAAAGAGAAGCTCTGAACACAGGAACGAGGAGGGCATGGGTTTGTTTTTTCTTTTTTAAGCCTCCAGGTAGCAGATTGGGTTTTGTTGGCTGGCAATATTGTGTGGCAGAAACAGTCTTGTAGGCGCTCACCTAGATTTATGTAATGGAAATGCTTCATGTAAGAAGAATCCTCTCCCATCCATGGAGCAAGGCACTTCTGGACAGCACTTGATCCATTAAAGACATTAAGTTGCATCTGAGGATGCCTCTGATCATCTCACTATAGGCAGCCAGCACCTAAATGAGGTGTCTGGTTAGCTGGGATCGGCTCAAGTTTTCCAACCTTGCTTCCTAACTGTGAAAGGAGGAGATGTGGCCAATCTGTCTTATGGGCTTGTACACGGACCACACAAAAGGCTTCCTCTTCCCTGATGAGATGCCAGTAGATGGTGACACATACGTTACTGGCATTAGCCGGAGTTAGATGAATTTAGTGGTGAGGTGGATTTGGATGACAGACACTCTGAGGTGGATTAATGGTCCTCGGATGAGTTCAAACTTGCTGAGGTACGGACCAGCCAGCTGAGCTCCTTGGTGAAAAGAAAACGAGCCACTATCTATTTATAGCTGAAGTTGTCCTTGCAGCCCTTTGGGCCATGCTGCTGTTTCATTTTCATCTTTGTCCTAAGTTATTTTGATATAGAGCAGCCTTCAGTCCTTGGGGGACCAAGATGCATTGAAAAGTAACTGTGGTGGCACCCTCTGATCTTCCCATCAGGGGTGGAAATTAAGTTCTGTCTAATTCTGTGCTCCAGGATGGATTCCTGTACAGAAACATCTCATCCCATAGTCTGAAAACAAAGCTCAGAATGGAAAAGGAGGAGGAAGAGGTTGCAAAAGAGTAGTGATTTTGAGCTGCTTAAGGTGATGGAGCAGACAGCCAGATCTGGCTTCTGCATAGGTCTGTGGGTCTCTTTCCATATCCTTCCACTGTCTATCCTGGGCATATAAGAAGTGCTGATGTCCCTCAAACTGTGGAGGAGATTTGCAGCATCTTCTGTAGGTGGTGCAGAAAAGACCAGGGTGAGAAATATGAATATTTGAAGCTGAATGCTGTGATGGAGGGACCTTTGACAAGGTGGGATGTGGTGGGTAGTGAGGGGTGCAGGTCTGTCCTGCTTGGTGTAGTGCAGGCTTGCTGTACCACTTGCACATGCCCTGTACACTTAGCCATGAGGCTGGCCTAACTGGGACAGACCCCTGGACTTGGAGAGCTGGGCTTCCCTAGGTGGGATCCTACAGTAAACAGTAAAAACTGACAAAGGGAGAAAAGGTTTTTCTTTTCCAAAGGTTGTCACACCTCAAGAAAACTCAAGAGCAATGTGGTAGCTTTCTTATGAACTCAAAATGAAGGGACTATTTTTTGACTGAGGAGCTGTTAACCCTGGAGGCATGGGCAAGTCCATGCTGAGGGTGGGTTAAGCAGCAGGTTGTCTTTTCTAGTGTCTGTGTATCAGCCTGGCTAGCCAAAACCTGGCTAGGCCTGTCTAGTGCACAGTATATAAAACTAAGAACCATAGCCCACTGTTTGTGATGATGAAAGGCAGTGACCGCGTGTCCCCAAAAGGGTGGTGGGGGCAGGTGTTTAGGAGAGAGCTCAAACTTGCTGCTGCTTTTTGGGCAAGCTGAGATGACTAGGGGGAAACGTTCCGCAAGTGCAGCGTAGAAGGATGCTGCTTGCAAAGGACGCCTTGTGAAGGATGCTGTGGCTGTTCGTCCCCCGATGGATATGTTTGTTTTCCTGGTTTGTTTGTACTCGGAGCTCTGATGGGTGATGGTAACCTGGGGGTTTGTAGGAGAACTGGTCAGTCGTGGGGTATGGGGCAAAAAGCCCCACTGAACCTAACCTGTGCCAAAGACAACCAGGCACCCGAGTCTATCGGGAGAGGCTGTCTGTGCTTCAGGAGGATCAAAGCCTCTCTGACACCCGCCTGTAATTGCCTGCTGCCTGTAACACTGCTCCAGTCTCCTCCATGGACCACCCATTAAGCTGCTGCCTGCCAGGGAGCGGAGACGTGCGCTTTGTGAAATCCTCTGTGGGCTCTGCTGGTTGCACTCGCACGTAACCTTCCTGGCTCCCTCTTCCTTCCCCCCCATCCCCTCCGTGCAGTTGCCTGCCGGTCTGGTGCTCTCTGCTTGCCGTCCTCCCAGCTTGGCAGCCTCTCTGCACCCCTGGACTCCCAGTCCCTCCCTCTCCCGTCCTTTGCTTCCTTCTCGATCCCGGCTCGAGCAATTAAAAAGCTGGGATGCAAGGTGATAGCTCCAAGGTCTCTGGCATGGAGGCACTGGCTGGGTGCCTCTCCTTCTTAGCTGTAGCTTTGCAAGGAGGCAAATGTCTCAGTACGTCGCTAGCAAATGACAGAATAAGGACAAATGCACATGCAAACCTGTTTTGCCCTTGCTGGGAAGCAGATCCCCCCCACCTAGAGCTGGGCTTGGTGCTCCTACTAAAATCCTGGTATGAGCTGCTGGTCTCTGTGGCCAGAGGTTTGCACAGTGTTTTGGATAAATGTGGTTTAGCAAACTGCTGGTGTGGTCTTCCCCTGCCACCTCTCAACAGTGTCATGCTGAGAAAAGTGGGGCAGAGCTCCCAGCCTGCTGCCATCAGACAGCGTGTCGAGCATCTGCATCTCAGGATGGGTCGGTTTCTCTTGCACAGATGCAATTCCAAATTCTGGACCGATTATGCTGGAAGTGAGTGTTGCCAGGGGTTATCTTTATATTCCAGTGGTAAGAGGAAACGCTGCAGCTTTCCTAAGCCAGACACTGTAGCTCAGTTTTGCAGACCTGAGATATTCTGGTGAGCCTGGGAAGATGATAACCAGCTGGCAGGGTGCTTACAGAGGGCTGAAGCCAGCACATGTAATAGATATGGTGCCATTATCGTTGTTAACAATACAAATATGCTTTTACTTATTACTTGGTGAGTACCCCATTGGAAACATTCATATTTAATTATCATTGATTCTTTTTGAGTGAATTGGTCTAAAACCTGGGGTGATGGAGCCCCTGGCTCTTGCTCAGGTGGCGAGTATCACATAATCAGCTGTTCACCTCGTCAGCAAAAAAAAATAATTCTGTTTAGGACTGAAAATTTATGCTGCTTTTACTGAAAATGGTGACCAGGAATTTTCAGACTATTGCTGGCAACTGGGTGCGTGAGGCTCATCCGGGAGCAAATTGCAGATGATGTCTTTAATGATATTAATTTTTTTTATAGAGGAGTGTGCAGGGTACTTGACTGGTCCTTGTAGAGGGGAGGGTCAGTCGAGCAGTATCTTGTCTTGGATTGCTATTGGGATTAGCTTTAATTGAGAAGGGGTTATTAGTCGTCTTCTGGTCAAAATGCTCCAGGAATTTGTGAGCTACTCCTACAAGGGTAGCAAAGAAGGGCAAACCAAATGACTGATGCCCCAAAGCAACACATGCTTGTAAGGAACCCTTTGAGTAGGATGCTGAGATTTCTGAGCTTTCAGGCTTTCCCTATATAAAGGATTTTAGTGCTCTGTGCTTTGAGGAGATGGGATACTTGCCCACTTGCACAAGCAGGGCTTCCTCCCCTCGAATCCCTGTATCCATCCAGATCAAAGTAGCCCAGCACTGTGGGGAGGATACTGGCAATGCCCATCAGTGGCTGGTGGAGAGGGAAAACATGGAGCCTCTCCAAGGCTGTGTATCCTTAACTCCAAGTGGAGGACAACATGGTTGTTATCCAAACCAAGATGCATAAAAGTTGATCCAGTCTCCTTAGAGTTACCAGGAACAGCTTTTCCATTAAGCACTTGTGATACTACTGGGCTGTGGCTCTTGGGAGCCCAGGGGTGTCTGCAAGTGCTGGGGTTGATGGATAAACACAGGGAGTTTCGGGTCTTCGGGCAGAGCCAGAGCTGTGCATCTCCCCTTTTGCAGAAGCTGCCTGCCTGCCTTGTAGCACACTTGCAGGACTTCTGCTCCAGCAAAGCTGTTGATCTAGAAAGGATGGGCAATGGGGGAGGAGATGCAAAGCAAGAAAGGTTTTGGTGGTGGGTTTCTCCTCTTGGTGGATTTTGGAGGCAGGTTGGTGGAACGGAGAGCAGGACAGGAGGCAGATAAATACACATAGTGTTAGAATCTGCAGGCTAGGCAGGTAGGGCTTTTTGAGTTGTGTCTGAAACTTGTTAGTTGCTTGCCCTTCGGATTAACCAGAGGTCTGCTTAATTGCCATCTCCATTTCAGAATCAGCCCTAAAAGGAGTAAAAAAAGAGAAGCAGCTTGTAGAACCAAAAGGCCGGTGGTAGTGGTGTATGTCATTTATTGCCAGGCAGAGCTCTCTTGCTTAATTTTGATGCCGAATTTAATTCAAAACCACAACTGCAGTACAGAAGGCAAATAGCCGCCCTGATAAAGGGAGTCCACGCAAATGGAAGTGGGCTGCGGGGTTTTTTTGCCTTTCTGTGCTTATTTCTCTACATCAGTTTGCAAAGATGCAAAATGAGCTGCAACTAGTAAGGGATGCCAAGTCTGCTACATTTTCTGTAATACAAGTCAGATTTACTTTCTCTTTTAACTAGAAAGATTTGAGCTTAGATCTTGGTGTGTTTTGACCTTCAACGGAGTAAATCCGCCCAGCAGGGACCCCAGACCTTTCTACCCCTGGCATGTGCTCCTACAGCTACAGATAGAAAATCTCTCAACTAATTTTTCAGTCTGCTACTGAGTATTCATCTCGCTGCAAAACTTGCAATATGGAAGAGCTTTCCTGTCCCTCTAATCAGCTCAGGGATCAAGCACAAGGCAAATTTTCTGCAAGGCTGTCTCCTCCTGTCCTCTGTCTCAGATCTAATATGCTGTTTTCCCAGGTGACCCTCCACAAGCTGCTGCCTGGATTGGCCAGTGTATCCTCTACTTGCTGATAATGGTTTTTGAGAAGACTGTGATTAGCCTCGTCCTGCTTATCCCTGGCTGGACGAAGGTAAGCTCCCGAGCTGTATTTTTCTAGCCACGGCTGTTGTGGCTTGTTCCTTGTCAGCTTTGCCTTATTAGTGGTCCCCATCATCGTAGGTCTTTAATCCTTATGAGTTGTTGACATGTCTCTGTAATCATTAGCTATTACTTAAGTCTGGGGAAACATGGCTTTCATAACAGTTTGGCTGTTGGCACGTTCTCCTGCTGGTCAAAAGCTAGTGGAATAAGATGCTGCTTTAACTTTATTTTCCATCCTTGGAAGGATAAAATGGGCTGGGCTGGCAGCTGAGCTACTTCAGTTCTGCCAGAGGATTTCTACATTATCTCATCAAGTCAGTTCATGTTGGTGATTTCGTGATCCCATGCCTAAGCTAGGGGGACTCTTAGAGGTTAATTTGGAAAGAGCTACGTATGAGTAAGAACAGTCGCATCCTTTCCTCCCCCCCCCAACTGCTTCTGTGTGGCAGCTCCTGTTGCTCGTGAGGTTCCCTTTTAAAAAATAAAAATAATAATCCTGTGGCAGTTGTAGCCACATACCTGGTAGCAGGTAGGTGTGGTGGTTATAAAAAACAATTCTGGGTATTATAAGAACCAGTTCTCCAGTATTGAGTGCATTGGGATGTAGTGCCTAGTACCTCAGAGGCTGATGTGACTTGACTGAGGAGTTATTTACAGCAATCTGGGAGCACTTATCTGTTCCTGTTAAGGGCTGGTCCTTCTCAGTAGCCTACAGTGCTGACTTGGACACGAACATGTTCAGCAGCACGCACTGCTAGATCCAGAGATGCTGCAGGACTCCTCTCCACGCTTGTCACGCGTGGCTGGTGTCCTTATTTTGCAGCTAGGCTCCAAGGAGCAAAGTTCCACCAGTTGTCAGGGGTAGTTAAACTGGAAGCCTAGCAGTACTTTTCTCTTGATGTGTACGAAATCCTGTGTTTGGTAGCTGGGCTATAGGAATAGGCCATGTAGTGTTTCTAAGAGCTGGGCTAGAGCAAAGGCTGCAGAGCCCTGACTAGGAGACTGCTGGTGTAAGAAGGCAAACAGTTTGCAGCAAAGATCTTGCAGCAGAGCTGTTCAAATAATGCTTTCTCCTCTGCAGCTTCAGCAGATCCTCCTGGGTTACATCCCAAACCCCCAGCTGGAGCTCGTCCTGGTCATGCTTGTTGTGCCTTTTATTGTCAATGTAAGTGATGCCTCTGCAAGCGCTGGGTGGGGTGGTTTGGAAATTATGGTCCCCCTCAATGGGGAGAGTGTACAGGAACTGGCTTGGGGCAGCCTTGAGTAATTGAAGTGGCTGGGACAGGGTGGAGGGGAGTGGAAATAAATATATTTGTTGTCATGAATATGCAAATATGTCACTTACTGCCCTGCCATGATCTCTGTTCCTAATTCCTGCTCCCTTATCCAAGCTGCTGGGTGGCTGACTCTTTGAAGAAAGCTGGGGCTCATTAGCTGAGGGTTGCATCTTGGCAGCAAGCTACAGGCACGGGGGGATGCCTCAAAACCCTTTAAATTCCTATAGGATGGCTTGTCAGTGGTGACCTTTGGCAGCCTGCCCACTAGACATTTGGCTAGGTTGGGTTACAGCAAGGCATTCAGGTTAACCCAGAACTATTGATCTTCTCAAAACTAGTTTGGCAAAACCTCTTGAAAGCTCAGCTGCTTCCTGGTTCCCCTGCTTCTGGGTAATCCTTGACCTGCTGCTCAGTTCCTGCTAAGATGGGAAGTGAGAACAAGGTGTTAACCTTCAGATGCCCCCTGCACAAGGAGGGATTTGAACTTTTTTTTTTTTTTTTTTCAACTCATGCCTTGAGCATTGCAATGGATGCAGCACTGGCAAAGGTGGGTTTGCCTACCTCTGCTACCAGCCTCTCTCTGTCACCCCAGGCTGCGTTTCCTTCTTTGAAAGCAAAGTTGTATCTGGTTGTCAGAGAACTGACCAGGGTCTGGTGCAGGTAGAGCAGATGAACTTTGGATGGAGCTTAGTTCAATGGTTATTTCCCAGTAGTAACTTGCCCTATTGTGGTCTTTTTTCCTCTGGGTCTTCAACAACTATGGAATCAATAGGTTTTATATAAGAAAGGACCTCAGGAATTTGACTCATCCCCTGGGGCACACTTGATGGAGGGTTAATTTAGATATTAAATTAGGTTGATCAAGGCTGGAGATCTGGAGAAACCAAAAGGAGAAGAAAGAGCTGTGACTGAATGACTTCGTATTTTGTTGTCTGCGATCTATTCATGTAACTTCTTTCTCCCCAAGGCCATTATGTTCTGGGTTGTGGACAGCTTGATCATGAGGAAATATAAGCAGAAGGACACCCTGGACATCAATGGATCCATAGAAACTCCTCGGGCGAGGGGGACTGAGGAATCTCAGGTAAGACCAAGGGTGTCCTATGTTTGAGACCAAACTGCAAGCTGACAGTATGGTCTGTGTGCTTTACCACAGCCATCCAACGTATCACAGAATCGCAAGGGTTGGAAGGGACCTCGGGAGATCATCTAGTCCAACCCCCCTGCTAGAGCAGGCTCTCCTAGAGCATTCTACACAGGACTTCATCCAGGCAGGCTTTGAATATCTCCAGAGAAGGAGACTCCACAGTCCCCCTGGGCAGCCTGTTCCAGTGCTCCGTCACCCTTAGAGTAAAGAAGTTTTTCCTCATATTCAACTGGAACCTCTTATGTTTCAGTTTGCACCCATTGCCCCTTGTCCTGTCGCTGGACACCACTGCAAACAGACTGCTTCCATCCTTGTGACTTCCGCCCTTAAGATATTTGTACGTGTTGATAAGGTCCCCTCTCAGTCTTCTCTTCTCCAGGCTGAACAAGCCCAACTCTCTCAGCCTTTCCTCGTAGGGGAGGTGCTCCAGTCCCTTTATCATCCTAGTTGCCCTCCTCTGGACTCTTTCTAGGAGTTCCTCATCTTTCTTGAACTGGGGAGCCCAGTACCATCACATTGCCTAGACCCAAGGTGATGCTTCATGAATGCAGATGGTGACCCTGCTAATTCAAACTGACTTTCCATGCTTGTAGCTGAGGTCAACAGAGGGATGTTTCCTGGCAGGATCTGGCCCTGTCTAACAAAGTGTGACATCACAGCACAAAGTGTTGCTGAAATACTGCCCTAAATGATGACAGTACCTTGTGGGGTATGCGCTAGCTTTTGCAGGAACCTCTGTGGGCTTGTTGCAGTGATGGGCTGAAGCTGGTGGGTACCTCTGCACCATCTCTCTCAACTTTCCCATTTTTAATTGTAATTAACCTTGTCTTAGAAGAGCTTGCTTTCCTTATTGTAATTGGTAGCATCCTTTTTTTTAAAGGACAAGGCCTAGCTGGCAATCCTGGGTTTTGCAATGTTTGGTGGTTTTTTTTTTTTTTTTTTAGCCAGATGATGGTCCCTCATCTGTAGGAAGCTCTATTTTGTGTAGTCTGAGCCTGACACTTAAAAGTTATTGGGGGGTGGGGGTGGAAATGCTCCAGTCTCAGCAGACTTTGTTCTTGCTAATGAGGTGTGGTTTGCTGGGCAGGTGCTGTCTGTGCTTCTCATCGGCTGAGCCCACAACCTGAGTCACTGGGTTGCATTCCCTTCCTTCCCCTGGCACCCAGACCTGGTTTCAAAGTGCTCTGTGTACGACTGCCTGATATCCTGCAGTTCGCTGGCGAGACTAGCTGAGATAAGAGAGCTTCTGGCAGTCGCGGGCTGGCTCCGGGAGTAGCTTCTGCTGAGGGATTTGGGATGAATAGAAATAGCTTTTGCTCTCTGAGACATCTTTTTATAAAGAGTAACTCTGCTCGTATGATGACGGGTGGGGTGGCCAACTACTGGTGGTGTTGCAACGCACACGGAGGTAATGGTGTTTAACAGTGTGCTTGGCAGTCTGCACGGCAGCCGTGGCTGTGGGGGAAGCGGGCGCCGCTCGTGAGGATGCGGCATCGGAGGAATCTTCCCTCTGGTGGGGGGGGGACAGGCAGATGTGAGCAGCTGTTGAGACAAGTGAGTCACTGCTCCTGGCCCTGCCTCCGGATAAACAGTTGTAGCTCGGCCAGGTCACTTAGAAACATGCGGACAGTGTGCCCCAGGGGGTTCCCCGAGTGGGGGGGGGGGTGTGAGGGCGTCCTTGAGAAATCTTTTATTGTTTTGGAGAGAGGAGGGATGAGAGGCCTGAGCTGGGCTGTACCAGTGTGTCTTAATACTTGTGCATTGAAGCTCAGAATTCATACCTAGGACACAAAGGTGGATTAACTCTGAGCATGAACGCCTCCCTGGTTGAGGCACAGTCCCAGTTTCTCAGTGGCGATTGATGTTTGAGAGTGGTACTTCCATCCTGCAGAAAGACCTGGATAGGCTGGAAGAGTGGGCTAACAAGAATCTTATGAAGTTCAACACGGACAAGCGTAAGGTCTTTCACATGGGAAAACACAATCCAGGAGTGCAGCACAGCCTGGGATCCACCCAGTTGGAGAGCAGCTCTGTGGGAAGGGACCTGGGGGTCCTGGTGGGCAAGAAGCTCCACAGGAGTGAGCAGTGTGCTGCTGTGGCCAAGAAGGCCAACGGGATGCTGGGTTGCATTGACAAGGGCATCACCAGCAGAGATAAAGTCATCCCACTTGACTCAGCACTTGTCAGGCCACACCTGGAATCCTGTGTACAGTTCTGGTCCCCACTGTACAAAAAAGCTGTGGACAGGCTGGAGGGGGTCCAGAGAAGGGCCACCAAGATGATCCAAGGCCTGGGAAGCCTGGTGTATGAGGATAGGCTGGGAGAGCTGGGTTTGTTCAGCCTTGAGCAAAGGAGGCTTAGAGGGGAAACACTGAAGTGTTTTGTGGCCTCTAGTTCAGTTTTGAATAATCCGAAGAGAAGGTCTCTGTAAATCTTCAGAAGCTAAGAAAGGCTCTTCTGGGAGCTCAACTAGACAGGTTGCTTCAAGCAATGGAAACTGGACTCCCACAGCCTGACTCCTGTTGTCAAAGGCGGCTTCCATCTTCCAAGTGCTTGACTCTTTTTCTCAGACAAATTTTTGCTGAGACCATCAATATGCAGGTCATCTGTCCGTCTTGAAACCCTCTGATCCATCCACTCCATGCAGTGTAGCTACTGAGGGGGCTGGTTTGTACCTGGAGCAGTCTATGGGGGCTGCCTCCTTTCTGCTCAGATGTGTTCCTGTGCCTCTGGCCCAAAAAATAGTTTGGGCAGAGAAGGTGGGTAATGAGGAAATACAGAAGTGAAGGACGTGCTTTTCCAACTCTTTCTTGGCACTGGGCCTTGAGGTATAGCCATAGGCTCCTGTTCAATATGTCATCTTTTTGTGCTATGAGTTAGACTGTGTTAGCTGGCTGGGCCTTACAGCTGGACTGGTTGAAATTTAGGCTTGAACACATAAAATGAGGGTTTCTTAGGCTCATTGCTACTAATAACCTGTTCAAGTGGGGGAACTTCTTCCCTCCCTGCTCTCCCACAGAGAGGGAGGGCGGCTGAGAAGCGTCTCTGTGCAGGGCAGAGCTGGCTGAGGCTAATGTGTCCCGCAGTTTATCAGGGTTCATCAGGGCTGTCTAGCAGCAGGCGCCAACAGCTCCCCATCATGCTGCCTTCTTGAATTTCAACCCTCTGCCTATCTTGCCCATAGTGTCATTATTTTCACTTGAACTAGCAGTTTGTGTTTAGAAAAGGAAAGGGAGAGAGGAAGGAGAATGGAAGGGGCGGGCTGGAGTTAACCTGTTAAAAACCCACACTCAGTATTTTCTGTAGGGAGTAACAGGAAGACTCAGCTTTGTCCTTGGCTTGGTAGACCAGCTGGGTAGCAAGAAGAAACCCAGCAACCAGCAATCCTGCCTTTGGTGATGCTTGCTGACTCCATGGCTGCAGTGTAGACCAAAGAACTGGCGGTCTCTTGTGGGCTTTAAGGCTCTTCTGGGGAGCCACAGATGTGATGATGGGCTCTTGCTTGTAATGGAGCAACTGCTGAACTTTTTTATGCTGAAACACTGAAAGGGACAAACTCAGTCTTATGGTGGGAAGAATTTCACCATACCTTCCAAGTCAGGCTTAGAGCTTTCTGTTGTTTCAGGCTTGTGCCCTGCCTTGGTAAACCTTCACGCAGGCTTTTTTTGCCCTCTTGTGGGATGGAAAGAGAACTCTCAAGAGTACCAGTCTGAATCCAGTGTTCAGGCCGGGGAAATACATTCATCTGCGTGGCCCTTATTTCTGCTTTGTATGTGTCCTGTCCTTGACCTGAGTCTTTTTTCCCTTGCCCTTGCAAGTGCCAATAAACACTGATCTTATCAGTGATTTCTTTGTTTCCTCCGCTCAGGAAAACAACTCTGTTTCAATAATGTTTTATTTGATCTTTTTTTGAACTTGTTTCTTGTCTTGTTTTGGGTTTTTTCCCCCCCCAAGGGTAGTGTGTGAGTTTCTGCTCCTTTTCTGAGGGCTTACATTTTCAGAGACGAGCCTCGAAGCAAAACTTGGTCTAGTAACAGTGGTATTTGTGAGAGCTGTTAGGGTGAAACTAGCCTCTAGTTTAAGGTTGGGAGGAAAGCTAATAGCTCATATACTCCATGGGGACCTGCCTTTGGTCAGCGTGGAGTTCAGCACCTATCCCAGTTCCCTTCACAGGGAGCTGTGACTTTTGGCAAACCCCTAGACTGAAGATGCTGATGAATGCCAATACCTATGCTGCTTGGTTTTAAGTATTGAAGAATACTCCAAGAGTGAGTTTGATTTGCTGCTTGCTTAATTTAGCTGATCTTTAAATAGCTTAAGCTCAAGATGAAGTGAGGTGCCTGGTCCTTATGGGGAAGCCAAACGAAGGTGGGTGTAGAGGTGCCTCTGGAAGAAGACTCTCCCACCTGTCAGCTCTACTGGCTCATGGGAACTTATCTAAGCTTGGTTGCAGGAGGACAATGGGATGGTTCCTACCTCTACACCAAGCTGGTGGTGCTTTAGGCAAACAGGTTTCCACCGGCTAGCAGGGAAGTGGCCCCAGAGCTGCTTTGTTTTACAACCTGTGTAAACCAGTTCTGATCTGTCCGTGCAATCTCTTTCTCTGCCACTGAGATGGCTTGGTTACCTGGAGGGTCTGCTTGGATGGAGTACCAAACCAGTAGACAGCCTCCTCCCCGAGACGGGAGGTGTTGGCAGAGCGCACGGGCAGCCCTGTTTCGGTAGCGTGACCCATGTTGTTTTGCAAGCTTCTGGCCTCCTGGTGTGGGGAGGAATGCATGAGGTATTTGAGGACTGCTGAGTGAGACAGTAGCACATTGTCCCAGGACTGGGAAACTGTGGTCTGTTCCCAGCTGTGCCACCGACCTGCTGTGATCCTGACCTGGATGCATCTGCAGGGGAAGCGCCTTGTCCAAGTTGTGCTGAAAACTCCCAAACTGGAGTTTGGCTTGAAAACCACATCTGAGGGTATGTCCCATGACTGTCATAGCGATGAGGCGCCGTCTTGTGATGAAGCCCCCTGAGGAATGGTAGGAAGGTTACTGGGGGATTGTTGGCTTGAGCAGCTTCGTACAAGTTGTGTGGTGGGCAGGTGGCAGCCTGAATGGGTCTGGGTGCACAACGCTTAGTGCCTGCTCAGTCAGCCATGCTTGGCTGCAACGGGATTTGAGTTTGCAGCTGAAACCCACTGGAACTACCAGTTCATTAGGTCCCAAAACCAGCCTGTTGCAGCCTGTCAGAGTTCAGTGAGTTTATAATGCTGTGTGTGACTAATTATCCGCCCATTTTTTCAGGTTCAATGGCATTACAATATTAATATGATAAACAGAGGAAATCTTCACTTGGAAGAGATGGAAGCTTTCCAGTATGTGTCTTGAACCAAAAAAAAAATTCCTTGAGACCAATGGGGGGGACACAAGAGAGCTTAATCTGATCGACTGCTATCCTTTGAGTGTCTGATGTGCTGCTGTGAAGATAACAACATCAGATGGAGGGGCTGGAGTGTGCATGAGGGTGGGGAGGAAATCTTCCCCTGCGGCTCCTTCTACTCCTTTGAAGTCATTGACTCATTGCAGTTTGTTTTTCCTGTTTAGTTGTGTTGTTGCTGTGGTGACTTGGCCCCATGGTGCTGCCTAAGTGTTAACAAGTGGAGGGCATGTTAATTCACAGCTGTTCCTGGAGATAGCCATGGATAAGACAAATTTCCCCCATGCTCCTGGTTTTGCCCAAGCTCCAGGACTGGCCAAGGTGTTGGGGACGCTCTACGGGTGAACGCGCTTGGCTGAAAGCCCATGCACTATCCCTTGTGACTTTGAGCTGGAAGGCTGCTGTGAGCCCGGCACAGGGAGGCTTCACAGTGCATTGGTTCAGTCTTTGGACCAAAGTGGGGTCAGATGGGGCTGAGGCTTGGGTGGGAGGTCTGCACTACCTTGCTGGAGAAAGCTGTGTTTGTGGGGGTGGTGGTGGTGGTACCTGCCCCTTGTCCCTGCATCAGCCATGAACTAACGATGCTATTTGGGTTCTGTGGTGGGCAAGCGGAGGAGGGGGAAAGGGCTGCTGGCATTGCTCATCCAGGGAAATAAAACTGGAGGCCCTTGACTCTGCTGTTAGGTTTGTGCCCCTCTGTAGAGTTGGGGGCTGAGGTGCCAAGGTCCCGGCCAGGCTTCTGATTTGGAAGACTAGTGTTTACCAGAAATCATATAATCACAGAATGTTTTGGGTTGGAAGGGACCCCTAGAGGTCACCCAGTCCAACCCCCCTGCAGGAGCAGGGACACCGCTAACCACATCAGGTTGCTCACAGCCCCGTCCAACCTGGCGTGGAATGTTCCCAGGGATGGGGCCTCCCCTACTTCTCCGGGCAACCCATTCCAGTGTTTTACCACCCTCATTGTAAAGAATTTCTTCCTTAGATCCAGTCTAAACCTACCCTGGTTTAGTTTAAAACCATCACCCCTTGTCCTGTCACAGCTCGCCCTACTAAAAAGATTGTCCCCATCTTTCCTATAGGCCCCCTTTAGGTACTGAAATGCCACAATCAGGTCTCCCGGCGGCCTTCTCTTCTCCAGGCTGAACAAGCCCAAATCTCTCAGCCTGTCCTCAATCCCATGGTTTGACTGAGATCCTGAGTACTGCTGGGCATGACACAAGCTGTAGCGCAAGCGTTGACTGTGCTTCAGCTGTGCTTGGAGGTAGCTGCTGTCAGGGGTAATGACAGTAGGGCTTCTCTTGCCCAAAGCTGGGTGTTTGAGGTGAGGAGAAGGGGTAGGATGGGGTTGAGCAAGCTGTCAGGCCATATTTCCCATGCAAGCTGCTCGTCCATCCAGGCTGCTGGCTGGCATTGGGTTTCAGCTCTTCTGCAGGTAGTGCAGCCATAGCCTGAGTAAAATCTGGCCTTTTTCCTCTTCCAGATGATGTGGCTGGAGGATGCCCCACGAGTGGCTCCGTCTGCATCGCTCCAGGCTGGTGGCAGCCAGTTAGCTCAAAACAGCCTGTTGGTAGCTTCAAGTCTGAAGTTAGCTACTGAGAGCGTAGGTGTTCCTGGAGGCAACGTGCAGCCTTTTGATCATGCAGCAAAGCTGTGGGCTTTCTTACCTGTGGAGGTACCGGTGAGAGGGGTCAGTACTCCCACAATTCAGACTGAGCCAGGAGCTGCTGTGCCAGGTAGAAATAAGATGTCACCAGGCTAGGACACCACTCCTGTGCTTGCTGGCCATGGCTGAAGTTAACCCCACAGCTCTGGTCACTCTGCTGGCTGAGCTCTGGAGCTAGCAAGCAGCTGGGGGCCTGGGAAAAGGTCTACATTTGGTACAGCTGTTTACAAAATATCCAGTTTTTGACATCTCCACCTAGGCTGCAGCCTGGCCTAAACATGTGTGTCTGTGGGAGTCCTGTCCCATGGTGAACAGAGCTTTTAGCTGCCTGTTTTGCTCTCTGGGGGGGGTGCGGTTGGGACACCAGATTGTCCCTGTGTCTGTGCCCAAATCTGTTTGACTGCTGTTAGAGAGATGGTCAAGGTGACCTTGAGACCTTTCCCATCTGCCAGAGAGGATTAGATCTTGCAGAAGACCCCTCTAGGGGTGCTTGATCCCTTCAGCAAGCAGTATCAAGAAGAGCTGAGAACTGTCACTCCATCAGCATCCATCTCTTCTCCCTTCTAGGTGTTACTCTCTCCAGACATGGATTTTGATCAGTCTGAAAGTGACCAGGATGTTTCGGGACTCCAGGGAATGAACCACAAGATGAAGCAGCCCAGCTATCAAGTGGTCATCTGACAACGCCGAGACAAGGGAGGTGGAGGAAGGGAGGTAGCACTGTGATCCTTGAGCTGGCCGAGGAAGGGCAGGGTGGGCAATGCTGGTTGATCCCTATGGATCTGCAGAGATCCTTTTGCCTGCCTCATCTAGGCCTATCCTTCTGCAGTTGTCTCTTTGGGGTGGTATCTGTGCATGCTCTACAGGCTTGAGCAGTATCTGCTTTACCTGTCTGACCCTAACCTGTACACATGCAGGCACGTTGAGGTTATGGGTATGGATATGTACGTCCCCTGGCTGGCCAGCTGGGTGTAACTTTTTGTCAGGGCTAGAGACTGAAATGGAAAGATTGTCTGGTTTGGTTTTTTTATAGAAAAAAGAATCTATCCTGTACTACCTGAACTATGACACTTTTATATGCACAATACTCAAAAGAATTGGTTAGCAATATGTATTTAAATGTCTTGAATTGGGAAGATTGTCTCAGTGGATCTGATGCTTTTTACTGTTTTATGAGGAATGCAATAAATAGTTGACCTAAAACTGCTTCATAAATTAAATGCCTCCGTGTGCTTAATGTTTTGCAAAACCCTAACGCTGTAAAGGGGAGGAAGGGGATCTGTTGAAATCTTTCCCAACCGGTTCCTCACAGGGCAGGTTGTCTTTCTGCAGCAGGGCTGTCCTAGTAAACCTACAGAAGACGAGCTGAGCCACAGTGCTCAGCTTCTGTAGATGGGGGTTGTATGAGCCACTTGAGTGCAAAGACTCGATGTTGCAGTATCAGCCTGTGCTGGACTCCAGACTGGAACAGACTCAGAGATTGGTCCTAATTGCCACCTTACAAGTGTTTACGAGGAACTAGAAGTTGACTACTTCCCTTTTTACCTAGTTCAATAAACATACAAAATCTCTGCAGGACCCGATTCAAAAACTAGATCTGAAGAGTCAACTGAAGCCCCTTTAACCAGCCCTTGGGGTAAGAGCATGGCCTCAGGTAGGACCACTGCAGGAGAAGACCCCTGGGTCATCCCAGAAGACCCCTGGGTCTTCCCAGATCTAGAGGCACCTTTTGCTCCAAGTGTGAGGTGCAGGGCTTTGCCCTTGCTCTCTTGTTAACATAATGTATTCATTTAGAAACGCACAAAAATACAAAATGCTTTGCAGCTCTCCAGGGGAGCGTGTAGAGCAGCTGGGTGCAGATACACAGCTGTGCGGAGACCCATGCAGAGTCCAAATGGTGGATAGTCCTTGGACCAGGGCCTGATCCAGGTTCCACTGAACTGAACCAGTAGGTCCAGTTGGGCCGTAGACAGGCTTTGCTTGTTGCAAGACAGTCCCCAGAAGTGTTGGGCAGGAATTATCTTTTATTCTCCTTCCCTCCCTTGTATTTTCCCAAGAAAACACTTCTTATTAAAGAGTAGAAAATAAAGGATTTGGATTTTCTAACTTAGTTGGATTTAGTCTTTTAAAAGCTGAGCTGAGTGTGTGTGAAGTTCTTTGGTTTTGTGGGGTTTTTTTGGTTTTGGGTGGGTTTTTTTCTAACTTCAAAGTAGTTCAGAAGCATTAGATGCAAATCAAAGTCTTGCATGCCCCTTAGTGAACTAGACATGCTTGGTTACACTTGCAGCTGTGCAGCCTTACACTGTATTTCTGGAAATTAAGTCCTTTTTTGTTTCTTCCTTACTTAATGAAGGGTCAAAATCCTACTTGTGCTGGCAGATCAAATGGCTTTTGGAACACATGGCGCAAAGCTCTCTGAATAGATCACTTATATTTCTTAGCAAAATGAGTTTCACAATGCGACCTTTGCTTGTCTGGCCAAGTTCTGCACTGGTAAGGGCTGGAATAACTCCTGTGCTGTTTAAGGTCTTGACTGAAAATAGATTAAACCAGCTTCCCTATCAGAAACTTGCTCCCTATTTTGAGGTGTACTGGTATTTTGGGTTTTGTTCTTGCTATAGGGCTGCACAATGCAATGCTGTAGTATGTGAAGAGTGCAGATTCATAGAATCATAGAATGTTTTGGGTTGGAAGGGACCCCTAGAGGTCACCCAGTCCAACCCCCCCCTGCAGGGAGCAGGGACATCGCTAACTAGATCAGGTTGCTCACAGCCCCGTCCAACCTGGCCTTGAATGTTCCCAGGGATGGGGCCTCCACTACCTCTCTGGGCAACCCATTCCAGTGTTTCACCACCCTCATTGTAAAGAATTTCTTCCTTATATCTAGTCTAAACCTACCCTGGTTTAGTTTAAAGCCATCACCCCTTGTCCTGTCACTGCTGGCCGTACTAAAAAGATTTTCCCCCTGTTTCCTATGGGCCCCCTTTAGGTATTGAAAGGCTGTAATCAGGTCTCCCCACAGCCTTCTCTTCTCCAGGCTGAACAACCCCAACTCTCTCAGTCTGTCCTCATAGGAGAGGTGCTCCAGCCCTCGGATCATTTTTGTGGCCCACGGCAAAGTCCTGGTCCTAAACTGGAATGTGAGTGATGTGATCTTCATCTTAGCCCTTAGTTGAGGCTGGCCGAGAAGCCTCACAGTAGGTGATAGGAGTGCAAGTATGATGTGGGGGAAGGTTGTTCCTCTCAAGTGTTGCATAGCCAGCGCTGTTTCAGCAACCCTAAATTCAGGAGTCCTGTTCCCTTGTCCAAAGTGGTGGTGTGCAGTTGTTCCCACTGGGCTCCAGAGTGATTGCTCAGCCCTCGTTCCTGAGCTATCTGAGCAGCTTGCAGTCTTTAACCATATCACAGCAAAACGAAGTGCTCTGTGGTGCTCTTGGCCATGAGAACAGATGTGTGCTTGTATGTCTGGGTGTTTCAGTGCGCTTCCTGGGAGGACCAAACCTGGCCACATGCTCCTGCTGAGAGAGGGAGGTTTTGCGATGCCCCTTTATAGATGAGGAAGGCTGAAGCTTATAGTCCATGACCTGCCTTTGCTCTTGGGGCAGCAGGAGCACAAACTCTGATTTCCCATGTCCTGTGCTACTGTATTAACTCTGTGTGGTTAAATTCTCAGTTTAGTGTGGGAGTAGACCCCTGGGGTCTCTTAACGTAACGCGCTTCTTGCTTCCTACCAAGTGTATAGAGGCTGAAGAATATCACTGACCTTTAATTTTCTGCTGAAATTACTTCAGTTCCCAACCTGTTGTTATTTTGTGAGTGGTTCTTTCAGCTACCTGGTAATATGAGCTTGTCCAGCAGCATAAAACATGTATAACCTTAGCTTCAAAGCTTATTTTATCTTCACCAAAGGAAAGTTTCACTGCAGTGTTCACTGTAAAATATTTATTGTGAAATGGATAAATGGAGCCTTAACAAGAACTTGAGTATATTGCTCCAGGTGCTTCACATGGCTGGGAGGTTGGACTTGATCATTATTCTTTTCAGGCCCTGAAAGAAAGAGGTTTCCTTGGCTGGAGGAGGAGGAGGAGGAGTAATGATGCACCTGAAGCATTAGCAATGTGTGTGTGTATATACATATCTATATACAGGAGAGATGAAACAAGAGGAGAGCCTGAGCCAATCACTCCCCTTAGAAATACACTTGAACAGCAAAACAAGGGAGGAGAGTGAAGATTTCAAATCTTTTTTTCAGTAAGGACAGTATGAAGAAGACACCAGCCAAACCTTGGGCTGTCTGGAAGTTCACTGCCGCCATCCTGTTCACCCCTGTGCTAGTGCAATGGGAGGTTATTTGGGAATGGGCTGGGTGAGCCTCCTACTGTCTGCTTGGGTGAAGTCACGTTCACAGGTGCTTTTTTCTCGTCTCATCCCTGGCCCCCGTGCATTAGCATCTTAGGTTATTGCATGCTCAGGCCTGTGCTGAAGGTCTTGCCTTCAGATCTCCCTTGCAGGAGAGCTATTTCTCAAGATAGCTGTGCCCAAAGCAGTAGTTTTGTCTTTGTGTTTTGTTCCAAAGTGTGAGGCTCAGCATGAGTTTTGCACTAACTGAGCTCTCTGTAAGGGTCTTCCAGAGTGCAATTAAATCTAGCTGGTTGCTGTCAGCTGTTTCCCCACAGCACAGGGTGTGAATAAGCAGCCATGCTTGCTACCTGCTCTGCTGCCACAGTGCTGGCAGTACTGACTAGATGATCAAGCAACTGGAAAACCACCACCCCACCCCCAGCACCTGGAGCTCCTACGGCAACAATATGATTTAATTTTTAAATATGCAAAAAAATCAGTCAAGATTGAACCTGTTTCTGTAGGTCTTTGGCAGTGTGGGTTTGGTTTTTTTTTTTCCCTCCTAACACATGGATATAATTTAGCTCCTGGAGATACGTCCACACCCACCCCCTTCCTTTCAGTTCTGGAAAGGCAGCGTATACATGAGCTCAGTTTGGCCTTGCCATGTAAATGTCTTTGTGGTTGTCGAAGTCCTCTTTGGCCAAGTTCTCTACTAAGCAAACTCCCCTGTGGCTGATCTATAGCATTATTCAGTGATGCCTCACTTTAAAATAAACTACAGCCTTGCAGTTTGGGTTTAGATGTTTCTTTGCAGAGCAGCACCACCTGCAGTGGGGGTGGCTGGCAGACCCTTCTGTAACCTCCTGCTGCGTACAAATTCCTGCAGTGTAAGGGAGGAGAAGGAGCCAGGGAAATTGGGATGAAAAATTTTTGACAATTCAGAGTAAATAAAGACTTCCTCCCTGATTAGAAAAGCAGCTAGAAAAGTCGAGTCTAAATTCAAGAGGCTGCTTTGTAGGGTCACAAGCTATTGTGGGTGCGGATCCATTATCCCTTTGAGAATTTAAATCTCTGCTAAGCAGAAGTGATGCTCTGCTCAAGGAGGTGGCAGGTCTGCTGGAAGCTCACAGTGGAACTTTGTTTCTCTCTGAGGGAGTGAAGACTCAAGAAATCACCAAACTTGCAATGTTATTTAAATGAGATGCTTCATGGAATGGGAGCCTGCGAAGACCAGGGGTGCTTTTTAAGCATGCAGCCTGTGCACTGAGACAACAATAAACCACATGAAGGCTTCCACCACTGTTTTAAGGGTCCGTAGTGGTTCAGGGAACATCATGATTAGTGGCAAATCCAGACCCCATCCCAATAACCAAGAAAGCAATACCCCCTTGTGGCTGGTTGATTTAAGAATTTGATTTCTTTGTTACCTCTGTGATGCTAATGAGCCACTGCAGATGAATATTTACCCACCTCTCCTCTCTCTCTCCTTTCCCCAGGGACCATGGTTGGAGCAGGTGCTCCATGACACTTCTTTGCAAGGCGGATCACCCAACGTGGTCTCTCTCTAGATAGACACAGTGCTGTATGATCTGTGCCTCTCACTGGGCAACTTGTCAGCCCCTGGGGTTATTGCACAGATCCCATGCATTTATTTTAAGGCCAGCACCTCTCTGTACTGTTCAATATGAGTGCTGGCCCATTTCTCCCTCCCTTCCCACTGGGAGAGCACCAATCATGCCTTTAACCATGCCCTCAACCCTTCCCCCCCAAAACCTCCTTGTCTTCAGAAATTTGATGAACTATGTTCACCTAACATGAAAGAGGGACAGCTGATTTCCAAGAGCAAAAAGCCTTGGTTTCTTTGGCACCAAAAAGTAAGGAAATATTCATAAGTTGCCTAGCTCTAAAGGCTTCAAAAGGGAATCGCTGTCACACGTGCTGCTGCAATGCATTGCTACGATCGATCTTAAAGGCTGTTAATCGTCCCAAAGCTGGTCCCTGTGTCGAAAGGATGAGAAGCCAAATAGTCTTTATAGCTCCCATCGATCAGTTTGTCCGCATTGTTTTTGGCAAACCAGCAGTCAACTTCCTGCTGGCCGTTGTAGATCCTCCTCTGCTTCCACACAACAGGAACGAGCCGTCCCTTCACTTTCAGGGTATTTGTAGAGTTTGGCTTTAATGCTTCAGTTTGGTTCTGACCAACCTGCTGATGACTTGTGTTTAGAGATTCCTGAAGAAGTTTAACTTCATGGTTCAAGAACTGACCTGCAAGGCAAGATAAAATAGACTCCATGACTGGCTGTTTTGTGCCTGTTTATAAGTTGTTTGTTGGTTTGGTTTTTTTTTAATACACCACACTTTGAGGATTTGTAGCGTATGGGGATATGTAAAGCGTAAAGGGCTGCTTTACAATAGCAGGATGAATCTAGGTCCTGAGATTCTTTCTAAATTTCACAAACATAAAGATAGAGATCAGAATAAAACCCTGGGGTTTTTTTTTTCACTTGTCAAGATACATTGGCTGAGCTAAAGAGCTTTTTGAGCTGCTAGTAGCAAGTTCCCCTCTGTGGGCCATGGTTACTAGAGGATAATATAAGCCATACAAAGCCCATCACCAAGCAAAAAGAAGATCTAGGCTTGAAGCCCCACGTTCTCTTCCCTTGCCTTCTTGGGGGCAACCTCTTTTCAGCCAAACCTAAGCATGGATTTAGAAGTTTGCACATGCAAGCAGCCTGAATCCAAAACTCCCCTCCTGAAGGATAATTTTCTGCTTAACCTAGGGGTACCTGAATGTCACAGAAACTATGGCTTTGGTCTTAGAGTTCTGCACCTGTACATGGCCATAAACATTACTACTTCTCATTGGCTGAAAGAACCCAACCATATAGACATTCTCTGAGCCTTCCTAAAGCCTAATTGCTCTCAAAATGTGGGGATGGCTCTTCTTTCACCTCACCTTGGAAAGAAAGGGGCCACAAAAAGTAGTAACGTTTCTTGATCTCAATCAGGCTCAGGTGTAACCAGCTCAGTCCTGTGAAAACAGACCCTCCGGACATGTGCCAGTGCAGTACTTGAAGGCTAAGCCAACGATCTCTGGCAATGCGCTAGCTCTGTGACTAGAACTCTTTCAAAATCTGCAAGACCTCAGCTGACTGTCCTCTCTGCCTAGGGATTCAGACCCTACTTCGCTATGTCCCTGAGAGCACACGATCAGCTGGGCTAGTCTGAATTAGGACTACTGTTAGCAAATCTCTTATTGGTGCCTTATTCAGGGTTCTTGTGTGGTATTTGGTTCCTGTCTTTGTACCGAGAACATCAAGCATGTGTATTCTAATGACAACTGCATTGAACAATCATTAAAAGAGTGGAACGTGAAAAACAGGCACAGCCACATAGCTAGGATAGTGAGAGAGAGCTCATACAGAAAAAAATGGGAGAGGAGTTGGGGATGCAAGCAATAGAGAAGTTGTTTGGGAGTGGATATAAATGTCTCACCTGGGAACTTAATCCCCCCTCCTGCCTTGTTCATTACCTCCTGTCTCTGTCCTTTAAAACTGTTTGGAAGGGTCATTTCTGGCTTACAGCTCTGAATCTGAGAACCCGTTACCTACCCAGTAGCCCGTGGGAGTCGGAAGAGAGGCCTTTACTGTTGGAGATGTAGAACCCCAGGTGATCCCTCTGATACGGGGCTGGCTTCTTGTAATGGTGGATGAGGATGACAAAGCTGATAGTGTCTTGTATTGTCACAGTGACATTGGAATTGGCAGAGATGGACACCTCAAGGCTGCTGCTCCGCACAACGGCACTCCGATCACAGGACAGAAGAAGTCTTTCCCCATCATCCAGTATGATTCTTTTGGGTGTGATCTCTAGGTAAGACCTCTCTGGCTTATTGCTGAGGATAGTGATGGTGCTGAAGTAAGTCCGGTGCTTCTTGTGTCCGTTGGGTGGTGCAGGAGCTCCTATTAGTTGCCCATTCACAGTTACACCTTGCAGGAAAATAATCAGTAAATGAAAGCTGGAACCAAGAATAGGTCTGTTGTCTCAAATATATAAGCCTTGCAACTGAGGACATGCAGCTTCGCCATCTCATGTTCGATTATTTCGCCTACTAGTATTCAAAGCAGTATGGCCAGTCTGTTATAAATTGATTACCTTACACAGAACACCTAAATTTACCTAAGCTCAGAAATACTGGCCTTACCTGGAGACAGGTGCCCCCAGCCCCATTAGGCTTAACATTGTGTACACAGTGCTACAGGATAGTGCTCAGCTGCTCCTCAGCACAGCCACTTCCTAAGATCATCCAGCCTTAGGCCTACCTATCACCAAGGCAATGATGTGTGTGAGTTTAGAGCCACATAAGACAAATATTTACCTACCTGACTGCTATAGCCTGACCAACTGTAGTATGATTTGCCTAAGACCGCCTATTTGCTGATGCATAACTCAAACCTGGGCAAACATACCAAATCAGAAGGACGTGGACCTGTTGGAGCGGGTCCAGAGGAGGGCCACAAAAATGATCCGAGGGCTGGAGCACCTCTCCTATGAGGACAGGCTGAGAGAGTTGGGCTTGTTCAGCTTGGAGAAGGCTGCGGGGAGCCCTTATTGCAGCCTTTCAGTGCTTAAAGGGGACCCATAGGAAAGACGGGCAAAATCTTTTTAGTAGGGCCAGCTGTGACAGGACAAGGGGTGATGGTTTTAAACTGAAGCAGGGTAGGTTTAGACTGGGTATAAGGAAGAAATTCTTTACAATGAGGGTAGTGAAACACTGGAATTTGTTGCCCAGAGAGGTGGTGGAGGCCCCATCCCTGGAAACATTCCAGGCCAGGTTAGACGGGGCTCTGAGCAACCTAATCTGGTTAAAGGTGTCCCTGCTCGCTGCAGAGGGGTTGGGCTGGGTGACCTCTAGGGGTCCCTTCCAACCCAAAACATTCTATGATTCTATGATCTTGGAAGAATAAGAAAAGCTGCTGGCAGGCTTGCTTTTCCTCATATCACCAACTGGCATAGGGACTGAACTTCTAAGAAGCGGACCTGGGCGTATCTGAATGCTGCTGTCTCAGAGTATCTCAGGGTAGTAGCCAGTTGGAGGTTGATGTTCCTCTCTGACTCCTAGAAAGAGAACTAGCCTGGGAAGCCAGAGAGTAAGGGTTACTACACGTTGGACAACATGCATTTTAGTGATTTTTGTGACTTCCTGTCCTTAATACAGTGTCTCACTTCCCACAGATCTCTGACCAGCTACTAGACAGTTACAGATAAAGAGGAGATTTGTGGCTAACCCAAGCTAGACCCAAGCCATCAACACCGAGATAAAATATCTCCGTATCCCATCATTGCTGATGGAATCTTTAATTTCCGTCTTCATAACCTCAACTTGCTAGTGCTACAGAGTCTGGTTTTCTCAAGCTCATTCCACATTTGAGCCACAGAATCACTCAAAGCTGTAGCACAAACAGTTGCAGTCTGTCAAAGAAGTTTAAGGGAAACATTGCCAGGAGCTGGATCTTATTTACTAAGACAGGCATAAACACAGAAATATGGAGGCTAGACCACTGCCATGCAGAACAGAATCCTTATAACTTTATTGTGGGATTGTTTATCTTCTTTGTAAAACAAGTCTGTGCACTGTCTCTGGTTTTGACACCCTTTCTTCCCACTATTTCCCTGCTCAGGACATAATCTGCTTATTAGCTGCCCTGCTTAGAATTCCAGATTGGATCAGACCGCATTCTGGGCCCCTAGGGATCAGACTGGCTTGGGCAAAGCAGATCCTGAATCATGTGGGTTTGGTGGTCCCTTCCCCACAACAGCCTCGGTCCTTGGTCAGCCTGTTTGGATGATTTGCTCTGTCCTGAAGCAAACAGTAAGTAAAAAGTGAAGTTCCAATAACAGAGCAATTTTGGCGAGTCCAAATCTTTTATTTGCATGTTGTGACTTTGTAACGAGAGGGCTGATGAAGTTGCACCATCAAAGACAGACACTGTCACGACACCAGAAAGCGGAATCCCCTGCATAATCTCAGCACGGTGGTGGCTGTATGGCTTACACAAACACTCAAACACTACATGCAGTATGCAGAATGCCTGTGGCTGTTCATTCAGCTGTGGCTGTTGTAGCACTGATCAAGTGCAACCCCCAGACCATACGCCAGGAACTGAGCTCTCCAGTCCAGCAATGGGGTCTTCATGCACTCAAGCGGGTCTCTTGGCTGTTTACATGTAATTGCTGCTCCCTTGATTCCAGTCAATGAAGACCTGAACTAGGAGAAGTTTGGATACACGTAAAGGCTTGTTCTTTATGGTTAGGTCTAATCCGTTGACGAACACTTCTGTAGATGAACTGTGCATGTAACAGTGGCCAGGCCTCCCCCTTGCTTAGGCTTGCTGTGAATTTACCCATAAACTATGATAAAGTTGGAGGTCAGTAAGTGCACGTGAACAGTTCACCTCCCCTTCTAATCTGGGTGATTAGAGCCGGAAAGCTCCTATACAGCAATTTTCCATTGCCTGGCCATGAAAAGCAACTTTTTTTCTAATTTCCTGCCACTTTCTTGCCTATGTGCTTAGTCTTCACTGCTAGAGAGCTGGCCTTGCACTTCAGCTTTTCTCCACAAGCTGCTGCTTTGCTTGGCTGCTCACCTGATTCCTTATGATCAGAGACCAGTCGGAGAATGTCTCCTGGTTCGCCATCAATATTAAAGCAGACAGAGAACTTGCTGGAGGGAAAATCAATGACAAAGTGAGGGTCTCCATCCGCTGAGAAGATATGGAAAAAGAGACAAACGTGAGAGACTTACATAAAACTGCAGTGTCCAAGAATGTAACAAAACTGCTTTCGAAGTGTGTTTGTCCCTGTTTTTTCTAAGACAGCATGGTTTATTGTTTTTAGAGGGTTGGATGGAATTTGCCAGGAAACACCAAGTTTTGCTTTGTTTTTCACAAGGATTATTTTATTTTGTTTGGGTTTTCTCACAGAAGAGGTTGGGCTTTGATGAAAACTCAAAACGCAAAGCAGTTCAGGTGAAAATCAGGATATTTTCTTCCTGGAATATCATTTCAGTGATTTAAGGGAATTGTCACGCAGGTGTTTTATACTCCTCTATACTCTGCTGGGAGGCTACAGCCCCCACAGCACACAAAAATGTATCCTCTAATCAAGGGCCGATGCACGGGCACACTTCACACTGAACCTTCCTGGTCCTCAGTATCAGATTGGAGCAGTCAACAGCAGACTTTAAACAGTCCCATCACCTTAATTTTTCAACAGTCCTTGACCTATCATCAACTGACAGATAGTTGTTATTAATAATAAGGCAAGCCAAACCCCTAGCTTTTAAGGTAAATTCGACCTTATCCAGTGAAATTCAAGTCTAAACTCTTGATCTGGGCTTATTCGTCAGTGTATAAAAAGGATGTTAAGTGAGGTGCAGAACCAACAGAGAAAGAGCAAAACACTATAAAATTTTCTTTTTTTTTTTCCTTCAGCAACACTTTCTGTGTTTCAGCAACATTACTTTATAAAATGGTTCTTGATTAGTTCTCGTACAGAGAGAACATGCTTCCCGTTCTCCCCTAATCTACAGAAGTCTCAAACATGAGGATCAAGTGTTGTAGATCATCCTGCTCTAGGTGAACCTGCTTTAGCAGGAGGGTTGGACTAGATGATCTCACAAGGTCCCTTGAACCCTTGCCATTCTGTGATTCTGTGATTTGCCTTGCTATGTTTCCTCACACTTCTCATTACTGTTCCTCTCTGTATTTTGTTTTTGTTTTCATTTTCCTCCCTACTGTGTGGGTCCAGTAAATAGGATTTTGGCTGATCTGTCAGAATGGTTATACCACAATGGCATGCAACTGAGGTTTCCATAAATCAACCACAATTATTCTGAGTTATTAAAGGCATGAAAACAGGCACTGACCTGAAGTTCTGGAGATTTTAATTCTGTGTTTATCTTCCTGTCTGCGTATACCTAGAAGTGGGGAAGGAAGGCTGTTACAATTACTTATTGCGCAGCAAAGAGAGTCATAGTATAATAATGTTCCCAAAATATTATTCAGTGAGATTATGTGACACATTCTTGCAGCTACTTTGAGCTTCACTTAGAATGCCAATTTTTTTTCAATAGTTTCTACAGAGCTGCAAGTGCTTCCAGAGTGTGAGTCAGGTGCCTAAAAGGTTTTGCTCAAGGTCACCCAGCCCACAATTAGCAAAATCAATGTGAAAATATCAGCTTTTTGTTTACCACCCCTTGGTTCATTGGCTAGATCATCCCTGTTGCCGAAGTTAGCCATGAGGCATTACCTATGTAAAAAGATTTCTTACCAGCACATGGTTATTTTTCCCCTCATACCTGGTGGTGCCTTGTGTCCCTGCAGGCTCTGCAACTTCTCACCGATGCCATCGGTAGAAGGGCTGATAAACTCCTCTTGAGGTGGTTCTGAATGGAGCCCAGCCTCTCTCATCTTCAGAACAGTGAAGGGAGTAACAAAATTGTAATTCAGGGCCATTGACTTTGCTTTCTGCATCAAGTAGTCTTTTTCCTGATCATCATCACTCTTCAACCGGGAGTTAAGCAATTCCTTGATGGTGAGGTAACTCCATGCCCTCTCAATGTAATTTGTATCACCTTTGCCATCTTCCAGGCGGAGGATGTACTTCTTGGAGTTGCTAGCAGTCACCTCCACGTGGAGACTATCTGAGGTGTGGTTGATGAGTTTGCCAGCTATTATAATTTCAGAGCCATTGAAGTAGTTAGGGAAGAAGTTCTGGGTGACTTGCTCCACATTGTCTTCAGGGTAATCAACACGGATGTCGGAAAGAAGGGGTGTTCCTATTTCATCATAGAACCTTAAACAAAGACACATTTCTCACTATTAGTACTGTTCATCCAAGTGTATGCATGCACTCTTGCCCTTATACATGGCCAAGGATACAGTTAGATTATCTAACGTGGCTCCTAAGACATTCAGGAGCAATTAGAGCTACCAGGCCCCAAATTTAACTACTGCATCCACTGTAAATGGGCCCAGAGTGATGGGGGAGTCTCTACCCTTAGAGATTTTCAGAACTTGAGTGGACAAGGCCCTAAGAAACCTCACCTAAATTTGAAGTTACCTCTTCTCTGAGCAGAAGGCTGGATTACATGACCTCCAGAAGTCCCTTTCAACCAAAATTATTCTCTGCCTCATTTTAGTTTTCACTGTTTCTTGGGCATCTAAACAGAGTCTCTTAAATATGTTCAGAAGCATCCTAGCATGGGATGACAGTCACCTACCTTCCACTATGATTCCAGAGCTCTGCAAGGAGATATTTGTGATCCCTTAAGTTTGCTTAAGAGGACCTGTCCATTAAAAGTAAATTCTTAATTCTTGGCTTCTCAGGCTCACAGAAAGCACCCTAGTTATTTCAAAATGTACTTAGAAGAGATGCTGTTACCCACAGTTTTCTAGTGGTATTATGCATGGTATTCCAGAACCAGAAAGAGTAAGACCAAGATGCTAGGTCCCCCAAAGCTGGAGAGTATCTGAGCCAAAGCTTCTGTATCACTGAAAGAGCCCTAGATACTACCTTGGGGATGGTCCGTGTAGGACAAGCAGGGATACAGTTTTCTGAGGGCCAAAGGAGAAAGAAAATCAAGAAGGAATCTCACTGTGCCCCTATAAATGAGGACATTTCCAAGGAATGGAGGAATTCTAACTACTAAATGCAGGTGGCCTGGCAGAAGAGAACTCACTGCTACCTTATTGCTGACTTTCCTGTTGGAGCAAGACATGGCTTCCGTGGAACGAGAGAGCTTAACCCTATAACACCTTTTTAACATGACCTACCATACTTCTGAGAATACCTCGCACTGGACAGGCCAGAAAGCCTTTGCCAAAGGTCAAGGCCTAAGTTCACAGTACTTGTGTTTTCCCTGCAGCAATGTGCTTTTGATGGATCTTCCCAAGCTGCTCCAAGAATGCCATATTTCCCATTTAAACGCCAGACTCCTCACCCCTTGGCAAGTCATTTGAGTCTAATTTGGTAAACAAACAAAGAATTGGCCTCAGCCCTTTTTTAGTTCAAGCTGCGTTTATTTTTCACATCTGCTTAAACAGATTGTCTGGAAGCTAGAGTCACACTTTCTGTTTTATTCTCTCTCCAAGGAAACCCAAAGCCTGAATTGGTTGACTTTCTTTTGAAGGCTGTCTGAGCACTCAGTGTCTTTGATGCAGAGACCTTGTCACATTTTAAAACATGAGTGAATGAAACCTGAGAACTCTCTGCGAAATAACTCCTGGGTTGTAACAAGTGGTGGGGTGAGAGATACAACCCGTCTTACAATACAGTGCAAGGAAGTACCTGTGTAAAAAATACAACCTACTGACCGCAAAAATCAGAAAATACATTGGCACCCATGTAAATTTTCCCTCCAACAGTGATTTGAATTGGCCTTCAGCAACTGATTGTGCTTTTCTGTATAAATTTGGCACCAGATGCCGAATGGGTTTGCCATCACTAAGCTTGATAAACAGTGAGCTGTTCATCAGATGGAGGTGTTTGAACAAGTAGTTGCGGTGCTGGGTTC
Source organism: Egretta garzetta (assembly GCF_000687185.1). Classification (NCBI taxonomy): domain Eukaryota; kingdom Metazoa; phylum Chordata; class Aves; order Pelecaniformes; family Ardeidae; genus Egretta; species Egretta garzetta. The sequence goes on from NW_009258662.1 coordinate 3,479,614, forward strand.
CTGCAGCCCAATCAGTCAGCACATCCTTCATTTGCCAGGGAATGCCACTCGCTATCCAAAATGCATGTTCTGAGAAGCAAATGACATGGGCGGAGCGGCAGATGGGTCTACAGAATCTGGTTTAAAAGGAACATATTCTTGTCGTGGTATAACCACAACAGAAAGAACAGCTCTAGCGGAAAGTGTGTGGTCTCATTGCTCCATATAAATTAGACACTAGCCAGGCAAAATGAGAAGTCTGCTCAATGACTGTCTCTTTTTGGTTTCTGAGGTTCAAAATGCTAACATTTTGGGAGTGAAAGCCAAATATTTTTTCCTGCGCATGCTGACACACTGCCTGACATTTTAAACAGAACTGTGGTTCAGATAGACATTAGGAAAAATTTCTTCACTGAAAGGGTTGTCAAGCATTGGAACAGGCTGCCCAGGGAATGGGTTGAGTCCCCATCCCTGGAGGTATTTAAAAGCCAGGCAGACAAGTTGCTCAGGGACAGGGTTTAGTGGTGGGATGGCAGGGTTAGGGTAACGGTTGGACTTGATGATCTTAAAGGTCTTTTCCAACCTAAATGATTCTATGATTCTATATCTTTCTGCTGTTCCTCCCTAGGGTCTTCCCTTGGGCTACAGCTCCCCAGTCTCAAAAGACGAGCATAACCTCTGGTCCTACTGAATGATGAGGATTACAGGAAGCTTGCTAGGAGTTTGGGTCACAAAGAATGAGGGAATTAAGTGACTATATAATCATCCCAGGAATGACCCTTGTGTATTTTTCAAAGTCAAATATTTTGGAGTTTGAGCAAAAGGTTGTAGTTTTCAAAAAATAAAGAAATAATTTTCTGCCCCAAATTGGGATCGTCATTCCTGAACCCCTCCATGCTGTTTATGTTGTCAATTTGAAGTGAGCAATGTATCCTCTCCTCCCTCAGTCCACCTGTGGAGAGGTGGCACTCATGCCTCCCATCTCTCCAGGTTTACATGCCCAAATCAATGATCTGAGATAAAGAAACAAATGCCTTGTTCTGAGGGGCTGGGAAGCTCCAGTACAGCTCAGGGGGTCTGCTAGGAAGGAGACATTTCTGGGTGGGCATCCTCAGTATCTGAGCATGCTCTGCCTCTCTCAACCAGAGCTGAGCCTCAGAGAAACTCCCATCTCTTATGATGTCTCCTTAGAAGATCTTCCTTCCCAAAACCCTTGTGCAGAGGACCCAACACAGATATAAACACAGAAAAAGCAGAACAAACCCTTTGAGGTGGCTGGCTGCATCCTCATCCTCCTGGAAATGCCTCGTCATGCCACAGTTCTCCAGTGCCATCCTCTCCAGCAGCTTGTGGTCCACATCATTGCCAATGCCAATGGTGAAGAGGCAGAATTTATCACGGATGGCATCCTTGGTGTTGCTGAGGATTTTGGACGACTGTGTTTCCCCAACAGTGGGCCTCCCATCCGTGAGGAAGATGATCAGAGACACGCTCCTGGCATCAATGTCATTCTGAGCAATGTAATCATTTAGCAGCTTTGCACCAGTCTGGAGAGCACCATTAATATTAGTCCCTGGGAAGGTACCAAAACGATTAGCTCATTTCTCCTTCTAAGAGTGGTACAAATAATTTCCCTAAGCTCCCTTTAATACAATGACAGCATCTCTATTCACCAGGATGTTCTTTTTTTCTACATGAGGTTGCACTAGCCCTTTAATTCAGTTCAGCTTTGTTACTCAACACCAGTTTGGGATAGCTGTTTAAAGTCTTATGAATTGAATCAGGAATTGCAGTTTATTATTTAAAATCGCTGTATCCTTGAATGTCTCATGTCAAGCAGAGTCATAGCACATCTCATGTCCTGCTGGTAAATAGAGAAGTAGCTAAAGTTAATTACAGGACTCTCCCAGATGATATCTGAACTAGGGAAAAAAGTTCTGCTCATTTTGCCTGAAGGGCACAAGATTTGAAGAGAGGAAAAGAGCCTTCAAATGGGAAAACAAGTGGCTGGGTTTGTTATTCAAACCCCAAGGGCTAACAAAGTTTAAAGGGAAGAGAAATGGCTTTGTTAGCTGAGGAGTGTGTTTTCACAAAACAACTGGCTATGGAAGAATGGAGCTGCCTGAAGTGGGGAGAGAGGGAGAAAACAGAAAGTAAATGAGGGAACAGATGTACGTTAGAAGACTAGCCATGAAAAGTATCCAAGTCTACCATGTATTCAGAAAAAAGAAAGCAGGAAGATGTTCCATGTAATTCTTGTGCTAGTCAAAGCAAAGAGGGGTTGGTTGTGGAACCTTTGCAAGGTCAGTACACTTGGGTTAACAGCTCTCGGAGAAAAACCAGGTAAAATGGGTTACGAGCCATACAGGACAGACTCCTGGGGGGTCCAGAAGGGGAGATCTGGGGAGGTTATCAGCAAGGATGTGCTAGCAGGTCAGACCATGCATCGTGTACCTAGAAACTTAGCGTGCACAGCTCCCAGTGACTGCAGCAAGACAAGGAGCAGGAAAGGGGCTAAGACTTCTGAAAAGGCCTCAAAATCCAGACTGGTTTTTTTGCAAAATGGTTTTGAACCAAACCCCTGCACCTAAATACCCTAATACTCTTTCAGTCTCCACCCAGATCCAAACCTTCAGAATTTTTTCCCCAGAAACAAAAGGAAACCATCCCGTGTGGCAGACAGTGTAATTTCAAACCACAGAAGCCCTCAAGCAGTGAAAACTGCCTTTGGCCACATGCACAAAAATTTAGCTGCAATATTTTGTTCCCATTTCTTTGGTGTGTGAGTATGACACAGAAGCGTAAGCACCACAGGTTCGTGTGTGGTCTGTGAACCTGAGTGCATTCATGTTCACTGGAAGATACTCAAGCAACAGCACCTTTATAGGGAAAACGCAGAGTTAGCCAAACCTAAAGTTCCGTTGGCCTGTGGTGGAGAACCACTGCACCTTCCTGTTGAACCTGAGTTAATCATTTCCTTTTACTTTTGTTCTCTAGCAGGTTAATAGGCAAGCTCAGCTGGTTCCTGCCCAGCTCTTTTGGCACTTCAGGAGTGAAAAGTTTTGTGCTCTGAGTTTAGTCCCACTATTGGTAATTGTTTAACTGGGCAGATCCCTTGACCACTTCCTAAACTCTTCCTCTCACAATACAAACAGTACGGCAAGCCATCCTGTTTGCTGTGTTTTTCCATCAGAGAGTTTCCTTTCCTAGGAGTGGTCATGGCTCAGGGGCAGCCATGGGAAGGCTCTGTCTGACCTTCAACCAGCTGTGACTGCTTGCATGGGGAAGGATTTGCATAGCTCATTTTGCAGCTCTCCTCTGCTTACCTGGGAGTGCTCAGCTAGGATGAGCATAGCTGCCAAAGTCTGATTACAAACCTCACTACATTTTTTTACGCTAGTGTCCATAGCCTCATAGAAGACCATTGAATTAAATTCAAAATCATGCCTGCACTCTGCCACTGTTTTGGGATCTCCTTCTCTCCCCTCTTCACTTCTTGCAACAAGTCACAAGCAAAAAAGGACAAGAAATTCATAAATGGCATTCTGGCTGCTCCGTGGTAGAGACAAGAATAAGACAGTACCAGGTGAGAAATTAGCTCGTGCAGAAGGCAATCTCCCAGCCCACACTGAGTTGTCCATCCCTGGAGTTTCCAGCCCAGACTAAACCATGTGCCTGCTTTTACACAGGCTTTCAGATGCTGCACCAGTACTGGCCTTGTGTGTCCTTCACCAGGATATGGTGTTTTTTCCTGTGTCCTCAAGAAATAACCTTGGGAACTTTCCCACTATAAGGGTCTCACCAGATAAATGGGAGAATGGGTTCAACTTGCCTTTAATAAGTATATCAGGTCATATCATAGAATAGAATCATAGAATCATTTAGGTTGGAAAAGACCTTTAAGACCATCAAGTCCAACCATTAACCTAATACTACCAAGTCCACCACTAAACCACATCCCTAAGCATCACATCTAGATGCCTTTTAAATCCCTCCAGGGATGGGGACTCAACCACTTCCCTGAGCAGCCTGTTCCAATGCTTGACAACCCTTTCGGGGAAGAAATTTTTCCTGATACCCAATCTAAACCTCACTACACCCTTCTTTGAGGTAGTGACTGGATCTGGGGACACCTTCCCATCACGTACACTGATGAAGGGCACATATCCTTCTGTCACATAACCCTGAGTGGAGGTGGGGAAGGGGTCCCCTTGTCCCATGACCTAAGTCCCAATGTCTTTTTATTGCTACTTTCTACAGGACCACATTCACCACTCTCCATTCTGTTGTAGTTAATAGGATAGCAAAATTAATCCCGTTCATATCTATGGATCATACCTCCAGTAGGTGACATGTTATGAATATACTTTTTGGCATCTCTTATATTATTTGGAGTAACTGCCACCAGCCGGTCCTGCTGCCAGACCTTTATTCTGTTGGAAAAGCCAATGATATTGAAGTGGTCTTCAGGCCTTAGGTCCTGGAGAATTGTGAAGAGAGCTTCTTTGGTCTAGAAACAGAAGAGAAGAGACCGGTAGGCACAACTGTCACTGCTTTAGTGGGCAAGAATTTAATTCTGAAGATGTTTACTGATTTTCTAGATATTTCTACACTGCCAGTTTGGCTCATGAATAAAATTGGGATGTCCTTCCCTGTCTCAAAGCCTGATCTCTGTGGTGCCAGGTGCTATGCAAATATAAGATGAAAGAACAACTCTTGCCCAAAAGATCTTGCAAAGCTGTGAGACATATACCTGGACCTAACTAAGCTTAAAACTCATGCATGACAACTAAGATAAAAGCTCCCAGTGACTCGGAGAACCATGCCCTGAACTAAGGGATACTGAATAACGTTGACTAATACCAACAGTCTCATGGAGTTCTTCTAAAGCCCTCTAGACTTGCAGTAAGCTGGTAAGTGGCATATGGTTAAAAAGGTTACTTGTAAGTTGAAATACCTCTAAAATGTTGAGAATACATACACTCAGTTCATAATTAGGATACTGATTGGTATATACATACTCCAATGAATAGTTCCAGGAATTAACAAATGTTTAAGCTAATACATTCAGATTAATAAGATACAAAAAGAAGCCCTGACTAGTCATTGCAGATTCTACCTGCTAGTAAGTTTTGTCCCAGGCATGTTTGGGGTTTTTTTCCCATTATATTGCTCTGCTGTTCGTCATCCTATGTAAATATAGGCAACCAGACTGAGGAAAGCTGGTATGAAGATGAGTTCATAGTGAGAGAGGCTAAGGTTCCTGGGTGATGGGAAATACAGAGAACTGAGGATAAGCCAACAGGAAGAGTGCAGATGTATCCAGTTTTTCCCAGTGTGACAAACTGATTTAGCAGCCATGCAACTCCGTTGTCATGGAGACAAACTTCAGCTTAGTAAGACCAGCTGAGAGAAGATGCCCAAAAGCAGCCTCTGTCCATGCAAACTTACCCTATATTTGGATGCAAAACACATTGGAGGAATACAAGGCAATATCTGTAAGTAGAGGGGTCAGCAGCTTCTCAGCTCTGCCCCTTCTTGGTCACCATTAAGCCTTTCAAATTCCAAGGAAAGTTATGCAGAAAATAATATGGTGGACACATCAGCATTTAAAGGTTTCTCGCATGCCTATCCAGGAAATATGGGAAGGGCTTGTCCAGAAAAAAAAAAAAAAAAGGTAACCAGCAGTGCTGGAAACCACATGTTTCTAGGCCTGATGTTGCTATGTATAGGCAGTTAGGAAAGGAGCTCAAAGGACTGATCAAACTGTGTCATCAATATCCCTCTGGATTCTGTATTAAAGCTGATGATGCAATGATGCAACTGCAAACAAATTACCCACCGCAGTGGAATCTCTAATCCTCCCAGCTGCTGACTTGGCTTCCAGTGCATCTGAAGTTAAGGGGAATATTTCCCACAGCTTCAATCATTTTGGAGCCAGGTCTGGAGTCCCTCCCTGCCTGATGCTGTCCTCTGTATAAACCATTTTCCTCTGTAGGGATCACGGGATTAATCCCTCCATTTGCTCAGCTGAAGCATTGCTCTACATCTCACCACCATGCATTTTACAAATGTTTCATAGATAAGAATACTAAACCAAATGCTGGTGGAAGAGGCTCTTTTCAAAGATAAGGGGAGAACCCCATTAGGTTCACACCATGATGTGCACCAATAAACCTTCAAGAAGTTGAGTGCCTGCCGCAAACATGAGGGCCATCTCCTCAGTCTAACAGTCCAAAGAGAATTTGCTAAGATGAGCTACATAGCATTACCTGAAAAAGAAGGGAAGGTTTATGTTCTCTCATCTCCTCTTTTACAAAAGCCTTTGTATTGCAAAAAATGCATCAGATAATACATGACATCACTCTTCAGAGGGACACTCAAACATTCACAGTCCCGTTTTACAGAAGTGAAAACCAAGGCACAGATTACTTTAGTAATGATGTCAAGGCCACAAGTGGAGAGCTTTCCAAAACTTGGAGTTTCCAGCTCTCAATCCAGCTCTCACACATGCACAGAAAGGCAAAGCAGCAATCACACAGTGGAGAAAAGGACTCTTGGAGACATTTCATGGTAACAAGAGTGGCCCGTGCATTTGTTCCTCAAAAAATGGGATCAAAGCCGGCAGAAAGTGAAAACAGAGAAGCTTCTATCCTGTGTGAGTGTGAAGGCCGGCTCATGCCAACCTCTGCTGAAGGAAATTTTGGGAAGGATGTTAAAGCAAGAAACAATGAGACAACAGTTGCCTATGTGCAACATCCTTCCTCCACTCCCCCCCAAGGTAGGCAAGGGAGAAAAACAGAGGTGCCTAGAAGCACAATTTGGAGAGAAACTCCCAAGTCTCATTATCCATATTATAGCTCTGATTATAATTAACATCCCTTGACCTTTCCCATTACAAAACCCCTCTTTTAAGTTTTGTGCAATTCTGTCAAACTGAACTTTTCTCAGAGGGATTTATTGGGCCCAAACAGCTCTGTTGTTTCTGAGAACAAGGCAAGAGGAAAAAATAATTTTTCTTTGGCCTTCTTGCAGAGAGAATGCATCTCACCTTCAGTGTGCTCAGAAATTCCTTTTGACATTCTTGCCTGTGTTCAGCCAAAAGAAAAGGAAAAGAAAAGGAGAAACAATGCAGAGCAGCAGTGTAGTTTGTGTGTACACAGCATCCAAGCTAGAATTGCAGAGGCATCAGGAGGGAACGGAAGCAGAACCCCCTAGAAAACGCAGCACTTCCCCACGCCCTCATATGGGGCCAAATGTGGGGCTGGGACCATCTCTCTCTCCCCTTCTTTCATTCTCTCTTTCCTGTTTGTCTCTTATTTTTGTCGGTTAAGTCATTTCCATGGAGTTTGAGTCAGTTTTTCCCCAGGAAAGGTTCTGTCATATTTTACTGCACAGGCACAGACAGCCTGGATCCTGGCACCTCTATCAAGTGCTCGTCTCTGCAATTAAAAAAAAAAAAAAACCAAACCAACTTTGAATTTGTGTAATATATATACAAACATATGTACAAGTGTGTGTACGTGCACACAGTTTTGCTCCAAAGCAAACAAAATGAGGGAGGCCATATGGTTCACTCTCCTGTAGCTTTTACCTCATCCCCAGTAAAAATAAAGGGTGGGATTCAGCTTTGTCATCAGAAAGCTGGGCATTGCATCTAATCCCTCTCTAGGCAGGGGAAGACACCTCCAGAGAGTAATCCATCCCATCTGTTTTGGATAGGCTTTAGGGTGGGCTGAGTCATTGTCTGGAAGTGTCTGTCTCCCAGCATTGCCTCCAAGAGGCTGAGTAGCTCAGCTATAGAGAAGGTGGGACTCACCTCAGGACCAAATCCTGCCCAGTCCTAAGCACTATAGTGCTTACTGGTGCCAAAAGTAGCTCAACTGGCTCTCCACCTCTCCCAGAGACCTCTGAATTGCCTTGCTCACCCCATGTGTTTCTCTCTCTCCTCCCAGCCCATAAGGACCTCCAGGTTTATACTGAAGGCTGCAGTCCTCATGAGGTGGCAACACACACTTTGCTACCAATATTCCTCACCCATAAATGGGCTGCGAGAGAGACATGACTTCCCTCCAGAGGGCTGGGTATGATTCAGGAGCTGGCAGGCAAAAGCAACTTTAAATAAGGAGAATATCTTGGTAAAAGTGCACTGCTTGAAATCCTTAAGTGCACAGCTATGACCGAGTGTTCTTGGTGCCCAGCCCTCTCCTCCAGTCTCCACCAGCCCTCAGGCAAGGATTTGCAAAGCTCTTCGTACAGAGAGTGCCTGGCAGCAGCTTCAGTCGGGACACCGAGCAAGTTTCTCATTCTGGCCTTGTAAGGCCACAGCTGGAACTTCTCCTGGCTCCGAGGAACCAAGGGCTGAGGCTGCCGTGGGATTCCCAAGCTGCTCCACTGCCGATGGGGTCTTTGCAATTCCATTCCTGCCTGGCTCAGTGAGTCATTGCACTGAAACTCCTGCCAAAGGCACTCTCCTGCAAGGCACAAAATTAACCATTTCTTCCTTGGGGAGGGCCAGATCCTTCCTCTACTGCTGTGCCTACGACACTGGTTCATTTTGGGGATAAGCTGGGCACAGATCTAACCCACTCACACCGAGGAAAACCAGTTTAAGGGTCCAGTGCCCTTGTATCAGGTGCTGTAAGGTGAAACACTTCTCCCAGTGTGTTTGCCTGGGTAGATGCATTTTGGTCTGGAGGGTGGAGCAAGGATTAAAGGAGAGGGTGGCAGGAAGTAACAATACAGAACAGCTGGGAGAAAAAAAAAACCCAAAACATTTTTGCCAGTTGGGAATGGTTTGTAGCTGTCAGAGACAAGTTTTAAATCAGGGTTTAAAAGAGAGTATCTTGGTGAAAGAACATTTGTTTCCCCCAAATTAGCACAGATGAAAATTGAGCTGAAAGGTGGAGGCTGAATTGCCACTCCAGTGTGTTTGAGTGGAGAAGCGGTGCTGGTGAATGAGCTGTCAGCACAGCTGGAACCTAGGACTTGAAACAGCCACCTCCAGGGCTACAAAACATCATTCCCCAAATCTGGAGCAGAAGAGTCATGGTCTACAGCTGAGGGCAGGTGGGATGACCATGGATGCCAGGGAGCGGTCACAGTTTTTGTCTGTGCTTCAGAAATTATGAGAAGCTGAAGATGAGCACGCACTCTCTAAATGACCAATGTGCAGGTAGTGTCTTCTCAAGCCTGCAAGCTCAGAGACAAGTCAGCTCCCAGCCACCACTCTGGTCTTCATTGTCACCTCCACACCAATACCTGGACATGCAACGCAACTGGTGCTCTTCGGCTTCTTGCTTGCTAAGGGCCCTGCATCATGGCCAAGATGATTCAGGGCTGTACAACCCCCAGCAGCAGCAGGAAGAGGAGAACTCCCTCAGCTACACTCCCATTCGGCTGTGAATTGTTCACCCTTGTACCTGGCCCTTGGGGCTAGCTCTGACAGATCCCACTTAGCTTAAACACTGATGGAGCAAAGCATGGGAAGAGACACATTCCCATGGGAGAGCTGAGAGCCTTCAGCCCTTTCTTGAGTCAAAGAGCTGCCTCAGAGACATCTGGGATGATGTCAGACCATCTGGGCACCTTTTAGGAGGAATCTGAGTCCCGGTGACATTTCTCTCACAGTCTCTTGTTTGTTTGAGGAGCAGGGGTGAGGGCGAAGCCTGGCTACCCTAAAAGCTGTGCAGTTCAAAGGGAGACAATGTGTGGTTGTTAGATGCCATGGCATCGCCAGACATCAACCCTGCTGTGAAGCAAGGGGGGAATTCAAGCACCTCATTATAATGCATGTCCAAAGCCCACGTATTCACACTTTCCATTGCCTAGGAGCACTTGTAAGTGCTTTATCGTAGGCCTGCGTCCTCTGTGCAAACTTCATGCCAGCCCATTAAAAAAAAAAAAACAAAACCAAAAGACTTTCAGTTCGCGCTGAATCCAGCTCTGTATGGATAGAGGGTCTCTGCAGCACTGTAGTCTCACTCATCCCCTCTCGGAAACAGCTTCCAGATGCAGACAGAGCCCTCCCAGCACCCACCCCGCCAGTGCCTCTGAGATCACTTGGCAACCCTCACTGCACCCTGCACGCCCAAACACAGCTGGCATCTGCCCTCGCAACGGCTGGGCAGTGAGACGTCGGCACCAGTGACCCTGCCCCTTTCCAGCTTCAGCCAGCACCAGGGAACCATGTGGGCTCGAGACCAGTCGGTCTAAAGAGCACAGCTAGCAGACAGAGAAGCACTCACAGGCAAAGCCTTTGGAAAGCAGCACCCATCTGCTGAAAGCTCTGCACGAGGACAGTCTGCAGATAGCAGACATGGCACCATCTGCAACCATATACTAGTTGTGGCATCTGTCAGAAGACAAAATTTCAGTAGGCTTTACTTTGTCCTTCCAGATTCCCTGTGAGTGACCATATTTGATGAGAAAGGAGCTGAGGCATGAGATGTAAGCTCAAAGGGAATTAGTAACCCACAGCTCCATCCAGTAACTTTTCTGAGAGTGCCACAGTGCAGAGAAGGGCTCAGAAACCAGATCTCCTACAGCGAGAAGGAGACAAGTACAAGTAAATATGTTGTTTGGCAAAACAGTGCAAGGAAGGACAGGGAGAAAAAACAGAAGAGCTTCCCCCTCCCCTTCTGTATACTCTATGCTTTGGTTCATCTTTCCCTTTCCAAATATGCGCAGGCAGCCGATAAAAATGTCCAGAGCTGGCTTTTCCAAGCTACAACAGCAGTATCTGGTCAAATCTGCCCATAGTCTGTCAGAGGGATTAATACTTAATTAAGCTGGCATCAAAGTTGCACCTGAAATGATGCTATGGAGGTCAGGCAAGGTACTGCCATAGACTTGGTTTGGGATCCGATAGCCAAGGGAAAGGCGGTGTGAGCTCCACTGCCGTGTTACAGGGAGGAGCTGAGGTACAGAGAGAGCAAAGGTTTGGGCAGTGTCATCCCTGCGGAGGTTTGCAGCCACATCTTGTGAGTTTTGCTTTCCTTTAGGTCCCAGTTTCCTTTCTGCCCACATCATGTCGATCACATGCCAGTCACCAACATCAGGGACTTTTGTACCAAAAATGGGGTTCAACCCAGAAGTGTATCCTTGGATTTTATTTTTTTGTTACCTTCCTCCACCCCCCTCTTGGGGAGGACAGCCTGCCCTTTCCTCCTCTGCAGGGAGCATGGTGCAGTTCAGGGACTGCAGCTAACCCTCTCCCTGTCAATGTATCTTTGTGCATTCTTCCTGGCAGACACTGATCACGTAACCAAGGAAAACTCCTTCACAATTCTGGACAACAAGCATTTTGTTTTACAGCGACACTGGCCTGTGACGGGAGGGAGCTTGGTCGTAGGGCTCTGAACAATAACGGTCTGTCTCCAGTCCATGGTCCCATCTCTCCCGCCTGAACGTCACAGATCCCTTGCTAGCAATTTGAACATTGCTGACTCCCTATATGGCCTTAGAAAAAGTTGCTTTGTAGATTCCCGGTCTGCAAAAGAAATATTCCATCATTTAGAGCAACTGCCTCTATTGCCTTTTCTGAAAAAGATTTTCCACTTAACATTGAGTAAATCACTTAGCTCCACATTTATCCAGGGCATTTAAGCACTGGATTTCTGCTCAGTGGAAGATAAAACTGTCTTCAGTGATGCGGACAAGCTTAGCTCTCAGTTGGGGTAGCTCACTTCTCTAGCACCCAACAGCATGGGGAGGATAAATACCTGAAAAACTGCGAGACGATCTGATTTCTCAGGAGCTGGAGTTTCATGTGCCCAGAGGGCAGAGGAGATGCTAAGTCTGTGCAATCTCATTGCAATGTTGAAGGTATAAATAAATGCTTGTACAAAGTTTTAAGGATGCAAGCTCTTATCAGCACCAATGATCATTAATTCAAGCATTTATCAACAGTGCAGTATGAAATACGTTTGGAGCAGTAAACATTTCTGTATAATGTCAAAGGGAAAAGTTTAAAGGCTGCCCCACAGTGCCACAGCGCAATAACCCCACTGGAAACAACGGGGCTACCTGGGCAGACAGCCAGACTGACACAGCAGTGTACGAAGGCCACATTCTTGTCTTGTGCTTAGCTCATTTTAAGTGGGATCACATCCCATCACATGCCAGTCGGACACTCAAACCCCCACCCTGTCAGCACGACAAACAATTTCCATGGAGCCAGCAGCAAAAAGGTCAACACTAAGGGAAAAGTGCCCCATGCCCTCAATGTGGAGCCTGACATCTCTCCCTCTCCCTATCCTCAGAAGATGGAGTTGGTCCTAGCGCATGCAAACTGTTCCAACAACTTGGGACTTTCATTCTCTGTCACACAGATCAGCTGCCAACACAGTTCTGGGAAGAGCTGACGTGCCCAAAAGGCTGTCCACAGCACATCCCCTCGACTTCAGCAACGATTAGCTGCTACGTTATGCAGCAGGAGTTGGGCTGAGACACAGGTTGCTATGCTTTTCATGTTGATTAACCTCCATTCTTCATCATGGAGCCACTCTCCCACAGCGGGTGCCTCAGCAGTCAGAAGCCTGCCAGGTTTGAAGCTTTCTAGCCCCTTCTCAGACCATCCTACCTGTGTGTGTAACCTGCTAGGAGAGATGCATTGCTCCTTCACAGACAGACATTTCTTCTCCATGGAGAAAAGCTCTGTGCTATTTCACCAAGGAGAGATTACACCATTCCTACTTGGGGAGGAGGTGTTATTTCTCCATGAAAAGGAGCGCTGTAGTTCCACAGAGATAGAGTACCTGTTATCCTTCTGCTGAGGTTGTGACTCTGTAGCCACCTCCTCTCATAGTCCTGGCCCTTTTTCCTTGAACTGTGATACCTCTTGTTTTTAAATGTGACTTCACCATTTTTCATCTCCAGTGAGTGAGGGATGGTGACAGTGGTTGGCTGGTTGGAGCAAAGACCCAGCACTTTTGCTCAGGGTTAGCATTAAGCAATACAAGAGCACTAAATTGTTCTTTAAAAAAGAAAACTTGCCTGTTTTCCCATCTGAAAGTCTGCCACAGGGCCCTCACCAGCCTACAACACCTGCACTCCTTCCTCTTTTCCCCATTTCCAAATCCCCTCAGCATCTCCAGGATCCCCACTCCCTCCTGCACATCCCTGCCTCCAACACTTCCCCTGCCCACTTCCATCCCAAGTTACTGCCTCAAACATGAGCACAGGCCAAGTTATTGCCCAAAACTCTGCAGAGAAAAGAGCAGATGTTTTGGAGAAGATGAAGCTAGGGGTAACTTATCCAAGAAAAAGCTGTCTCCTCATGACACAGGTAGTATCATATCCTTCATTCCTAAGGGACCTTCAATTATATCATGTGGGCCTCAGAGTCAGAGCTGCCTGTGAACACTGATGACTTCATACAGTAACATAACATGGAAGACCTCACTCCAGCAAGCTTCCACCCAAGGTCCCACAAGCACTTCCGAGCTTCAACTGCTCTTCACAGCTAGAAGCAGACTGTCCCAGCTGAGCAATGTGCGGTACACACCCCATATTAGAGTGAAGATGTATTTATTTGGAAATAGCAGTGTTGTGGCAAGCAGTCTTAGACTCATAGCTTAAGTCTTGGCAAAGATCAGGTGTCTTTTAGACTTGAGGGATCTTGTACATCCATAAGCCCAGCCATAGGTTTGTCAGCTAAACAGACAAGAAAGAGACAAGCACAGACAAAGAAAATAACCTACCTAAGTTCACATAACAGATCCATGATGAAAACATGAACAGAAGCCAAGCCTGCCTTCCAGGTATTGCTCCAGTCACTGGAAAAACACAATTCCAGCTTGGAAAGGACTATTAAAGAAACTCAGATCTATAGCTTCATAGACTTTTATGTATATGCCAGGGCCTTGAGCATACCAATAGGCTTTAATGGCTCTGACCAGCCCCACCTGGGGCCTCCACCCACACTCCTGCCCATTTAAGCTCCAGCCTGGGCCTTCAGTCCCAGTCTGAGTCTGAGACCAAGATATGTCACATCTGTACCTGCTTGTAGATCTCAATGACCCTGATCCACGCACTGATTTTCCAGCTTGGTTTAGGCCCCTTCATTTTCACTCTGGACTTGTCTGGTGATCACTGGGCAGTGAATGTTGCTTCTGTAGCGCCAGTTTTCAGTTCATCTTCTGATGAATTTAGTAAAGGTCCTATTGAGAACTTTGAGAACCCTCAGGAGAACTCTCACTGTCTCTCACCTCTGCAGTTGCCTTTGCATCCTATTTACTCTGAACCTGGTTAAGGGACTTGCCATTTATAGGTGGGCTGGGGTCTTCCTGGGAAATCCATCTCTACTTCTACTGCCTCAGTGTATTGGGTTTGTGTAGAAAGGGTTTGGTAGCAGGGGGGGGCTACAGGGGTGGCTTCTGTGAGAAGATGCCAGAAGCTTCCCCTGTGTCCAATAGAGCCAATGCCATCTGGCTCCAAGGTGGACCCGCCACTGGCCAAGGCTGAGCCCATCAGCAATGGTGGTAGCACCTCTGGGATAACAACCCAGCTGCGGAACAGTAGCAGGTGAGAGGAGAAGTGAGAGGATGTGAGAGGAGCAGCCCTGCAGCCCCCCAGGCCAGTGCAGCAGGAGAGCAGGAGGAGCTCCAGACGCCGGAGCAGAGATTCCCCTCAGCCCCGGGTGCAGCCCGTGGTGGGGCAGGCTGTGCCCCTGCAGCCCAGGGACCACACGGGGGAGCAGATCCCCACCTGCAGCCTGGGGAGGACCCCACAGTGGAGCAGGGGGTGCCCAAAGAAGGCTGTGACCCCATGGGAAGCCCGTGCTGGAGCAGGCTCCTGGCAGGACCTGTGGCCCTGCCCAGGCTGGGGCAGGGAGGAGTGTGAGGAGTCCTGCCCTGAGGAGGAAGGAGCAGCAGAGACAGTGTGTGATGAACTGACCCCAACCCCCATTCCCTGTCCCCCTGCACTGCTCGGGGGGAGGAGGCAGAGAAAATCAGGAGTAAAGTTATGCCCAAAAAGAAGGGAGGGATGGGGGGAAGGTGTGTTAAGATTCAGGGTTGGCTTTTTTTATTCTTTCCTACTCTGATTTGATTGGCAATAAATTAAACTAATTTCCCCAGGTTGAGTCTGTTTTGAGAATGGTAACTGGTGAATGATCTCTCCCTGTCCTTATTTCAACCCATGAGCCTTTCAATATATTTTTTCTCTTCCCTGTCCCGCTGAGGAGGGGAGTGATTGAGCAGCTTGCTGGGCACGTGGTGTCCAGCCAGGGTCAACCCAACACACTCAGCATGCAGCAAATCAGCTGGGGGCATGCTGGCTGTTAGTCCTAAGACCAAAAGCAGATGCTCCCTGTCCTGAACATCGGTGGGCACCTTGCTCTGAAGATTACTTGTTTCTCTGTACTTATAAATTTTAGGATTTGGGGAAGGCAGATTATTTTGCTGCATGACATGTACTTGCACCTTTCTAGGAAGCTGGGCAATCACAGTCTATATGGATCTGACATCTTACTTACTGTCGTAGTTCCTATAGTCCATATGCACAACTATAGAGAGGACTGAGATGACACAGCTGTTGTGTATTCCCAAGTGGGAGGCAGCTGCATGAAGCTGTCGGTGCTGGAGACACTGCACACAGTTCTTCTGCATTCACTCAGGTTGTTGCTTTCCAATAGAAATGGAAAAGCTGACAAATCTTTCCTCTTCGCAGTAGTTTAAACATAGTAAAGGCTGTCATTAGAAATAGCATTTTTTCCAACATCCCCAGGTGATTTAAGGTAGCTCTCCTGGGCAGCAGCCATTATTTGGACTAGTAGCCAACAGGCTCATGGCCAGCTCTGCGGCAACCAGCAGAAGTCCATGGAGTTTGGAGTGAGAACATTGAGTGTTCAGGTTCTTGTCTGCTCTCTCACCACCCTGGAACTACTCAGAGGGCGTCTGTGCTGAGGCACAGTGGTTTAGGGATATGTGTATATAAGGCACTTGGGCCCTCAGAAAGGCTCAGACAGAGTGTGTGGGTCATGGATCATGGGTACCAACACTGTCCCTTGGGTGGGTGCAGGCAAATAAACTGAAGCACTTGCAAATACGCAGCAGGTCCCAACTTCAGTTGAGTTCCTCCTAGAGCAATTAACCTCAAAGAAGATTACAGTCTGGCATGCTACCGTTGACAAGTTGCCAGGCTTGCGGTGCAGCCAACTCTTTAACTGAGTGTGTGGGCATTTATTGCCTGTGGGAAAGGTAAGGTGAAATGAATCTGTGGTTGAAACAACTACGTTTTACCTCATGTCTGCAAAACATCTGCAAATCCATCCTCTTGTGGACACATTCGTAGCTTGGAACATGCTTGTTCTAGAACACTCAACGGCAGGCTGATAAAGGTCCTGTTTCACCATGTTTAGTGAAGCTGGGGGTAATCATGGTAATCACAAGGTGGCAAACCTAGAACTGGCCCCTCTTTCTCCTAGTTATACCAACGAACAACTGCTATGTCCCCCTCTACCTGGCCAAAGCTACCCTAAAAATCAGCAGGTCAGACTGCTCAAAGGGCAAACCATTTTGCTTCTCAGTAAACCTTGCAGATATAACGTGTTCCCCAGGCTCTTCTGGCTCCTGTTAAAAGCAACTAATCTGCGCAGAGCTGACTCCCTCTTTGCAAATGAAGGAACAAAGCTCGTGAGGACAGAACCAGTATTTTCCTTCCGAGTGAGACAGCAGTATGTGCAACATCTAGAAGACATGAAGAATTTTATCAGTGTGCTCAAGAGTTTTCTCTTCCTGAACTTTATGTCCCTGACAGCGCTAGAAGGTGACAGTCACAAAGGCCCAGATTCTCAGTGGGGGTGGACTGCTGCAACACATCTGAGTCTGCTGGACATCACCAGGCTCCAGAGGCTATGAAAACTGCAGGTGGAATCTGCACCTTAGCTGATCTTTCCCACAAAGCTAATGTATGTCTCAGTGATGTGAAGGCAATATCTCAAGGGTCTTAATTATTTGATTTAGGCTGACCAATCAGTCTCACTATCTGTGTTTGCAACTGGGTCTGGACATCTTGTTTCTTCAAAGACTGAAATGTCTTAGGAAGAAAAGGATGGCACAAACAGATAAAAATTCGTGTAGGAAAAGGAAAACCTCAGGAGGGAAAAAGAGAAAAGACTCACAATGATATTGTGAGAACTGCATTTGAGTCACTTTGCCATTAACTTCATGAAGGCAGGTGACTGAAGAGAACAAAAGCTTCTCAAATTACTGTAGAAAAGGCTGATGTTTCTCATCCTTGCTTATACAACCCTAAAAACTGTCCTTTGCCATAGTTACCGCAGCTGACCTGCAAGAGAACTCTTTACAAGTGCTGACTGTATTTTTAGCTGATCTTGCATGTGACTCGGTAGAGAGAAATGAGGAAAGACAGTGCCATGGGAATTCCCAGCTCTCTACATACCACCATAGATCACCACAGCTGCAAGAGTCCGAGAGAAAAGAAGAAAAGGAGGCATTTCCTATGTTCAGATGTATCCTGCAACCAGGGGACGTGTCTGTAATTTAACAAATATCTTAATAACAACAACAATTGCCAATGGTAAAAAGGCCACTGAGCAGACATGGGCCATGGCTGTAACTGATCACACTTTCTTAGTGTACCAAAAGAAGGCATATTATTCAGCCAGTCCTAGATTCTGGTCTTTCCCTGACTAATCTGTGTGGGAGTTTTATGGTTTAGGTCATAACTAGGTGAAGTTCTGTTTTTTGGAGCAGTTGAAATCCGAGGAAGAGAAGTGCTTCCTGCATATAGCACTCCTCCCTAATGTACCAGTGGTTCTCCATAAAAAGAGTCTATCTGAGATAACAGGGCAAAAAATTGGGTACATCCTTGACAAAGGTTCTGGCTAGACAATTCTCACTTCAGGCTCAAGAGGCTGTTTGTACCTAATTGGCCTGAGTATGTATAGCAGTAGGAGCTGGCTAGGCTGTGAAGCTGACCTTCAAGGGTTAATCCTTGGCCATGTTGTTTCTAGTAAGTATAAGAAAAAAGAAACACTAATACGCTCGGGAGGAGAATAAAAGCTTTCATAGTATGAGGTTAATCTGCTGACCCAAGGCACTACTTGTGCAGCAAACACTAGCACCAAAGCCCTTCAGAGTCTTAATCTCCCTGGTTCAGTGCTGTATCGCTGACTGCCTGCTTTCAGCATGCGGGACTGGGTGCATTTGTACAGTATCTGTTTATTCGGTGAGGCAAGGCAGACAATTTTCAGCAGAAGGATAACAGAAAGCCAAGAGCCAGGCTCTGTCCACAGGAATTTGTAAAGATTCAAAGGCATCTTCATTGAAGACCTGATTCAGCATAGTACCAGGTATGTTTGTTGACAACTCTGTTTGCTGCTCTGCTACAGTCACTGGGGAAGGTAATTAGGAGCCATAAAAGTCATACTCCATTTTAGCTCACAGTGGAGATAATTTGATTTAATAAGGGACAGGGCTTCTAAATTAAGATTTATGATCACCATTGCAACCAGACAGTAAAGTTTTTAGCAGAGAATGAAAGGCATATATAGCCCCAATGTCCTTGTTCAAAGACAGAGAACTGTCAGAGAATGACCGTGTTTGTCAAGGACATTTGGGCTAGTGTCGGTTGTCAAGGGAAAAAAAAAGGCTCTTAAATAACCACAGTTTCCGGGAATATCACCATGTTCCAGGCAGTTGACCAAGGAACCTGAATGGACTAATTAGAGCTCCTTAACTGGCCAAAATACCAGCTCCTTAACTGGCTGAGTTCAAGCCATTGGCCTTCAGTCATTCTAGTAGGGTTACAACAGGACACCATCTATACAAGCTGAAGCTGCCCCATATTGGTGTCAACCCATGTGGAAAGTGTCACTTTCCACTGTTATTAGCTCAGCCATGGTGAGAAAGTAGAAGGTAAAAATGTGGCCATTCAGCAGAGAGAAGCCAACTAAGTTGTCCATATCTCATGCCTGTGGGGCAAGTCTTCAAATGGAAGGAAACAACACTGACGCTACCAGGACTTTTCTCCTTTACTGCACAGATATAAGATGGAAACTAGACTTACCTCTCCAGTGTGAGAGCAGACCTGACAGATATCTGTCAAATCATTCAGAACAGTATTGAAGTCTTAATTCATCTCTGCTTCTAGTTTAGACTGATAATACTGTGTTGAGAAAGAGAGTAGATTTCCCCAGGCACCGTCTGCTTCTAGTTTAGACTTCTAATGCTGTGCTGAGAAAAAAAAAGTATATTCCCCCAGGCACAGTGCCTTTCCAAGCCAGCTACTTGGCTCCTGAACTGGAGATGGTTTCCATCTGTCCAGCTCAGAGAATTGAAGAAGCAAAAACATTTAGGCACCAGCTTGACCCCTCCATGTCAAAGGTCAATTTCAAGCATTATCAATGCGCCCTTCAGCTTGGTATGTTGGCTCATGTTAAGACCTGTGCCCTGGAAAAATGTCTGAGATTTGTCCTGAAAAACTCAGATTCTCAAACAGGACAAATTGACCTTTCTTTCAACAGAACCCATTGAGTGTTACATTGCTAAGGGTTTTGCCAAGGTGATGTAAAGACAGTAGTATTTTTTCTCTGCTGGATACAGTGGTCTGCTGAATGCACTTTGCTGGGAATTCTCCCTATTCTGCCTCTCTTTAAACTGCCCAGAACAGAACTGCCCAGAACAGTCCTATCTGCAGCATCCTAGTTCAGTTTTGACAGCACAACCTTTTTTACAGAGTGATGAAGTCCTCTGCACCTCTTATTCCCATCCCATTCCCACTAACATGATAATTTCTCATTGCAGGTAAATCATCTCACCTTGAGGTTTCTTCAGAGCCTCCTCTCACCTCAGACATAAACATTTTGCAGAAGAATCCATCCGGTGAGATGAATTCTGAACCAAGCTCTCTGAACCAGCCTTACAGCCAACCAGTCTTTAATAAATGCAAAGACCTCACCTGTTTCAGTTTCGTTCCCACCATGGAAGCACTGCTGTCAAGCACAAAGACAACGTTCTTCGGCAGTGGAGGAAGATCTGTGGGAGCGAAGTAGTGCACGAAATACCCGTTAAGAATCTGTGGAAAAGCAAGGAAGTCAGGAATCAAAGACAGATCATGCTGCAATGTTCCACACACATCATTATGGGGTATTTGGTTGGGAACACCTCATCCTGCTTTCAATGTCTGTGTCCACATTGGAGGATGTAAGTGATACTTGGTATCCCTCTTAATCCTGGCCCCCTGTTTATCCAGACTGGGGGAGCCTACTGGAGCTCTCCACATCTCCTTCCATGGTGGACATTGGGGTTTCCTTCCAAATGCAGTAAGGATATAGCGTACATAACCAGGGATCAGAACCACAACATGCATTTGGGGAACCGGCCTTGTATCCAGATATATACAGCCAGTATATTGAGAAACTGAAAAACAGATACAAAAAAAGAAACTCAGTGAAGTAGGTATCTGTGGTTTTTTAAGTCCATCTTGTGGCTGCCGACTGACTGGGTTTGGTTTGCATGTTTCTTACAAGATGGAGAAGTAGCTTTCACTTGGAAAGCATTTTCCAGGGCATTTGGAGCATGCAAGACAATTGAGCCACCTCAGGTATAGTTAATAAAACAGAAAAGATGGGTCATCTATACAGTACCTGAACATCCCCAACACTCAGCTCCCTGTTGACGTCATATCTAATTATGAAGTCTCCCAAAATGCCATTTCGGGCAATCCTGGTTTGCTCGACAACACTGGGATTGAACGTAACTTTAGCTAAGGTTTTGGTATGTCCAACTACAGTAGAAGGAGGAGGGGAAACATCACCTGTTGAGATAAAACCACAATATTACAAGTTTTTCCCATTTTCTTACAGATGTCTAAGCACAGCACACACAGTGTTACCATGGAGTCAGGTCAACTAGCACAGTTACATACTGAGATTAAAGATCCAGCTCTCCAGTGATAAAATGAGAACTTGATAACTCCTCCCCTCTAATTCTAAACTGAATCCACCATTGCAACGCTATCAGGGATATAAATGTTTAGGCAAAAATTCCTGTGCTCCCTTCTGTTTGGAAGTCACTGAACTCAAAGGCCAGATACTCTCTGTATGACTCTTAATAGATTTCTGTAAAGAATGAACACACAACTTCAGACATGTATGTGGTATTCATTCCAGCCAGCTCTAGACATCTAAAATTGCAGATCCTATACCTGAGATCCAGCCAGTCAATGCAAGTATGATTCATTTGACCTGTTTAAACATTTCCTCTAGGATTAGATGATACATACTGCAGATTTCTCCCTATTGATTATAAAGAGTTCTTGAGGTGACTTGTTGAGGTGTACTGTAGGCATGTGAGGTGGGATTGATCTGACTAATTGATTGCTTGATCTGACAAACATCTTATGTGTAATGTCTACATCTGAGCAAGTCATCTTAGCTGCCTTTATGTTCAGCAAAGGGTTACCAGCATAGTTGCTGCAATTTCAGTCTTACTGATTGAGACAAAATCCAACACTTGCTAGTGCAGACATGCAAACTGCATCCTGAGCTGTAACTCGCCCTAATCTCTGAGAGTCCTTCCTGAGTCACCAAAGAGATATGTGCCTTTCAGAGGGCATCTCAGAAAAAGACAATAATTTAGATCTGAGTCCCCCTGAAGGAACCTCTGTTTGTCTTGTTAGCTGTGTTCATTTTCCAAAGTTGAGGGATATGGAGATTCCTTGTTGTTTCTCTGTGTGGCCAAAATCCCACCCTACTCTCTTTTGGTGTTCCAACCATCCATTCCCTCTGAACTCCCTAAGGACCCTTACACGAGACTGACCAAAGGTCATATTTGGCCTTGAACTTCCCCAGATTTTGATGGCTTTCCCCCTTATCCTAACTAGCTATTGAAAACACCAAAATAGATTCTCAACTGCTGTTCTTCTTGGGTGCTTCAACTCTCACAGTGATTACTCCAACACTCCTCTGAGGCACAAAGTTCTATTTTATCTGCTCGCGTGCTCATTAAAATTGATGGGGATGAGCTGCTTAATTATACTATGTGTGGGGATCTCAAATCTTTGCCAAAGATGGCCCAAGAAGTCTGTGGTATGGCAGGGAAAAGAAAAGACTACTCTAGGCAAACAAATGAAAGTAAGAGTCATAAATCAATAGCACTCTAGGCTGTTACTTCCATGTTGATTTGGCTTTACTTTTATAGCTGTCCTGTGAGCACGCTTGAATAGACAAGGCACCAGACCATACTAGCGAGGCAGGGAAGGTTTTTCTCACAGGCCCAATTTCTACAGAAATAAATTATAGTTGGAGGACCTGGAATGTGAAACGAACTCATCAACAAAAGTCTTGACCAAGGAGGATGAATGACAGATATTACTCAATTTCAGTAAAATCAAGAATTGACTCTGCATCATGGCTTCTCTGACTACCCTAATTCCGATCCATCCATCCTGACGCAGAGAGCGAGGCCCCAGCCAGTACACTGAAATCACTTAAGGTCACTAGAGTTGGATCTTAAAGGCAGCTTATAAAATGTTTACCCAGAGCTTTGACATTTTTTCTAAAATCTGTGTACAGTTCAGATTTCTCCTGACAAAGAAAAGTCATAAATCAATAGCTCTGTAAGATTTTTACCTCTATCTTGATTTGCTTTTACTTTTATAGCTGCCCTTTGGTCTGATGAATCAACAGATGTAACATGTTTTTAATACACAATTAATCAGATTTGCTTGTATTGGCCTCCCTGGACTTTCCATCTGTCTTCTATCACTTCCAAAATCCCATTTAACTGCCAGTGTGCGGGAAATGCCAGAATACATAGAAATGGCTTAACAGTTTGTTTATACTTTCTGATCTATTTGAGGGTTTCACATTACTTCTCAACTGCTGAAAAGCAAGCACTGTCACTGGTTGAGCTGCCTGCCCGTATCACATCAGGGCTAGTGAAAGTCAGCCTCACACTGGAAACAGAAACTCTCTTCTTATACTATAGAAGCACATATAAGTATAAGCATATACTATACTGTACATGTACATCTGTGCCTGTGGCCTTTGGACTCCACTTCTGTGCTTCTCTGCTCTAAGTACATTGATGGGTGAGCACAATATGCTGTGCACCACAACAGCATGAGTTCCAGTCCGAGCATTCAAGGCCAGGTTGGACGGGGCTCTGAGCAACCTGATCTGGTTAGCAGTGTCCCTGCTCCTGCAGGGGGGTTGGACTGGGTGACCTCTAGGGGTCCCTTCCAACCCAAACCATTCTATGATTCTATGATTCCATGATTTCTATGGACTCTGACCATCTGAAATTAGCTGAGTTAGGTAGCCACTCCATGCCTCAGTTTCCCCACCTGTTAAATGGGCATAATCACACGTATCTAGTTTTGTAAAGCACTGTGGAATCTAGATGGGATCATGTGGATCACACTGCATTCTTCTATTACTCCTCACATACTTTTTGGAGGTGAGAAATGTCATTCCCTGTAACACCGACAGTGCTTTAGGAACCCCTGGAGTGGAGGTTTCCAAGGTTGCCTCACATAGCCAGTGCCAGTGACAAGAATAGCTGGGGAAGCTCTCCCACCTTCTTCATAGCCACTCATCTCCCATCTCCAGGGTGGAGATTAAAACCAAAAAATAGTCTGATAAAAAAGGTCCAAACTAACTTTTTTTCTTCCTGGAATAATAGAAATCAGGTCTGGAAGGCAGGTTATCTAATTCATCCCACATTCCCAGACCAAATCCCTTCCTACCTGGTTTTATGACATAGTCTGGAAACATTCCAAGCCGCCAGTAATGGAAACTCAGGACGTGCCCTTGCCAGTCTTTTCCAGAGTTTAATTTTTTCACTGTTAGACATTTTCAATGTCTAATTTACATTTTTCTGTCTGGGTTGTAAACCCATGACTCCTTGTTCTTTATGTCATTGACACAGAAAGCACAGTATTTTTCATCCTTGCAGCAGCCTTTTATATGTTTGAATACAGTTACTGTGTCTTCCCCCAGGTTTCTTTTTTTAGGCAGCACTTGATATCTGGATCACAATTAACTCTCCTCTGCTTATTGGCCCAGTTCTTTTCAAACAAGTGACTGAGAGAGGAAAATCTCTGAGACGTTGCAGAGTAGAGGGTATGGATGAGCTCCAAAGACTTGAGCTGGTCTGTGCTCATGCTGAGGTAGTTTATAGGGCCTTTAGACAAACTTTCCACCAGATTCAGCTAAAGAAATAAACGGAGCAGGAAAAAGCATTTTTCTTGTGAAACTGTGGTACTCACATTATGAGCAGTTAAACCTAAATTATTTTGGAGACTGGCAGAGTCAGGATTAGAGCTGAAATGCAAAGTTCATCCTCTGCTAATACATGGAAACTTCTAGACAAAGGTGATAAGAAATAAAAACCTTTCTGAGACCTATGACTGTGAAGATAAATAGTTATTCTCAAGCAGCCCAGTGTCTCCCTGCCCAAGTCCATGACTAGTTCTCACACCGCGCACTGGAGCAAAAGGGTGAGGACAGTCATCCCTGAGGGTGCTGGGTAGGACGTAATCCAGAAAATGGCTCCATTCTGAGGTCACCAAAGAAAACCAGGACAATTGGCCTAAACATCTCCTGTTTTGGGTTCCATATGTGACAGAAGACAACGCCTGCTCATGCCAAAAGATC
Source organism: Egretta garzetta (assembly GCF_000687185.1). NCBI lineage: Eukaryota > Metazoa > Chordata > Aves > Pelecaniformes > Ardeidae > Egretta > Egretta garzetta. The sequence continues at coordinate 3,504,221 of NW_009258662.1, forward strand.
ACTTGCCAAAACTCACATGCCTAATATCTTCCTTTGGGAAAAATACAATTCCCAGATGGAGCTGTGTGCACAGGAGTCACTGATGAAGGAAATATCCTGGGAAGACCTGTCATCACATTGGCTTTGCTCCGTATTTAGAGAGGATGTATGCAGGACTTTCCAAGAGCCTCTACCTATAGCAAAGCACAGCTTTACTTTTCATAAATCACTGGAATTTTGTGAAGCCAAGTCCAATCTTTGTGTCTTGGGCCCGTACAGCCAAAACCGGGCAGAATTGGACTCTTCACTGCTGCTGCTCCTACTGCTGTGATTTCTGTGCTGCTTTATAAATAGCAAAAAAAAAAAAAAGTGTCCTTCACTCTTTCTCATCAAGGGACGTCTTCTGTCTACAGGTCTTTAAGTTTCAACTCTTCTGTTCATCACAGACTGTATGGATACTAGCAGTTTGGCTGGAGTCAAAAGCGCAAGTCCTGAACGACCATTAAACAGAGAAATTGTTTTTTCCACTATGCTTCCTGCATGGTACATTGGCTCTATGGACAGCACGTAGAAAGCACCACAAATGTAAGAGGATTAGTCCATGAAATAAAGGCAGATCAGCCATTCCTCCACTTCTGGTCCTCTAAACTATTGTTATTAGTTTTGTTCGCAGTGTTTATTGCCACAACAGGTTGGCATTTCAGTTATGAACACCAGTCACTGCTAGTGCTCATCAGAGCTGTGGATGACTCCAAAGCCAAATGTATTTGATTTTCAACTTAATTGGCCTGTCCTACACTGGGTCTTCAGGACCTGTATTCAGAAAAAGGATGTAGTTTCTTATCCAGGTCAGTCAGAGTTGAAAGTATCTAAATGATTTGTGAAGCTACATCCCATCCTCAACAATGGTTTCAGGTTGGTGGACTTTTGGACGTATTACTCAGAATTCCATTTAATTGATGACTTAATGTCACAATACATATTTCACCCAATACTCTCAAGGTAATTTATTAATTTTTATCAAAATATCACATTTTATTATTAACTGTGAGATACTATAGATATCTTTGTAGACATAGGAAATTGAGGATGAGAGTTTTCATGACATATTCAATCTCAAACCATTCAGGCAGTACAATTGTTAATGTGCAGGCCTCTGTTCCTTATTTGGTCATTTTTTAAGTCATGACCTCTCATTTGGGGCACCACAGGTAGCACAGTATGGCAGCATCTGGTCTGGCACCCTTTGCTGGCTTCTTACATTGCTCTCCAGTCAACTGACACTGAAGAGTTTTAAGCCACAGGAATCCAAGAAGAGACCAGACACTGTCTTTTTCCTGGTATATTCCCATATTGCAGATTATGTGCCAAGCAGCCGCTCTTTAAATGTAAGACTCGCAATTCATCTGTCTTTCACTTAAAAATCCATAGCCTTCCCTGGAGGTCTCACTGGATGTGCAGATCTCATGCTCTTGGGTCTTTAGATGTTGTATGAGCAAGAGGGCTTTGGAGGGAGGATCTAATGACTCATATGGTTTGCTTTTTGGATCAAGCTTGAGAGGTGACAGCCAGCTGGAATAGTGGATTTCCAAGTGAAATGTTCCTTGCCTTGGCCTTGCCCTCCCTAGGAGTATTCTTGTGGTTTCCATTTGTGTTTAGGAAGGCAGTAGGTTCCTGTTGTCTGCTCCGAGTGTGATTGATCTTGTTGGCCAGAAGAGGTCACAAGCAATAAATCCTTCCTATCCAAAACAAGCTGTCGTTCTCTGCAACCTATATTAGACCCTTCTGAGACCTTCTGCCAATTCTTTTTTTTTTTTTTTGGTCTGGCTGCTGATAGTGTCCTAATCTCCTCATCTTGCTTTATATCAGAAAGAAGCTCATCAAACCTGCTGAATTCATTAACCCTATACACTCATCTGAGTGGCACACACCTGAGTACCAATGAAGACTTGATCTGGCAGAGACACAGGCCACTCCTGACTGATGAACCACAAAAGTGTGTTTGGCATTTCAATGACTTCCGTAGCAGTGATTTCAACACAGCAGTTTTCACCAACTGTATAGGATGATTCCAGATAGAAAAGGTCTGCAATTGAATTCTGAGCATGGGTAAAGCACAGGGAATCTGAGTTTCAGTTGCTTTACCCATGCTGAAATGGGACATCTATTTCATAACCATTTTACTGGCTAGTTAGGATTATGGAATCTTTGAGCTTGGGCCCATTTTTATATGAGCTGTTTTAAATCTGAAGCACAGTGCCAAGAATGACCAGCACTCACAAATTGCCATTCGGAGAGCAAGTTCGGAGAGTTTTCCCTGTATGTCATTTACATATAGGAATTTCCATGCTGCACTACAGCAACACTATGTCTGCTCTGCTTAGTCTGTCTCTAACCTTGATCAATGCCAGATGTTTTGCAGGAAACCATACACCACAATGCACTATGGTACTCCCTGGTAGGTGAAGGTTTCCTGTCCCTCCTGATGAGGGGCAGAGCACATTTATAACACAGTTCATGGATATATGGCAGAGAGACTAATTAGTTGTGTAAGGCTTGACCTTAAGCTACTCCAAGGCACTGAAAGCCTTGATTTCAATGGTATTTGGATGAAATCAGTGGGATCATACTAAGCAATCAGTATAACTCCATGTTCACATGCTTTAGGGTCTTTACCTGGCAGACATGAACAGCTCCACTGATTTTGCTGGCATTATGTCACTTAGAGTAACTGAGGATCAAGTCCCACAAGACTCCACATCCTGCTTCCAGCTCTGAATCACCCTCTTTTTTTGGTGAGGATTTTTTGTCAACATGTAGCAATCACAGCATCCTGTGCTCCTCACTGTTAGTTTACACTAGAAAAATTACCTTTACCCTGTCTGAACAGTGAGTGAAGACAGTTGGGGGTAAGAGTAGATGCTTGGACAGTCCTTAGTGCTTTGGCAAATCATGGATTTTTCCTCTTGGAATTTCCCATGTTCTAAAATGCAGGATTTCCTATCTGCCTTGGCATAGATGGATGGAAAAAACAATTCATTTAAAATAAACAGTTCCCAGGGGATGTGGAGCCAGGGAAGAGCCTGCTCAAATGCTGAGCACAAGGCCTGAAGGCCCAGTTCAAAGCTCATAAAGACAATAGCAAAAAAAAAAATCCCATTGAGTTGAATGGGATCAGCCTTATATTCATTAAACTTCAAAGTTCTCACATGCTTATGCACAGATACCACACAGACACATTCGTCTATAGAAAACAGAACAAAAGCCGTCAGCCTTTATTATAAGACTGAATTTCCACCACTGAACCGCACAGAGTTTCATAATCCTGAAATCCCTTTCACGTTGTAGCCATTATACCAGCTTTCACGAACCTGGAGATTGCCCTGCCAGTGAATGAGAGATCTCCAAATAGGAATTGCTGATGGCCTGCAATGCTTAGAGACTTGCTTGTCACTCAAATGCAGCCACCTCCGGGGTGGAATGTGCCTGTCATACAGTGAGTGCAGCAAGAGTTAAGAAGGGAAAGTAAAAAATGTATCTTTCTAAATAAAGTCATAGCTGGGATTTGCCAGAATAATTTATGCCTAATGAGCTGCTAGCTTTCATTTTTCTTGTTGTCTTCATAAGATGTGTCCTCTAGTTTTTAATACAGTCTTGATCCTAGACAATGCTGCTTTAATACAATATTGGGGTTTTGTTTAATGCCTCGTTTGGAGCTGAGGGTATGTGAATGAAACACCAGTCTACACTATTATCCAAGATTGCCTTGGAGAACTCCCAACAGTGCTAGTCCGGTGCTTGAGAAGTGATTAAGGCCCCACGAGTAACAGAACTGTGGGTCATAAAATCTCTCCTTACCTTCAACTTTCCCATTGCCTTTATGCTTGCTGTTTCGAAGGGGAGGCACTTCCAGTGAAACGATGCCTGAGTTCTCCAGGATGTTCACCTCCACTCGTAACCTCCCCACCAGCTGCTGGGGACGGACGCTGACTGTATACTCATATTTTCCCAGTCGTCTTTGCAAAAGCTCTTCATAATGCAGTAGGAACCTGGCCTGCATCTTGCGAGGAATGAAGACAGAAGCTTTGAATGTCTCATAGCCATTCTCCCTGGAAGGAAAATCCAAAGACACCTTCACACCCCATACACATCACATACTATCTCCTCGAGTGAATGATGAATCTGGATTTTGTTGGTCCAATAAAAGTGTTTCCTATCATTGAATATGCAAAAACAGCAAGAAAGAAAACACCCCAATGCTTCACAAAGCCTTGGGCACATAGGAGGTTTCGACAGAAGGAAAAGTCTTAAAAGATGAGATTACTTCTTACGGAGAAGGTTATGACAGACGTGTATAACATGCAGCAGGGCCAGAGGAAAGGCTGTCTCTTGGCTTCTTACATAGAGGATTTGCAAGACCCATATTCAATTCTTGACTTTGCCACTGCTGACTCACTGCAATATCTTAAGCAAAGTACAAATGAATTCCTCTTCCCTAATATTAGCTGTTTATAGCTACACACTCAATGGGGAGAAATGCAACCCTTAAGACAATTCCACCACTGGACACATCTCTAAAAGGACTCTTCTGATTGACCACAGTGTGCCATCAGTCACCCAGCATGCAACTGACAGTCAGCTTTCTGTTCATTGGTTCGAAGTGAGATGAATTCCCACCTTTAGCCCTTATTGGCTTTGCCTGCCCTTGTGTTAAACAGGGATAACTTAAGGTGTTCTGCCTCCCATACAGTGCACTGTAGGGTCCAGCTACCAGGCACTGATGTGATGCCAGGCACTGCTATTTGTGAAGGGAAAATAAAAAAGCCACATAAAAAGAATGGAAACTTTTAATGTGTAGGGGTAAATTCAGAAATGTTGGTGATGCCCACAGTTCAGTGAGTGCTGAGAAGGACTTGAGACTTTGATTTCTCTAACACATATAAAAAGATATTTTTTTTTTTTAATGTTAGCCTTTAGGATGGTTGGAATGACATCTCTGGGTCATACCAGTGGTCTAACAATGACGGGTAGTAATCACCTACGGAAGATGCAACCGGGCAGGACAAGAGAAATATAGTGCTTCAAAAGAAATACAGAATTCTTTCAGGTTCTGACAGTCTGCGTCTGGATCCTGAGACAGCATCCTTCACTAAAGGTTCCTCATGGATTTTACCTACCAAAATTCATCTAGTCACTCTTTGAAGCCACATTAAGTTTAGCATCCACAATTCCTAGTGGCAAGGAACACAACTTATGCAAAGAATACCTTATTTTGGCCATCTTGAACCTGACACCTGGCGATTTCATTCAATTTTCCCTAGTTTTTCTATGAAAAGCAGAAAATAAAAATTCCTTATTCTCCTTCCACATACCACTCATGAATTCAGACCTCTGTCAGACCTCTGCATCCCCACAGTTTATCATTTCTCTGGTCTGAAAATCATAGTCCATTTAGCTGTTCTTGATCATGTGTTCATGTTGGAATAGTGCTACTGTCCCAGGTAACTGGGAATAATGCAGGATTTCCCAGAGCAACAAAATCCATCCAACGGTGCACACCTTTGAGAGCTATTTGGGTGAAATTAGAAGGGGGAAAATAGCCTAGAGTGCTGCTGAAGAAGTGCATTTAGGTGAACATATAGGTTTTAAGATTATTAAAGGGATGAGACTTTCTGCCAATGCTTGTCCAAGAGGACTAAACGCAGCCAAGCTCCGAGAATAAGGCAAGTAAACATAATTACAAAAGGCTACCTCCGGTTCTACCACTGGCTAACTTTGTAGTCTTGAAGTCGTAACTCATTGAACTTCTGTGTGCCTTAATTTTTCTGCCTTCTATTCAGGAAGTAACAAGTTTTCTTTCCCTCTCAAGTGCATCCTGGATCATCTTGGATGTGAAAATGTTGTGTAACAGGGCTAGAAAAGGCCACATGCAATTTTACATGATTTGGAGCATGGGAATGACACTCGGCAGTGTGAACAACATTCTGTTTAGTTCTTTCTTCCTGTAAATCCATGGATGGGTATGCCAAAGCAGACAAAATAAAGATGGGAGGAGAGTATGTCGCTTCCCAGAACACAGACAGATGCATGACACTTACCTTCCATCTGTAGGGCTCGGAGGCTTCTTGTGCTTTGCTTTGTCATCACTGCTATGTTTCTTTTCTTTCCCTGTGACCTCTCCATAATAAGTCTTGTTGCCGATGCTCCTGGAGAGACCAGAGATGTCAGCATGACCACTCTGCACCCATATACAGTGACAGATGTGCAGCTTGCTGTAGAAGGGTTCACAGACTGTGCCCATGTGGATGGGCTAAGTGTGCTGCTGGTGTAACTGTCCTAGAGTCCTCTCAAGTCACTGAGACAGAAGCTGACTTAGAAGTTCCCTGTCTGGTTATACCAGTGTATTGGGTCAAGCTGCATAGTGCTAGTGCTGTGCTTTCTACTGGTGTGTAAAAAGGGGTTGATAACACACCAATGTTTCGGCCACTGCTGAGCAGTGCTCGAACAGCATCAAGGCTGTCTCCCCCACATTCCACCACCACCACCAGTGGGCTGGAAGGGGGCAAGATCTTGGGAGAGGGCGTAGCCAAGGCACCTGAC
>NW_009258662.1:3510992-3520219 GCF_000687185.1 Egretta garzetta
CTGCTGAAGAGGGGAGCGATAGAACAGCTTGGTGGCACCTGGTGTCCAGCCAAGGTCAATCCACCACAACCAGCAGAGTACATTTTTAGTCCAGGAGTTTACCTCTGTAAAATGCCAGTCCAGTAGGTAATCTCCAAAGAGTAAGGATGCAAAACAGAAAGCAAAGCAATTGCCAAGAATCCCAATGAGCACTTTTTTTTGTCTGGTCTCAGATCCACCTTCTGTGTCAATACACATGGCAATCTTCAGGATGACTGCTTTCAGTTAGCTGCCCCTCGAACTAAAATGCTTCTCCCTGGGAATAAGTCACAGGGCCATGGATTCCATAAGGAAACAGCCCTTAGCATATGTTTTGGCTGGCCAATAACAGAAGACTGTTTTTCCTTCTACTCAGTCCAAATAGAAGTCTTTCTAAAAGAGTTGGTCCCCTATCTGCTAGGTCAAGTCCAAAGCTGTGGTCCCAGTATCTACCCATAGGAGGGATCGGAGCATGTCCAAACCAAACGTTTTTGAAAACAAGAATTTAATTTATTCCTTATTGAGTCATTTCAGTATGAGCTTGGTTGCCCTCTACTTGTGCTATTATCCACAGAGAATGACTACCATCTCCAGCAGCAAGTGAGCCTATCTACTAGTTGGAGTTGACTCTCCTCCTCCATTGACAGTATGGAGAACCTGGAACAACAAGGAGCTTCTTAGGCACCACACTCAGGAAAGGTAACTATTGTGTGTCAGTGCCACTGAAATTTTAATTGGAAAGGCTTCTGAGGGCTAGGAGAGATAATTTGGTCCAAATAAAAGAGAGAAGAGGAGAAGAGAGCTGTTACAAGACACTCAGATGGCAAATAGAATAATTTTCTTCCCCATGTACATTGAGGACTTGAATCTTAGCACCCTGTCATCCAAGGACTTGCTCTGTGCTTTGGGGCCATGACCAATCTCAGATGGAGTATATCACGTGTGTGGTTTTATTTTTCCCAAAGAAATGCAAAAAGGCCTCAATACAGTCCTACAGCAGATTAGCCAGTTTTTGAAATCTCAGAGAGCTACCTGTGGGATGGGAGAGCCATTGTCCACCCCGCTGTCAGCATTACTTACTTACATGGTAAAGTTGGAGATGAAGGCTGCAGCTGGGATCTGCATCTCAAACACAGCTTCGCGTGCCTCAGATCCGCTGTTCACCATCGTGCACGACACCGTGGTGAAAGCATACCGAGAAATGATTGTGGATTTCACACTGAATTCAGACATCCGAGGCCTAGTTTCCTGTGGGTATCAAAAGATAACCTGTTAAGACTGACAGCTAGATAACTCACCCATTCAGTGCTTCCATGGCTTTAATACTTAATATGCTCAAGCAAATTACCACCCTAGGAATATTAGTCTCCCCTATGAAAGAGGCAGCAGCAGGCAAGGTGGGATTGCCCTCAAAATTTCAGGTGATCTGCAAAATGTAAACCAGGGACATGGCACTGCCTTTGATCATGCACAGAGCAAAGGCCACAGTCATTCTCCAGGGCTTGGTCAGGGAAGGATGAGAGCTCTGATTATGCCAGCCTGATATCACTGTGTATGAAGCAGCATCTTCAAATTCACACAGTCAGATCCGTAAGTTACGTAAACAGAAAAACTGCTGTCAGTGATTGAGTCCTCCTCTGCTGAGAATCTTAATGGCTGAGTCCTCCTCTGCTGAGAATCCATCCTGGAGGTCTCAGCCAATGGATGGAAGAGACTTAATTAGAAACACTGACACTGTGATGTCTCAGGCAAAATATTTTAAGCCTTTTAGCCCACACTGGATTCCTTCCAGCAGAGAAGCAGCAGAGACTGCAATGAATGACACATGATGTAGCAATGGAAGCTGAAAGCCAATTTCTGCTTCTTGGGAATGTGTTTTCGTGCGCAAGTCCTGGGTTGGAGCATTTCTCCAGTCTAACGTGATTTTTTGACAGAAACATCTCCATGGAGCTCAACAGTTTTCTTCCTGGAAGACTTCAGTGTATTTAATCATAAGCAGACCATGTAAAAAAAAGTTCTGTATGTTAAACAGTCAAAGACCAAACCCTGAAAAGCAGAAGGAAGCTAAAGAGTAAAATACATTGCAAATATGGAACAACTTCACTAAGCCAAATAAACTGAGACTCTTCCTGATGAGGTTGATAAAAAGTCACAGCTACATCAGACTCATGAAGACAAGAACATGCTCTTCAGCCGCACTTCCAGGCTTTTTTTCTGAACAAAAATAATTTTGACAAATGGCTTAACAAAGGGAGCGAGTGATTGTATGAGCAAGTATGAAACAGGAACATTTCTGCAGTAGCTGATGGCATCAGAAGCAATAATAAGTGAGCATTCAACTAACCAGGCTGCTGGGCTAATGAATTCCAGGCAAATGGAGGAATGAGGATCCACTGGAAACAAACATAAAACTGTCGATAGACTTGGAAATAAAGCCCCACCTGCCTACACTTTCAAGGCTTGGAAAGACTCTGAAAAATGTGTCTCAAATGAACCTAATGTGATAGATCTCTTTAACAGCTGGGGAATGTGTGATGTGCTCTGTGTCCATGATCATCCTTAGCACAGGCTTAGCACAGGCTCAGCTCACATGGAGCTCAATGACAAGAAATTAGCACTTCTAGGGTGTGATTTGTTGCACTGATTTCAGACAGCTCAGTGCGATGGACCTAGACTAGGACACATTGCTCAGATCTGATGTCCCCTCCTTAGGCCACTAGTGGCTTTTACTCAGTCGCTGTTTATTAGAACTAGATCCTGCTGTTCTTAGGACCTTTCCTGATACATAGGCGTGGCTTTCTGGTCTAATTATCCTGAACAGGGATAGGATGGGGAGTTTTGATCGGAAGTAGTGTTATAGGAATGTTTCCAGATATAATGAGCTGATGTTTCATTCAGTCTTCCATACCACAAATTGCCTGTGGCATAGCAAGAGATATAGAGGATTTAATAACAGGAGTAAAAGGAGTCTGAAACTACAGCAAATTCTTAGGTTCCAAATGTCCTGCATCCACTCCCATGTTCTGAATTTCATCATAAGCTGTGGGTTCAAACACGGTGGACAGCTCAACAGCAAGGGAGAATCAAGCCCTTTGCCTTTTACTTGAGGTACAAGGTGGTTCTGCAGTGACAGATTTGACACCGAGTCTTAACACTGTGAATGCAGTGATGGATTTATCTGAAGTCAGAAGGTCTTTAGAATGTGACAGAGGACATGAACTTGCCCTTATTATGACAAGAACATAAGAATGGTTGTACTGGGTGAGAACAAAGGCAATTCTAACCCCCTAGCCCATCACTGGCAGAGATTAATAGTGCATGCTTAGAGAAGAGTATAAAATCAGTCCAGCCTGCAGGGATACTACTCAGAAATATTCTCTCAGCTTCCAGTAATTTGTGGCTGAAGGAACTCCTGAACCAAGGGTGGTATTTCTGTTTTTAGTAAACCTCTGTGGATTTTTCTTCTGTGTATTCACACAGCTGCTTTTTGAATCCATATAAACTTTTAGCATCCTCAACATCTTGCAGCAAGGAGTTCCACAGCTTAATGATATTTTATATGAAGAATCACATCGCTTCGTTTTGTTTTCTGAATCTACTATTTGCCAGCTTCAACTGCTCTCTGTCATATCTCTCTATCCCATCAAACAAGCTCTAGCTCTGATACCCTCACAGACTGAGGAACAGCAAAACCAAAGGAAAAATAGACATTCAACACCTCTCCATCTTCCTGGTGGATAGGAGTTGCTGTTGGAGAAAGCAAACACTGAGTAAGGGCATCACATACAGCTGAGGATGAAAGAACTTGATTCATCTTCCATCCCTGGAAGGGATCTGCCTTTCCTTGTATATGCAAAATATAAACGGTGGGAGCAGAGGCAGTTTCCAAACAGGTTGCTAGGTCGGGCTTGGCGGGCAGCCCAAGTTCCAGTCTGTGATTCTTGTGCGTTCCCTGGAGCTCTTGCACAATCCATCAGCTCCTGATGCTCTGACTTACAGCTGCGCAAATGCCTGTTTGTTTTCTCCTCTTTTTATTAAGGCCTTCAGAAGATGAGAGGCAGCACAAAGGAAAAAACAAAACAAACCATTTGTTTAATATTATTATTACTGTGATTTATTATCCCTATTAAAAATAAAGCTAGGGAACACCAAGGCAGCAGATTAGCACGTTGCTGTGAGGCAGGTTGGCTGGATGCTTTATGAAGGTGTCTTGGAGATTATGATGAACTAGGAGCTGAAATTTTCTTGCCAAACAAATGATTTTATGCTTGTTTACATTAAATGTTTGGAAAGACAGAAGAGAGCTGGAGATCAAGGAAATACACTCCATGCTTTCACCTTTATCAGTTGCTTTCATCAAAACAAGTTGACCATATCACAGATTAGAAGTAATAAACTGGTAGTAAGACTGAGGGTTGCTCTCCTCTAGGCTGCTGATTCAAATCTGTCAAAGATCAAAGGGATCAGAAGCTATTAACATGTGATGGCTGCTCAGTGTGTGAAATTATTTCCTCCAGTTCTCAACTTGGAAGCCCCCATACCTCAGAAAAGCCAGAAAAAATAACTGGCCTTGAACAGCAATTTCACTGGCTGCCTCTTTAGCTAAAGTTTTGATCCAGGCTGTGCAACTCTCAGCGCAGACATACAGCCAGCTCTCACAGATTTGCTGTGCATCTCACAACTGCAGGTAAACATCTTAAAGCTTAGGTTCCCATGCTGAAAGAAGGATATTGGCTTCCTTGTTTTCTTCCTTTCTTCAGTAAATTTTGGCATCTTCATCAAGAGAGAACAACAGAGATCTTCAAATTTCAAAGCAAACTCTCCCTTTCTCTGCAAATTCAATGAGATTTCATCAGGCTTATGTTCACTGCATCAGTGAGGTTTGTTGCATTGGATGTTTTCTCTCTCCAAATCTGGGGTTGAGAAGATGTATTGGGAAGTATTAGAAGAACCTGTACCTGTTGCATTGATCAAAATGAAGATTTTTTTTTTTGCCTAGAATCTCACCCTACCATCACCCACTTGACATAGTTCATTCCTGGGCACAGGGATGCACACACACACCTATATACATAGAGCAAGTGTAATTCCCATGAGATAAGATAAAGACACAGAGTGATACGTACCAGCCTCTGCAAAAATTTGGCCTGTCTTGGAACACGGCGTGCAACCTGCAAAGAGTTAAGGAAGTTAATAGAGCCTTGTCAACTACAGAAGACATGTCACTTGTTTAAATTCAGGCACGGGTTGTGTGACTGATCACCCATGGCCAAGTTCAAATGTTCCTCTGGTTAAAATTAAAACCCAATTCTCTTCTATATTAACAGACCCATTGATCAAAGCTCAGCAGTGGAATGCGGCTCTTGTAGATGAGGTACTGTGTGTTTTGCAAATGCTACTTGCCAAGAGACCCGCTGTATGAAGACAGGAACCTCAGCCTTTAACGCTAGCCCTGGATGCTACGTCTTGGCCCTGGAAGCGTATTCCCTTATAGCTTCCTATGGAGTCCCACCAAGGCTGTGTGTCACTGGTTTTGCCCCGTTGCATGCTATATGGCACATGATGAGAAGGGCTACTAAATGGTCCACAACACCCATCAGATGTCATGCAGGACCCATCTACATCCTCAGGCGAGTAAAAGCCAACTCCCATTCCCCACTCCAGAAGTTGTCTACATCCATGCAAGAGCATTCAGTACTCATCATGGGTTACAGACACTGGGCAGGGAGAGGGCTGAGGGCACGACAAGCCCAGTCACCTGATGCCGTCCTCAGCTCAGCACAGTGCGGCTGCTTTGAGCTTCAGCAGTGACCAGGTTAATACCAGGGACCAGCTGTGACAGGACAAGGGGTAATGGCTTTAAACTAAAACAGGGTAGGTTTAGACTGGGTCTAAGGAAGAAATTATTTACAATGAGGGTGGTGAAACACTGGAACGGGTTGCTCAGAGAGGTGGTGGAGGCCCCATCCCTGGAAACATTCAAGACCAGGTTGGATGGGGCTCTGAGCAACCTGATCTAGTTAGCAGTGTCCCTGCTCCCTGCAGGGGGGTTGGACTGGGTGATCAACCCCAAACATTCTATGATTCTATGATTCTATGAATACCTAGCTCCCATGTGGTGGAGCTTATCCAGCATAACCCTGTTCTGCTGCATGTGTGGACTTGCACCAAGGGAGGACTTGTGTAAATTAATGTTACAGCTTCAGCTTTGTTGGTATTACCTCAACAGCAGATCTGTTGCCTAAAAACTCTCCGCAGGTACTGTGGATTATTGCCCAGTGACAGAAAGCACTGGTTATGTGCAAAAAGGAAATAAAGATATTTAAACTCAGCCAAAGATTTTATTATGAAACAAAGTGCATCACCTATGATAATGCAATCATACTCACTGTATTGCCCTTCACAACAACTCCTCTGACTTCTTCCCTGCACATGTTGTAAGTCTCAGCTTAGCAACATCTCCAAATCAAATCCCTCCCAAACCAGATTACAAGTCTCTTGTCAAAGAGGGAAGCCAAGTGACTTGTTAAAATGTTGGTGAAATTCCAAAGAGCAGAGGAATGTAATGACATTTTTTTACCTGATTTGCCCTTTCTGTTGATTTACACAGCACTCCTTGCCAAAGAGATGATTTTATGTCTGTTTACATCATGCATTGCAAAGCTAAGGAAAGCCCAATGGAGAAATTAAAGTCTCCTCTGCTAGAAGCCTTAATATTTCCTTCTTCATTATTTTAGCCAACATCTTGTAAAATTAGAACCAAGGAAAAACAGCTCCCTGGGGAAATTCTCAATGGAGAGGAGAGGAGAGGAGAGGAGAGGAGAGGAGAGGAGAGGAGAGGAGGAGGATACCTACTGAGCTATTCTGTTAGTCCAGGCAAACTCTCATCTCCTCTACTTGTTAGTGCTCTTCTGGCATGATGGTCTCAGAGATCTTTATGCCAAGAGGAATTCTCTGCAGTTTAAATTTTCGATGACACTTTCTGTCTGGGTATATTATCTCAGGCAAGTAAAGCACCTCAGGAGCCTGCTGTGAGAGTCTGCAGAGTCTCCATCACCACAGGTTCTTCAGAACAAGCCAGACAAATGCCTGTGAAGCTGATCCTGCTTGGAGCAGAGGCAGGAATGAGAGATCAGTGATCCTCAGTACTTTTTTTACTACAGGATTACCTTTTGGAACAAATCCACCTGTCACCCTGTATGGAATGGTCACAATGTTTTTTACTGACCAATGGATGAAACTGGAAATTTGGTTCCTGGTTTTATCTTCCCTCACCACACACCCATTTTATTTACTTGCTGATTTCCATAAGAAGGTGTTGTATGGCTTGGTCCTTCAAAAGCTACCTTCTGAAGTCTTGAGGATAGCCAGTAGACATCGTTGAGTAACTAAGCATCACCAGATAACAGTATTCTCTTTGCTAGGACTTCATGACTACTGCCAAAGCACTGCTGCACGGTTTATGATACTGATCAGTCCATCGAAGTGTTTTGAACCAGCCAGCTTCACTAGCATCATCTAAAGGAATAATTTCTAAGTTCCCATCCACCTTCATCTTTAAGGTCTTCCAAAGCACTCATTAAAGCCCAATACTTGCTAGTAGTAGCCCCATAGCTGTTGCCATCTGCTAGTCTTAACATGGCATACAGAGAATAAGCTGGGCAGTACTAAGCCTGTGAAGAGCTGTCCAGAAGAACTACCTCTAGTGCAATGGCAATAACTAGCAACCTTGTCAACAACCTTAGCAGAGTGGTCAATCATTGGATGAGCCAACAAGTAATTGCAATTGCAGTGATCGTTCATTAAAAATACAACGATCCTGCAAAGACTTGTATCCGTATTTGCCTTTGTGTAGGAAGATCCTTCCAGTAAAACACAGCCTTATATGCTCTCCAGAATTAGAGATTTGCTTATAAGGGATGTAGTATGTTGTTCTAGGTAAGCACGTGCCTCTTCTTACCCTAGCTCATGTGTTCAGTGAGGATGGATAGATGGCCTCCTCTAGATCTGGCTATCCCAGGGGACTGTATCACCACCTCTCTTTATACATCACTGCTTTTCTGTTGGAAGTTACTGCTGCCACTCCTCTGCCAGCAACACAGCTCCTGTGAAAACACCCTTATTGGCTTCAAGCAAGATCAGCCAGTTTATTTCAACACTGTGAGCCAGTTGCTTGATTTTCACAACTGACTTTGCCCCTAAAGCAGGTGAGTGAGTGTTCCCAGATACCACTCCACTGGCAGAACAGTGGTGGAGATACTCTCTTCCACTTGGACAGGTGGGTCTCAAGACAATGTTAATTTGTGGCTGAATTCCCCAAGAAGGAATATGTGTTCACAGTAGCTGGTGTGGACCTGAAGAATGTGAGCACAGATCTGAAGCTCAGCCTTTTAAATCACAGCTTCCCAAACCACCACCCGAACTCTCTTGCTAACTTGCAAAAAGTTCATCGCCCTTTCAGTTACATTTCCCTGGAAAATGTCAGCCACACAATGACAAAATGTAGCAGCCCTCACTTGCAGAATATTTTTTTTTTTCTCTCTTCTGGTCTAGGAGCATTTTACAAGCTGAAACTCATGTGGTTCATTTCATACAGCATGAGTTAAAAATCAAGTACAGTAAGACTGAGACCATAGGCAGAAAATCTTTCCTCCAAGCCTGAAATACTCTGAATTACTCAGGCTGGCGTGTGGCCAAGACACCGCGTTAACTCCCTCGTTAGCACAGCTCTCAGGATATCGGCTTTGAACCCAAACCCCAGGCAGCAGCACCCAGAACGGGAGGTCTCTCCTGGCTTAGCACCTCCAACAACTGCCTTGCTCGCTGGTAGCAGCCTCCCGTGGAGCCGAGCTGCTGCCGCAGCCATGGGCACGCTGCAGGGATGGCTGCAATAAATGTTTTAGCAGGCTGCCCTGCGCGTCCATACTGATGGTTAAGACGGGACAAGCCAGCCCCAGCCACCAGATGCTCCCGAACAACAACCGCCTTAAAACTTACTTGCTCCATGATGCTGTAGTCTGCCATCAGCTCCTCTTCCAGGTACCTCGCCATCAGCTCCGAGTCGGGCTGCCCAGCCGAGGTGGAGAAACCCCAGCAGAGCCACAGCCAAAGGATCATGGTGGAGGGCGAGCACCGGCCGGGGCTCCCTGCCCTGCAGGTGAGATGAAAGCCCCACTGTTTGCAGCTGCTGCCTGCGCTGCTGGACAGAC
>NW_009258662.1:3520353-3521793 GCF_000687185.1 Egretta garzetta
CCCGCGGTGGCCCTCGGCAGCGGGGGGGAAGGCTGAGGAGATATTTCTTCCACCGGGCTGGGCGCTGAGGCAGGGCCCAAGGTGGCCGCTGTCACACAGTGCCCACCTGAGGGGCTTGGTGCCCCGTGCCAGTGGGAACTGGAATGGCGCACTGGGCTGCCGGGGCGTCCCCTCGTGGGGTCAGCCATGGCACTGGGCAGGCCTGAAGGGCTTACACCACAGCCCATATTAAAAAGCACCCTACTAACCCGCCCCCCTTAAGGAGCACAAGCCAAGGGCACACCTCAAGGCTGGGGCTTTACCAAGGAGTGGTTAAACCCTCCCGTTTCACCCTCTCTGAAGGGACAGCTTCTCCTGCTCCCCAGTCTGGAGAGCCTTGGTTTGTTTGTGAAAGCTGCCCCAGGGCCTGCCATCCTTGAGCAGGGCAGGGCTCCCTCTCCTTGGCACCCCACCGGGCAGCCAGCTGCCTCCCCACCGGGGAAGGTGGCCAAGACCTATACTTTCACCCCTCTCTCTTGTCATCTGGACTCTGTTTCTCTGCTGGGAAAAGCTGGGGTGAGCCTCCTGCTCTTCCCTCTGATTCCCAGAGGCAGAGCCCTCTCCTCCCCGGCCAGCCCCAGGGTGAAGGCAGCCGCCGGCAGGCAGGCAGGGACCCCAGGATGGGCTCAGCTGCAGGGACGTCCCCCCAGGAACGGCAGTGCCAGCTGCCACAAACCGGGCACATCTCACCCCCAGACATTTAGGAACTTGCATCTGCAGCCCTCCCCTAACCCCAAACCAGATGCATTTACTACTTCATTTTTCTGTCAGCAGTAACTTCTTAAAGCCAGCAGACCCAAATTTCCTCTCTTTTTGTCTGGTGGTTTTTTTGTTTGTTTGTTTTTCAGGTGCTAGGTGCTGCATGCGCAAACCTGTCAGGATTCGAACCACTATTTTCTTTTTGCTTTCCAGCTTTGGGTCATCAGGGACTGAAGCTGGTTTGCTTCAGCTCCAGTCCATGGCAGTGATGGTCCAGTCAGTGGCTCGATGTCTCTCCAGCCTTGCTGGGATGTGTAAACACACCCTTGGGCCACTGGAGTTTCTCCTGGACAGGCACATGTGCACCCACCTGAAAGCATATGTCCATTAAGAGCATATGGCCTGGGAGCATCATGTCCTCCAAATCTATCATAGAATCATAGAATTGTTTAGGTTGGAAAAGCCCTTTAAGATCATCAAGTCCAACCGTTCCCCTAACCCTGCCATCCCACCACTAAACCCTGTCCCTAAGCACCTCGTCTGCCTGGCTTTTAAATACGCCCAGGGATGGGGACTCGACCCCTTCCCTGGGCAGCCCCTTCCAGTGCCTGACAACCCTTTCTGGGAAGAAATTTTTCCTAATGTCCAACCTAAACCTGCCCTGGTGCAACTTGAGGCCATTCCCCCTCGTCCTATCGCCCG
>NW_009258662.1:3522291-3535028 GCF_000687185.1 Egretta garzetta
CTGAACCCCCCCAGCTCCCTCAGCCGCTCCCCAGCAGCCCTGTGCTCCAGACCCCTCACCAGCTTTGTTGCTTTCCTCTGGACATGCTCCAGCAACGCAACGTTTTTCTTGTAGTGAGGGGCCCAAAACTGAACACAGTATTTGAGGTGTGGCATCACCAGTGCTGAGCACAGAGGCACGATCACTTCCCTACTCCTGCTGGCCACACTATTCCTTCAGAGCAGGAAGGTGCTTGCTCCCCATTCAGAAGGGATGAGGGGAGATGGAGATGGAGTAAGGGGAAGGGAAAACACCTTTGGAACTCCCCTTTAGCAAATCGATGGCTCAGGCTTAGGCTGAGACCACACCATGTTCACACACAGACCCTTTAGGACATTGCCAGCAGGAAGAAAGGAATCAAAAGCCTGGCCATCCCCTCTCCTGCTGGGACCAGTACACTACTGGCAGATACAAAGGCCTCTGGAGTGGCCATATCCCTGATGGCAGCTGCAGAGCTGGGCAGCACTGCAGGGAATGAAGAAGGGCTTATGTGGCTGGAGAAGAGAAATGGTGGGAGAAAACTGGAGGGAGGCTGGGGCAGGATGCTTCAGGCCCCCAGAGACACCCCAAATGGTTGCTGTGCTGATCTGGTCCCTGCCAGAAGATAGTCAAGGCATTATGTTTAGCTCCTCACCATTTCAAAGGAAGATGGAAGAGGGCTCAACCATCCAGCTGAGAATCAAGAAAGACTTCAAAGCAATGGTTCAGGCTGAGACCTGGTTTAAGGACACACAAAAAATGATCTGAAGTATTTTTCATCTGGGTCCAGTTTGTTTCAGCTCCTGCATGTCTTGTCTAGCTTAGACATGGAAGTGCACTGGAGTAGCATGAGAAGTAGGGCTGCAGCCTCCTGTGCCCTCCCCGCTGACATTAGGATGGGCTGCTCCTCAACCTGCTCTGTCCATGTTTCACTAACCAGGGGACACGCATGAATAAAAGCCTTGCAGCATAACTTAGAAATCCTGGAAATGGGCATTTAAACCAATACATATAGGATGATTTTCCTACTGTTTTGGAAAACCTAGAGGAAACCAAGGCACCCCTGTAAAAGCAAGTCAAAACTACCCTGCTAACCCTAGAGGTAACAGTGGCTCCTGAGCAGGAAGGGGAGATGTTTACCAGTTTGAAACAACCACTGGGTAGGCAGGAGGCATTTGGAAAAACATCCAAATCTCACCAGCTATCACTCTCTGCCTCCTGATCAGTATTCAGAAGGTTTCTACAGCCACTCTGCTTCTCCCATGGCACAGGTGGGGAGCTGAGGGCCAGAGTAAATCAAAACAGTGAGACAGTGCAAAGATATTGCAATAAAGTTGATCCTAAGCACATCTGGTGAAAGGAGGATATTTAAGACCAAAACAGCACCCTAGGGCAGGTATGGGATAACCAACAGGCATGAGAGAATGAGCTGGGAAAAGCACCGCCCTTCCCAAAGTGATTAGGAGCAGCCAGTTCTACTCATGCTCTCCTCAGCAAGGGCACATAAGGACACAGCACGTAGCTAAATAAGACCAAGGTGTATTTTAAGACGGTTCAGATGCGGTTAGGTTTGGTGAGTGAACATTACGCCTCGGGTCTTGATTGTTCACATTATCCCCTCTTCCCCCTCCTTGGAATACAGTCCCCTGATTTTGGGGTTGAACATGGCAGGCTCTGTTCTGGGGATGCTGTTGGAGACCAAGATAAGCAGTTACTCAGGTGTGTTCACATTAGGCGTGTTTGATGCTGACTTTTGCCAACTTAGCAAGATGAGCAGCTGTTCTTTGGGTGGGAGCTCAGCAAATTAAATTGCCTGGCATGCCTGCGGCCAGCATGAGCAGAAACATTGGGGAGGGGCATGATCTAACAGCTGAGCTTCCACACACATTTCACCCGGAACGGATCATGTTGTATCAAGGAATCTCTCTGTGTTGACACACAAACAAGCACTTTGGTGATGGTCTGCCTTCACACATCTGCATCCCCCTCTTTTTCCATGCAAGGCTCATGGGTAGGACTAGTCTTCCTCATTTTCACTGTACCAGTTAAGTAAACCCTGTAGGGAGTGTTGAAGCTAAAGAAAATGTCGGTACCTTCTAGCTCAAGAGCACAGGTTTTCCCAGACTCCAGACTGAAGCTGAGGGAACAAGATCAGAGCTGCATTTGATCACAACATCGGTGCCAGGGCTGCATGGAATCATAAAGATTTCCACTTCTCTGTTCTTCTAGGTAGAAGAACAAACACCAGAAACCCACATCATGCAGAGGCACCTACATTAAACATCCAGCTAGAAGTGTCTGAACCAGGAACAAAATCTACCCAAAGCACTAACAAACTGTAGAATTTAGTGGCACTCAAAGCCAGCAGTTTGATCAAGAAATTGGGATGAGTCCCAAAGGGTTACACAGGCATAGACGTAGATAAACGTCCAGAGGTAAAAGTAATTACAGGCCCAGGCAGGGAATTACATTAAATATTTTCTTTCAGGTCTTAATCTAATTTTTCAGGTCTTAGTCAAATCAATCTTCTCTGAAACATCTGGATGAGACCTGATGGTCCCCAGTTCTGATGCTATTTGGGAGGTGCCTGTGTTCCTGACAGGTCTTTTCTGGAGTCCCAGTGGCTGCTGATCTCCCTGTTGCCATTAGCTGTGTGCACCCTGCCCCAGCAAGAGCATTTCAGAACTTCAAAATCTGGTATTGTTCTGGTGCAATGCATCCAAAGTCCCTGCCAAAGGGGATGTCTGAATCTGTCTGGGAGACTGCTGTGAAAGCCCACTTTGAAGAGGTCATCAGGGCAGACAGGCAGGTTGCTGAGTCCTGGTGCCTGGTATGCCTCTGTTGAATGGCAATACAAAGAGAAGAAAGTTGAAGCACCAAGAAATCCTTTTCTATATGTCTGTATACCATTTCCCAGAATGGTTGGTGTGTAGTGGGATGAATGTCAGGGCAGTAGGCACCTGGGTAAGGGTGTTGCCTTGCAGGTACACTCTGTTCTTACCTGGACCGCTGGAAATTTTCAGATAAGAACTTCAATATGGGAAGGGGAACCTGGCTATCTCCTAAGAGACAGAAATTGTGAGCATTTCTCCCCAGGTGCAAGCCAAGTTAACAGAATTTAATTATTCTGAGGGACAGACTCTGCCCAGCAGAAACTCCAAGTGCTTCAGGGAAGCCAGTGTATGAAAACTTCCTTCCAGAGGAATCCCAGCCATGAGAAGACAACTCATGAAACAGCCCAATGGACAGATACCGCAAAACATCTTATTGAGATCCTATCCTCCTCATGAAATTCTGAGGAACTTCACCTAAATTGATAGCAAATGGTAGGGGCTCTGAGTGTCCTCAGCACTTGATCTTCCTGTATATTTTCTGTTTGATAAATTTCAGCTTTTTGGACTCTTTTGAACAGTATATTTGAGCAGTTCGTGCCATCTAGTGGTCACACTGATACTTTGAGGGTGACAGAGCCCTGGAACAGGCTGCCCAGGGGGGCTGTGGAGTCTCCTCTGGAGATATTCAAAACCCGCCTGGACGATGTCCTGTGCAACCTGCTCTGGGTGACCCTGCTTTAGCAGGGGGGTTGGACTAGATGATTGCCTGAGGTCCCTTCCAACCCTTGCCATTCTGTGATTCTGTGACTTCCTGATCTTGTTATTTTTACTGAAAAAAATTAATCCCCATTTGGTGGCTATGAAAGGATGGAAATAAAGGGTTACAAAATTCATGTTTAAATTAAGTCCTGTTCTAAAGGGACTTTTTCATCTCTTCAGAGCAGTAGTGATTAGCTTCCTGGTCCAGGATCCCAGATATCTCTAACACATCTATCTTAAGTTTTAAGTTTCTGATGAGAAAGGACTGGTCATCCCGAGCTAGGGGCACGTGTGTAAACAGAACTCAGCTTAGACAGAAAGTTCAAGCTAGAGTAGATACTATCAACACAGCAAAGACTGGGTGCCCCATGCCTCCTGCTCTTGCAGTTCTGGATAAGCCCTGTCATAGCCATAGCTTTGACCACACTCATGGAGGTGTTCCTAAGCTAACATTAAAGTAGTTAACTTAAATACTGCTAGGAGTCCAGGCACTGAGCAAAATCCACCTAAGAAGCTGAGTAAAAGCTGAGTCCAAGGTATATGGTTAGATTGTCAGTCCTTTTACTACATGATTTAAAGCCATCCTAGATGTTTCATGTACCACAGGGTGGTAAGCCAACCTCCTGTTTGAAGCAGGATGCCTGGGATCTTAATGCTGAGATTCCCCTTTGCTCAAAAAGCCTACAATGGTGATAAATGCAGAGGTAAGAGTCATTTGATGAAGCGTAGATGTCCCCAGAGCTGGTGGCCTCCTCTGTGTTCTCTGACTGGACTCCCTATATTGTACATGGCATGAATTAGACCCAGCAAGGGTAGGATTCATCCCATTCTATGGTGTGGCAGGTAATTAGAACCAGGGACCATATGGTCAGAAAAAATCTATTTATTTCCATGGACTAAAAAGAGAGACAAAGATGTACAGTAGGGTAATCCCATCCCTCATTATGCTACTTTGGTCAACAGCCGGCTGAATATGAGCCAGCAGTGTGCCCAGGTGGCTGAGAAGGCCAACAGCATCCTGGCTTGTATCAGGAACAGTGTGGCCAACAGGAGCAGGGCAGGGACCGTGCCCCTGTACTCCGCACTGGTGAGGCCACACCTCAAATTCTGGGTTCAGTTTTGGGCCCCTCACTCCAAGAAGGACATTGAGGGGCTGGAGCGTGTCCAGAGAAGGGCAATGAAGCTGGTGAGGGGTCTGGAGAACAGCACTGATGAGGAGTGGCTGAGGGCACTGGCGGTGTTCAGCCTGGAGAAGAGGAGGCTGAGGGGAGACCTTATCTCTCCCTACAACTGCCTAACAGGAGCGGGAAGCTGGGGCGGGGGCGTTGGGCTTTGCTTCCAGGTAATGGGCAATGGGACAAGGGGAAATGGCCTCAAGTTGTACCAGGGCAGGTTTAGGTTGGATATTAGGAAAAATTTCTTCACCAGAAGGGTTGTCAGGCATTGGAACAGGCTGCCCAGGGAAGTGGTTGAGTCCCCATCCCTGGAGGTATTTAAAAGCATCTCTAGATGTGGTGCTTAGGGAAATGGTTTAGTGGAGGACTTGGCAGTGTTAGGTTAACAGTTGGACTTGATGATCTTAAAGGTCTTTTCCAACTTAGATGATTCTATGATTCTTGAAGAACCCTGCTCCCATCCGCCCCATTCTCCTCCTGTCCTCTCCTATCCTCCATGCACATCACTTACCCTCACACCCATGGGAAGCTGCAACACAGAAGATGATCTGGACTAACATAGGGGAGGGGAAGACTGGCCAGGTGATGCCCTTTGGGCCTGAGGGGTGCAGAACTGCTTATTGAGTGACCTCTGCATTCAGAAACAATCTCTTCAGCAGAAGCAATGTTGCAGGCTCTACATGTGCACCATCTGAGAGCTCAACCAGAGCTTAGGGGAAAAGTAATTAAATAGGTGATGTGGGGAATCACTGTGTGGATGGATCAACGCAAAAGCAAGATGCATGTGCTGTGAAGGCTGCGTACTAGTTTGGGTACAGCTTACAGGCTCCTAAGCTGTCTAGCAAATCTGGAGCTATGTCATCTCCAAGTTCAAGACCCAGGATTGGCCAAAAGACTGTGGGAGAGGGCAATTCAGGACTAATTATCTTCCAGCTTCTTCCAGTGCTTCTTCCAGCATAACATCTGTGAAACAGTATATGGAGCTCTCATGTTCAGAGTGATCAAAAGGCCATGGTTCATTCTGTGTATAGTTAAGGTGTGGAACTTCTCACAGGAAGCTATGAAAGCTGATTTTTTATCCAATCTCTTCAGAGATGCTAGGTTTTGGGAAAATAAATTAACTGAGGACTGCTAAGTAAATGGAAACCATCTCCTAATCAGGATGTGCCATAGCTACAATAGTTAGGAGGGTCTTTGGAAAATACCTTACATGCTTGCTCCAGTTCTTAAGTACCCTCCTAAGCACCTTTGGCAGCTCTTAGATAGCAGAGAGCTGAAAGGTCACTATTGTGATTGGGTTCCTTGTGAACCTCTGAATGTAGTTTCAGGTTTCAGCCTGAGAAGCAAGCTATTGGAAAGATGGAGGAAGGATGTGTAACAGCAGACGGGCTGCAGAAATCTTTTACTGAAACATCAACATGTAACATAACACAGGATAAAATAACAGAATATAATTAATATAATATAATTCATATAATTAATATAATTCATATAATATAATTCATATCTTATAATTCATATCATATAATTCATTGACTGCTGTTTTGTCCCTGGGTCCACAGGGTAATTTTCCACTGAGTTTGCTCAGATTTCTGCAAACTCCCTTTCTTCCTGGACAAGTGGAAGTGGTACCCCAGCTCCTTTTGCCAGAAACCTGCTTCGTCCCTTCTTTTTCCCTTTTGCTCTGCTGGCTTACTTCACTCCATCTCTTTGAAGTTCCCAAAGAGGCAGGGAAGCCAAAACGGTTTCAAAAGCACCCAGGAGCCGTACAACACACATCTGAAAATACCATCAGATGTTTTCACATGACTAACTATGAAGAACTTGAACTATCCCACCACCAGCTATGATCCTTTCCCAGCCAGAGTGGAAAAAGGGTATTTGTGTGGGTCGGGATCCAGCCCAAAGGTCTCTGCCAACCCCTGTGAGATGGCTGGGTGGGAGGACCCTTAGAGAAGCACAGTGTTGCTGCCTCTGTCACTCTGAGAACCAGTCTTCACCTCATTTACTATAAACAAACAAGTTAGGGGTGAGTTCTTGCTTTGATCTTTCAAAGTTTTGGATACTCCAAGGTCTGCGCCTAGCAGGAAATTAGTCAAACATCATGGGAAGCTACAAAAGCAAGAAGTGAGCCTATCCAAGCCTGAGCTGTTATCGAGGGCAGGGGCGAGTGAAGACACTATTTGAATAACCCTTGCTCAGGCACCACAGCTCAGATTTGCGTTGCAAGGCAAATATTTACCTATGGCCTAAACAAAGTCAGCGTTTCAAAACTTTGTGCAAAACACTGCATAACTCTGTGCTGTTTCCTTGAACTTGTCTCAGAGAAGGAAAGATCTTGTGCCTATTACCTATGCGGGCTGTTCTCAGGAGACAAGCAGGACGAAAATGAAGCATCCGATCAGCTTCCTGGTTTTGTTCCTCATTTCAGGAGTAGGAAGCTTTGACCTTGTTATCGACGAAATCCCAGATGTGAGTATTTCAAGGCAGGGCCTAGGTCTCCCTTCCATGCTGAAGTCAACATGGAAGCTGCAGCTGGCTTCAGTGGGAGCAGAATCGAGTCACTGTTTCATAGCTCTGCTTGGGTCTCATGAATTCTCTTCTACTTTTAGCTGTAAATTGTTCTGATAATTGGTTTTCACCTGTCATTCGTAGGGTTGCTTTTTTAACGTTATTGAAGTTGGGATGGTATGGGCATAACTCCAAGTTTCTTTTCAAGCAGGTTTCATATTTTTTACCTCAACTTTACCTTTTATGGTGGTTTTAACCTTTCAACATTCAAGTGGGTTTCTATGCTCAGATCTTCAGCATATTTTGTATCCTGTTTCCCTGGAATAAGCAGGAACAGAGCACCTAGATATCTTTGTTGTTGGGGTCTCCTCTATGGACCACTATGAACTTCAGCAAAGCTTCTTATGGACTCAGGTGTTTAACAGGAATTCAAATATGGAGTTAAGATCCTATTGACTGTACATTCCTCAGCAGAGGGATGAGATCATTTATAGATTAGCTTGTAATTGCTTAGGATAATGCAACAATGAAAACTTGTTATAGCTTTGACTCTGAAGCTCAGTCCAAACTTAAACCCCTAGACTCAGGTGAACTTAGGTTTGGGTGTCTACACCATTTTCCACGTTGCCATATCGCAATATTTCTGTGAAATCTGAAGGGATGGTGGGAAGCTTTCTTTTCCTTTGCAAGATTAACAAAAAGAACTTGTGAGCATGAATTTCTTCTTTTTCTATCTTCTTACAGCACTTTTCATGACACAGTGAGATTTTTACCCTGAGTTTGTCATTTCCAGGAATAATATTCCAGACCTGTGGTCCTTTCTAACCATAGATGCTGTACCAGTTTACCATCAATGTGCTTAAATGATATCAGTTAATTTTGTGCAAACTTTTGTGCGTATGCTGTCATATAAGTTGGAGAGCAACTCATGAACTTAAACTTCTCTATTGCCATAAATTAAACTTCTAACAAGCTTTAATTAAGAGTATTGCTGTGGTGTAAGAACCATGCTTCTAATTGAATCAGTTCAGCTTTGCACTTGGAAAAGACTTGATGTTCCTTTGCTGTCAATGGAATAATTTAGTTTTCAGCTATATTAGTATAAAACCAGAGATAATTTCTACTGAATCGAACATAATTTCTCTGATCTTTCTGGTGTAAGTGAGATCAGTATCTGAAATGCTTTGGTTACCACGGCTAGACCCATCCTGATGATA
The DNA here is from genome assembly GCF_000687185.1 of Egretta garzetta. Classification (NCBI taxonomy): domain Eukaryota; kingdom Metazoa; phylum Chordata; class Aves; order Pelecaniformes; family Ardeidae; genus Egretta; species Egretta garzetta. The sequence continues at coordinate 3,530,806 of NW_009258662.1, forward strand.
AGCTGCCTCTTGCTCTTTATGGTCATTTCAGAGCGTTAAATATTACTCCTTGTTTCAGAAGCAAAGGTTGTAAAATGATGGTAAAGGTCATGATCTTGTAAGAGTGTGTAGAGCCAGTTGGTCACAGAGGAAAACTGAATGTGTGAAGACGCAGCATTTTGGACTGAGATGGTTTGTGCTTCTGCTCACTTTTTGCACCAAGGGGAGGTAAATTCCCTTTGGAGCTCTATTAGAGTGCTAATCAATAATAAATCAAGTGATAAGTAAGGCAGCAGAAACACCTCTTTCTTCCTTCCTCTTTCTCCTCTAGGAAGTGGAAAACCTGATTGACCTAGAAATTGATGGATTTCCTTCAAGCTCCAAGATGAGAAATGGCAGGTACCAGGTACAGTACCCAGAAATGCTTCAAAAAAAGGGAAGCAAGGGTGCCTGGGAGCTCTCTCCTACAGGTGGCCTGTACCATGTCAAGGGTTGTGAGTGTGCAATCAGGTGGGAACAGCAGGTCCTTCTATGCATTGAGACCTCCATATCTCTTGTTGGGATATGAACTGCTACTATCCTTGATGCAATACCTGGCACAACAAGGCTTTGTTCCATAGCTGCTCTCCTAAGGACCTTCATAGAGATCCTATAGACCATAATGCACATGTGGTAAAAATCCTATTGATACTGGTGAGGCTTTTCCATGAGAAAATGGAAAGGGATTTCAGACACTGGCAATGTAGGCTAAAACCTTTCAGACCTGCAGGTCATCCATTCATTCATATTTAACTCAGGTCAAAAGAGTGCAGCACAGTGTCACATGGGCAATGAGCTGGTGGAGTCTGAGACCAGGGAAGAACATTGGTTTCCAGCATGCTGGTGGGTTGCAGACTATTGTAGTCTGTTGGCTTCTGAAACAGAAACATTTGAAAAAGGAATGCAGGAGTTTTCTTGTGTTTTACACAGTAGTAATTAAGGATAATATTAATTAAATCAGTTGTTTGAAGGTATTAACTTTTATTACACTGCATGCAAGAACGATGATCAGAGTGGACCTTGTCCTCCACCAAGCTCTGGTGTTGCCTTTCTTGAGCTTGTTCAATATAGTGAAAACAAAAGATCCTCTTGAGTAAGGTTGGATTTCCCAGCATCTTTGAAGTTAAGGACAGGCAAACATGATTCTTCTTTACCCTAAGGCTTTTCGGAAGGGGCCTTACACAGTGTAAACTGACACCTGAAGCCTCCATTGCACTGCCAGAAGAATGGAATATTTTAGCATAAATATCAATCAAGCCAGCTCACATTTGCCAGACCAGTATTTAAATCATTTAATCATGATCTAAGCAGAAATCCTCTCTAGCTGCACTTCTTCAGGGCATCATTTCTTTCCAACATGTCTGTATTAGTGCCTTATGTATTTTGTTGCCTCTGTTCCCCAACTTTCAGGATACACAGTGATATAGAGATCTGCACGCAGTAATTTGCAATTCGACTAGTGGTTTTATTATACCAGTTATTCCTTATGCTCCCATGTATTATTTCCCATCCTTTACCTATCAAATAAGTCTTTGCAAACCAGTAGAACTAAGATCTTAGCTACAGGAGGAGCTACCCTTACGGTAGTTGAGTCACAGTAAAATATTAATAAATAGGATTAAACTGAACTACGTGAAACATCTTGAGACAGTAGCTCTTGGCCAGCAGCAGGCATACAGTTACCATTAATCACTAGAGGAAGACTGTCTTCCAAATTATTGTTTTAGCGCTGTTTTTCTACAATGAGCTCACTAACCCACCGGCAACAAGACAACAGAACCACTCTGCAAACCTTTCTCATTAGCTCTAAATAGAAAGAATTGTTTTCTGTGTCCTGATCAGGTGAAAAATATTTGCTCCTGAGTAATTCCAAAAATACTGCATCTCAGGTATGTGAATGATCCTCGTGACCAGAGGAACAGAGTGCCCCATGGGCTGGAACCTTGTGAACCTCTCTATGATGGTCCACTGCCGTTATCTCTGTTTTGGAGATTGATAACAGAGCTTGTGTCTAGACTGTGAGGTGGGATGTTCTGTAGCATGTCCCCCAGTCTTGGTCCTGATCTCTGGCTGTCCAGAGCCAGGTGACATCACGCCTATTTCCTCAATGCTCTTCCTGCCTGGGTTCCTCTCCATGAGAGCTAGCACAGGAAGGAAATACAGAAGGAGATAGAGCATGGAATCAGCTGGCTGGAGAGCCCTCCAGCTCCCAAAGTATAAATGCAAGCAGAGAGACCAAGAACCATCTGCAGCACTGTGAAGACAAACTCTGCCAAACCTTAGGTTTGAAATTGCTCTCCTTGCACCTTACAGTAAGTGTCACGATCCCCAAAAGGAGTCTGAAGAGGTTGCAATGAAATTGCAGTGTGTTAAAAACTGCTTAGGAAATTACTCACATGAAAACAAGTGAATCTATGAGGAAACAACACCTCAAAGAAGTGGGAGGACATGCCAGGTAGATCTCATCTTCTTTCTAGTTTCTCATGCTGGGCTTTTCAACCCTTTTCATGCCCCAGTAGAGAAGTAATTTCCTTCAAATGCAGTTAACATCTCTGAATCTGTTTTCCTTGTTTTACTAAGTCACAGCTCAGAAGTAACCTGTGGACTGCAACTTGAAAGCAGTGGTAAGCTAGGCATCCCATAAATGATGTAAAATCTGGAATCTCTTGTAATGAATTACCTCAGGTTATACATTCCTCCATTAGATACTGTGGCTGCTTCCTCCATGGACAGGACAGGAGGAGTTAGGGCCAGCAGCCCTGGATAAAAGTTAGCTTGAAGTATCCAGTATCTTCTTGATGGTAGACTGCACAGTAGTTGCCACAGTCATGCACAGGGATTTGAACAAAGATCATTATGGAGGGCTAAATATCCATACCCTGCCCAGATGTCAGGAGAAGATGGGTCTCAGTACCTGAAGATAAGGCCCAGTATCTGTCAAGACCAGACCCTTAAAACAGTTCCTGAGGCACTTATTGTCTCCACCCTAATTAACAATTTGCCACACATTAGATATTGCACAAGATCCCGTTTCTATGCAGTGCAGTCATCAGCAGATCTGGATGTGATTTAAAGGCAAGGATCAGCCATGAAGCCTCATGCCAGAAACAGCATGAGTCTCACGTGCTGCAGAACTCCCTACAAAGCCCCTGTTCTCAGTAACCACACCAGTGCTCAAACCTGAAGTACAGTTATCTACAGCTCTGTCCTCCTGACCTGTTGGAGTAGCTGCCCTCTGCAACCTTTGAGATCCTAGGGGGATGGTTGGCCCACCCCGTGTCTGATCACTACCAACAGCAGTGGGAGTCACTACATGTGCAAGTGATAAGCTCACATCTCCATCAGCACCTCCCCCTTCTCCACCCTCATAAAAACTAACAGGAAGGAAACATGGGCATCTCGAAAGCTTTAAGCACCATTTGTAAAGTAAGTCGAGAACCCTAAGCTCTTCTGAGAAACAGAAAAGTACCACAACAACACAAATCCCCTCTGTGCTAAGGTCTTGGTCTTCATCTTTTCAGAATTAAATTTGTTTCAGTTAAGGTTGGTTTAGTCTTAATTTGTATTCATGTTGGTGAGGTTTCCTATGTCAAGGGTATACGTGGAGACAACAGTTGTTCCTCACAGTCTGGTTCTTTATCAGATGTGAAGGGTCCAGTTCACTGTTGGTGGGGTGTCAGGATGGACTGAGCAAGGATCAGTCCATCAGGCTTTGCAGAGGGTCTCCAGAGAGCCATAAACTTCCAGATCCTGAAATCCTAGTCTGAATGTTTCAGGTGGAGCCTGTATAGCTAGTAAATAAAATCCCACATTTGTTCTCAGGCAGGCGGAAAGCGTGCAGTCTCTCTACCTGGCTTTAAAAGATCCTTAAAATCATCTCATTAAAATGGTATTGCTATGACATGTATCATCTCTTATGCAGCCCGAGATTTTCCTAGTAACAGTATATTAATTAACTTAAAATTAACTTAGTAACTGTATAGCAAACCTTATATGCACTATGTGACTAATGCAGTTTTCATGAACGTCATGTGTGGTTTTGGGTCCGCTTGGATTCAAGTGCTACTGAAACCTGAGGTGAGATTGATATATTCATAGAATCATAGAATCATAGAATGTTTTGGGTTGGAAGGGACCCCGAGAGGTCATCTAGTCCAACCCCCCTTCAGGGAGCAGGGACACCGCTAACCAGATCAGGTTGCTCA
>NW_009258662.1:3535950-3558225 GCF_000687185.1 Egretta garzetta
GTGGGCCTTAGGGCTGCCAGCGCACATTGCCGGCTCATGTCCAGCTTTTCATCCACCATATTTTGGTACATTTTTATAATTTAGCCATTAGTATTTGAACTAGTCTCTCCAAGTTCCTGCTCATCATCAGTGGAGTGGAATGGCTCAGTTCAGTTGCCTACATGTACGGATCTAGCAGTGTCTAAGGCATCTTACTGGCTGTCAGATATCATGCAAAACCTACAGGAATCTCATGATCTCCTGTAGCCCCAGCTGAAGGCCAAGGTGGTACCCCCGGGCACCATAAAGAGCTAAGTTTGCCTAGTTTTGATGATAACACCGAAGTACATAGCTGCATTAAACTGCATCTCCCCCTAGAAATCAGTGAGCCAAATCCCATCCCAGGGTTACTCATTCAGAGTTTAAGCTTTAGGGAATTAAACAGAATGATTCAAATGGCCACAAGATGTCACCACCTCTTCATAGACATTTCCAAATGGAAACATTCATACGGCAGGGAAAAAAACTCCACCGTTAATGAACAGTTTCAGCTCTTCTAAGTAGTGCATACATAACTAACTTTACATATATAGAGATATATAAATCTAATATCAATTATGTGATAGGGTTTTGTATATATACACATTGCATATAATACAGTAATATAAATATGTATTCTATAATGTAAATGAAAACAAAATGAAAAAAAGGTCTGGATTTTGAGGTTTTTCTACTTTTCCTAGAAAAAAAAAAGAAAATTTTTGTGCTAAAAGCTAGGCTTCTGCATATGACTTTTTGCCAGCATGTTTTGCTTTCATGAAGCATGTTTTTGTTCTAGAAGACACTGCTCTCTATGAAAAATAAAGACAGAGGAAGCAAGCTGTCCTTCTGGTTTTGATAGCCTCTAAGTCACAGCTGGGGGATCACGTGCTCCAACATCCCATGTATGAATACATAAAAGAAGGCAAAAGGAATGCGCCCACTAAGTCTGAGAACTCAAATCAATTCTCATAGTTTTGGAAAGCAGCTTTTAGATGTTAGCACTGTCTGATCCCTGTCTTGAAACAGCCACAATCTCTGTTCTTAGCTTTGCTGAAATACTTTCTCCATATTTTTCTTTTCCAGAGAAGTACATTCGACTGGGGATATGTTGGAGATCTGGTGAGTTTTTTTCTTCCTCTGTGGAAAATAATTCTGAACAAAGTGATTTTCTAGTTAACCATTTTTTGGAAATCAATCCTTTTGTTTGTTCAGTTCCTTGTTTTTACTGCTGGTTGGGTATTAACCTATTTTCTTTAAACAGAGCACTGTTTGCACAATTCTGTTTATACAACTGCTCCTGGAGGGAGAAGGGTATGGTAAATATGAAGAAATAAGCATCAAAAATGATTAGACAAAGACAACATCTTAATATACCAGTTTAATACTGTTGTCCCACTGCCATGATTTAACCATTTACAAGACTAGGTGGGTAACCAATCCTTCAGGTCGCCTTTATTTAGGACTTTTATTGAAAATGTAGGCTCTTTCCTCCTCGGTATATGATGTTGAGGCTTACCGTGTATCCTTTTATGCTGGATTGCACCAATAGAGTCATTCCAAGGACTGGTTGCATGGTCAAAAGCAAGGAAAAAATTCCAGTTTAACAAATTCTATCTTTCAGCTGAAATGCTATAATGAACTATATTTACATGAGTATCCTGCCACAATTGCCAGGTAAAATACAGAGGTGTCCTGAACTTGAGTTCATGTCCCATCTAGCTGCCACATTGTAAGGAAGAGCCGCTGAAAAAAAGGCACTATAAAAGCAGTTGATAAGGCCCTCTAGGGCACATTTTCTAGCTATGTCCTAAGTTTATAGAGCAATTTTGTCAATTACAGGTGGAGGATGATGACAAGATAGGTCTTTACAGCTACAAAGTTCAATCTACTATAACATCGCGGTTGGCCAACACAATGATCCAAGCCAAAATGGTGAATAATGCAAAACGGTCCCAGCACATAGTGTTTGATGTACAAGTCCCCAAAGGAGCTTTTATTGACAACTTTACTATGTAAGTAGTGGGCAGGTATCAGTCTTGTGCTCTGGCAGGGTTCAATGTGGTGGCAGAATGTGGTGGGAGGGAAGTATTCATAAAAGCAGAACACCCCTTATTATTTTCCACCTTCAGTGTAATTTCAGCAGGCTTTCTCAAAAAAAAAAGCTCATGTCATCATACTGCCTGTCCATCTCTTCCTCTCCAGTAATTATTGGGCCATTGGCCAACATCAACAAAATCTGACAAAAGGACAGAAGGGTCAAATAGACCAAGCTCCTACCCGTCTTGTGCAAGTTGGCACCAGATCAAAGGAGAGAGAGACCCAAATTAGAGCCCTCACTGAACAGAAAGAAACTATCCTGGTTCAGTATCCACTCAGAGAGGCAGCAACCAGCTTGCTGGTCAGGAGACATGTCCAAATCCATGTTCCAAAACAGCCATGACATGAGTAACTGCCCACCCTGCCCAAAGGATAAGGAAAGTGTGAAGGAGGTGGGGGAGAGCAGATCCTCCTCAGAGTACAAGAGTGCTGGCTACTTGAGATAAAATACTGGGTAGAGAAAAAGATACAGAGCTACTGGGAACCAGACTTCATTACTTTAGGGTTAAACAAGAGCCTTATTATTTCATTTCCCACCAGATTAGATTTCACTGATGTTTTTCTGAAGTGAAGAAATAGTTGTCGATTGTAAAGTTGGGTTTTTTTGCGAACTGACTGTGTTTCTCTCTCCTAGGGATGTCAATGGTATAATATTTACTAGCAAAATTCGGGAAAAATCTGAAGCCAGGAAAATGTACTCTCAAGCAAAAGCCAAAGGCAAAGCTGCTGGAATAGTAAGGTATAAAGATTTTGGTATATGGATTGTAGTGAACTTATTCATAGGAGAACTGAGGTGACCCACTCCAGGAGGAGATAGATGAGGGGAGGAACCCTGGGAAGGAAAATGGGTTGCTTACTTGCAGCAACTCTGATATTTAGTTGTCAAGGACTTAAATTGTGTTTCTGCTTTCATCTTGATAAAACACACTGTGCTTACAGAGAACTGCAGTTCCCTGGTATAGGCCACAGCTGGAATCAGACCTAGCAAATGCATAACGCTAAACCAAAATGCAAAGAAGCTCTCTTTCTCCTTGTATTTTCTCAAAATAACCCCACAGCTGACTTTTCAGGAGCAATACCTTGGATATGGAAAACTTCCAAACTGAAGTGAATGTGCCCCCAGGGACGAGGATCCAGTTTGAACTTCACTACCATGAAATGATTCGAAGGAAACTGAGCTCCTATGAGCATGTCATCTCTGTGAAGCCAGGACGCTTGGCAAAGCACATGGAGGTAAAGTAGAGCTGGTGTGTGTAGGCAGCACCCACAGATGAAGCCTCATTGAGAAAGCAGCCAAGGTTCCTGTGAGCTTCACAGCAGGACATTTCATCTACAGCTCCTTCCCTTTATATGAGCTTTGTACAAATAGCCTCAAGGTCACTGTGTAGACCAGCATGAGACACTTCAAGCCAGGAGCTATGTAGCTACATGAGTGAGGAGCAAATGTGTCCTGCCTCCTCTCATACGAACACAGTTGGGCATCTCCTGAATCGTGACTGACTCACGTCAGAACCACTCAGGCAAACAAGCTTTGGCCTGTATATACCCTTGTGTAATCTTGCCTTGACTGAAGGAAAAGAAAAAATATTTGCCATTTATTTGGAACAGTGCTTTTCACAATAATCCCAACTTCATGAGATAGTGTACTATGGGAGCAGATGTTCTCTGAATGACAGTCCCTCCACAACTGGTGGCCAGAAGATGATTTGCCTTGTTATTACCCTCTTTCTTACACTCATCCAAAAGTGTCCTCTGTCATCCGTCAACAGGCACAGGATACATTTCCACACATTTCCACACACAGGTGGACATTTCCATCTGGCCATTCTCATGTTCCTCTATCATAAATGTCTTCTTCAGTTTCCCATGGCTTCAACACAAGCTCTATATAAAAGTTTGCTGCTCACATTTCCCTGGTGCAGGCTGTGAACTGCTTCAAGCTATCCACAGGCCTGAGCTAATCTTACTGAAAAGGACACCATGTCCTGTCTCCTAGTAGTCTTACTAACTATTCAGAAATATGACCAGAAAAAGCTCTCATCTCAGGCTGACAGGATAAAACCTTTATTTTCCAAATCACTGTGGCCATCCAGCCAAATGGGAAAAGTCTCTGTCCTGTCAATAGCATGAGTAGAGAGGAAGAGAACCCATCATCAAGTGTGAGAACTCATCATCCTCCTGACCTCCTAACCCAAAGCAACACCAAGGCAGAGGCACTTCATGCTTCTTTCTTGCTTTCAGCATAAACAATGGTATCATCCGTGACTCCTATCTCACCACTTGCCCCATGGGAATGAGCATTTCCACCAAACGCTTTCTATTCTTGGGACACATTTTTTTTGTCTTCCCATCATGGTCTATTTTCAGTATTACATGGATCCTCACAATGAATGAGACTAGCCCTACAGGAGCACTCTCAAGAGCATCCCAGCCCCCAGCTGGATTTTCCCTCATGTGATCCTGGTACAACACTGGCATCGCTTCATACTAATGTCCTCCCTTCCTGTCTTTAGGTGGATGTCCGCATTATTGAGCCACAGGGACTTCGCTACGTGCATGTTCCTAATTCACTCGGAGACCATTTTGATGGAATCACCACCATCTCCAAGGGAGAAAAAAAGGTAACAGTCATAAGCTGGAAATAGCATGAAAACTTCAGTTTTCACGCTTGTTCCTATGCAGTCATGGCATTTTTTCATACTTCCTGGAAGCATGCAAAAATATGGCAAAAAAATATAGTATCTTCATTATTGATACCTAAATGTATGTACAAGATGCTCAAATACTACAGTCATAACAGTATAGAAATAGTGTGTAGTCCGCCCATCTTAGAATCACAGAATTGTTTAGGTTGAAAAAGACCTTTAAGATCATCAAGTCCAACCGTTACCCTAACCCTGCCATCCCACCACTAAACCCTGTCCCTAAGCACCTCGTCTGCCCGGCTTTCAGATACCTCCAGGGATGGGGACTCCACCACTCCCCTGGGCAGCCTGTTGTAATGCTTGACCACCCTTTCATTCAAAAAATGTTTCCTCGTGTCTAATCTAAACCTGCCCTGGCGCAACTTGAGGCCATCTTTGTGCATCTTTGTGCAAAGCTTTTCATTTGTAATTCTGAAAGAGCAATGCACTGGGATTGCTGGATGTGGAAAAGGTAGGTGATGAATACCAAGTGGAATAACCATTGTGGAATAACTCCACAGTCTCAGTTTCAACTGAGAACATCTACATATGGACTTATTTTAGGACAGCTCTTCTCCTTGGCATTCTTACCCTAGTTTTCTCTAGCATAGCTCTTGTGTATAAGTAAACCCTCCAATAGCAGGGAAGTTTTTCTCAAGAAACTACAAGCAGTGATTCTAGGAGGGTACAACTCTTCTTATTCTTACATAGACATCTAATACAAGATATGTGAATCAGGCCCAAAAAGTCTGTCTATAGTACTGTAATAATATATCAGGCAGAATTATTTCTTGATATCCAGGCTCAACTTTATGTCTCATTCACCCACATTCCTAGTTTAGCAAATTAGTTCAGAGGTAGTGCGTACAATGTCTTATCTTCTCAGGAAATGTCAACTTATCCAGTCAAAGCAGAGAAATAATGCCATAAGGTCTGCATAACCAATCACGTGACTAATGAAGATGATTCCTAGTACTCAATTTACAGTCAAATTACGGGAAAAAATCAATTTAAAAGCTATTAAAAATGTTGATAAAATTATGGGTAATTTCAATGAGGAAAATGTTAAATAAGCCAACAGATTACTTACTAGAAATGGTTTGCGCAGCTGTAACTGAAATATTTGGTGCTGTAGATGGGTCATCTTATTTGTGTCACAGTTGCTACTACTGAATCAGCATATCCAGGCAAACCTTAGTGCTGGGGGTTTTTTTGAAGTGACGAAGTCCATTTTCTGCTTAAACTAAGAATACAAATAAAGAAAGAAGAAAAGCATTCAGTGAAATAAGATATTTCATGAATAGATGAACTCTTTTTGTTTCAATGATCCACCTTTCACACAACATCTGATTAACTGATGATCTCTTCTCATTTCTAGGCTCATGTTTCTTTCAAGCCAACGATGGCTCAGCAACGAAAATGCCCCAAGTGCTCATCCACAGCAGTAGATGGAAATTTTGTGGTGCAATATGATGTGAACAGAGAAACCACAGGTGGAGAATTGGAAGTAAGTGTTGCTGCTTAACAGGGGCGGGAGATCTGTGGATACAACCATTGCTGTCATTAAGCAAACTGTGCTAAACTTCACGGTTCAGGAGAATAAGCATGAGAAAGAGATCTGCATCCAATTGAAAGAACAAAGAGAATTTAAGTGGGCACAATGGATTTGCTTAATTTATGACTAAGACGTGGTCCTACATATAGTCAGGAGCAGATTTCTGTCTTATTCAAAAGCCAATGTCTTTCATACCAGCAGCACTCTGGTGATTTAATGTTGAATTAGAGGACAGTCATTGGAAGTTGCACCAATATATCACAAGGAGACAATCAGAACATCAATATTTTTATGTTAACGTGAAGCAGAGATATGGGGTTGAATTATTACAGACAGAACAGTCTTTTTAAAAATGTTTTTCATTCCTCCCTATCCTAGTGCATGTCAGTTGTCTGAGAACCAGGCTCTGCTCTCCTTGATAACAAGTAAAGACGACGGAGTATAAATGGTGTAAGGCTACAAATACAGAGACGTGCAGAGCTGAAAGTTAGATTTGGCCCATTTTGATTTTTCTGACATCCTTATTGTAACTCACTTCACTGTGAATTTTTTTATTTTATTTTACAGATTTTTAATGGCTATTTTATTCATTTCTTTGCTCCGGAAAATCTTGATCCTCTGCCCAAAAACATTTTATTTGTTATAGATGTCAGTGGTTCAATGTGGGGACTGAAAATGAAACAAGTAAGTGTTCCACCTCTATTGCAAAATGAACCTCCTGCCAACTTTTCCCATATGCCTTACCATGCAATTCTGTAGCAGACTGGCACTCAAAATTACCAGCTAAGTTCTTTACAATTTACTCTGTCAAGAGTCTCGCTGAATTTGGGGAATATTTGGTGAATCAAAGACCTGATGATTTTACTCGTTATTTGTAATGCTCACTCCCATGTTGTAAGGAAGAGATGATGCCATCAGAATAAGGATTTTAGCTCTAAATGAAGATTTTAATTGACAGATCACAAAACATTTTGCAAAGGCTCTGTCCCCCTTTTTCTCTAATCTTCTCTACGGAATCCTGGGAAAGTCTCAGTGGGGATACTACATCCCTGCTTTCAAAAAGTTGTGGACAATTATTGACAGCCCACTGAAGAGCAGTGAGAGTTGTTTAGACAACATAACCCACTGGGGGGAGGGAAAACGAAAAAAATAAGCTGTTTTAGTCTGCGAAAGAAAAGACTTGGAGATACCTAAGCAGCCTCCAAATATGCGAACAATTGTTCTGAAAAGGAAACCCATCAGCTGACATTCATGCCCAACCAGGGTAGGATAAGATGGAATCAGATGGATTTACAGCAGGAGAGATTTATGTTAGAAATTAGGAAAAACTTCGCAGTGCTGAGAGGGGAGTTCAGGAGTTGTCTATCCTGTGTCACTAAGGTTTTTAAGAACTGACTGGCAAACATCAGTCAGGGATGGTCTAGGTGTATTTGAATTTGCTTCGGAGCACAGTACTTGGTAGATTGCTTCCTTGGGGAAATCAATGCTGCAAAACTGGGATACGGGCTAATTGTCGCTTGTTTAAATCACACATCTTCAAACAGCCGTTACCCAGCCTGAAATGACAGCACTGCAGACAAAGCTAAGTCTCCAGAGCTGATAGGAGCAATTCGTCTCTCCTGACCCACAGTGTCTCACAAACCGCTGCTCTCTCTCACCTCACTCTGTATTAGTAGGAGTTAAGCAAGGATGGGTTGAGTCACATGGGGTTTGGTCTTGTTAATGGCATTTTTTGCTGGATTTCTTGTTAGAAAAGTTCAACTTTACGCAAGAAGAGCAAAAAAGGAGAGATTTGGATAGCAGATGATATTTTGGATTCCAGTGCTCATGTTTATTCATCAGAGGCATCTGTTTGCTTGTAATCGCAAGTTAAGAAGACGTTTGCAGCAACAGGAAGCATAAACTCATCTTTTCTTAAATTTCTTCTCCTCAGACCATCGAGGCCATGAAGGCAATATTGAGTGAGCTCCGTGCTGCTGATCAGTTCTCCCTTATCGACTTCAACCACAATGTCCGATGCTGGAGAGATAACTTGGTCTCAGCCACCCCAGCGCAGGTTGAAGATGCTAAGAAGTACATCCAGACAATCCATCCCAATGGGGGTATGAGGTTTTGATTGCGAGGTGCTCATGGAAGCTAGATATCACAGGAACGGGTACCTCAGACAACTTTCAGATTGGCAGATTATTCCTAAAAAGAAATCTGATTGCCAAGATGGGAAAAGCATGCCCTGGGGTTAAAAGGGAGCAAGGATTCTGGTTTATTGCGTCAGGGGATGGGATGGCATTTCCTTCTGCTGAATAAGCTATGACAGATAGAACACAGACCGTAGAACAGCTGCTTTAAACCTATAGGTCCTACCTCCAACCTCATAGATCCCAAATATCCTTGAAAGTCCAAAGCCATCTCATGCCTTTCTAAAGCAGATCATAAGCAGCCCAACTCCAGGGACTCTGCTGGCTGTAATTTGTAGACTACACCATGATCTACTAAATGCCACCTTGGGCAAACTGCTCATCATTTTTGTGCCTTCATTCTCTCTCTGATAAACAAGGACAGTCGCCTTTTTCAGCCTTACAGCTCTTTGGATGCTTCATCTGCTAGTGCTTGAACTACTTGTACAGAAAGGGCTCATAATCACTTTAACCCATTTCTCTCTGAAGTACAATCCTGGTTTGGTTGTTCAGGTATTTGTATGTCAATAGTGTGTAGAGGGTCTCCCCATCATTAGAGCCTTCCAGTTCTGTGGAACCTTCGTTCCCAGAAACTTTCACAGGCAACACATAAGGTAGGATCACCATGAAGTTATAGACTTGTCTGAGATCATCGGTGTGCTGGGAACAGGAACCCATGTTGCATATATGAGTGTCTCATAAGCCTGACTTTGTTACCCCAAATGAGCAGACGGACAAGCTAAGAGACCTGCTCCCATCCAGCAAAGCCAGTCCGCAATGCAGCATTTTATTATCCTGTCTCTGGAGCTGCTAATGTTTTTCTTTCTTGACAGACAAAATACTTATTTTCTGACTGCTCAGGCTTCCTACTCATGTTCCTCTCATACTAATTTCTTACTCGGTCCCTTCTGTGCCACAAACCAAACCTTTAGACAGGGTGAGTAAACACACACCTCTTCCTTTCCAATCAAGATGCCCAAGGCTGGCTGGTTTTGGCTGATGCCAGAAAAGAAAGTTTCTTCTTCTCTCATTCAGTCACCTGCCTGCAAACCCACTGCTTCTTCCCGCAGCAAATAATTCCCAACACCACAAATGGTCCTACTGGAATTAGTGAGGGGGTTGGGGTGGGGAGGTGGAGGTGGCAACCTGGGATGAAAAAGGGTATCAACATCTGGGCTCTTAATGGAACTTAGTGCAAAACATGTATGTGTATAAATTCATACAAATATGTATTCATATATTTCAACATCATGGTAAGAAAAAAGTAGCATGCTGATGACCAAATTCAGATGGATTACAGACTATTTCCGCTTACAGAGATGTACACCCTGACTAATTCTGTTGATTTCAGTAAATAGTATAACTATAGGTAAGGAAAACAGAGAAGGTCTGCTTAACACAAGGACCCACATGCAACACATTTCAGCTTCTGTTTCTTCAGGGAACCAGAGTGCTAGCAGATGTACTGTAAGCATCGCAGAGGAGGGGGTTTGCTGCCTTGATTTCAGGTCTTGTCCGTGCTGATTAATTCCACTAGTATCTCAGAACTGACCTGAATTTGACAAGAGACTCGACAAGAATCAAATTTGTTTTCATTGTGTCTTTGACAGGCACAAATATCAATGAAGCTCTACTCCGAGCCACATTCATCCTGAATGAAGCCCAAAACTTAGGCATGTTGGACCCTAACTCAGTCTCCATGATCGTACTGGTGTCTGATGGAGACCCAACAGTAGGTAAGGATTCTACTTCAGGTGAGAAGAAAGGCCAGTGGGATTAGCCTGAGAAAAGCATGCAACATGTAGACACTTTGACAGTAAGTTTAAAAAATTCTGTTTCCCTTTCTTCCAATGCCTGTGCTGCTCTTTTGCCAAGTGCTATAGGTGCCATGGGGCTTTGCACAGAGGCTTCCAAAAGATGAGCACATTATGTTATGCAGTTATCCACTTCTTGCAATCACAGAGATGCACAAGTCCTGTAGGAGAGGTAATCACAACCTTAGAAAAAAATTCCTCTTCCAGTGACTGCACAGATCTATGCAGTCCCAAGTGTAACATCAAAATTAGGAAAATTAAGTAGAAAGCAAATTAGTTTGGATTGGATTTGGTACAGGACAAAAGCAGTCACTTACTGCAAGATGCCAGCCCAGAAGAGGCTGCCATTAAAAATAAATTTGAAAAAGAAAAGTCAGTCCCGATGGTGGCAGAGAATATCTTCAGTATGAGAAACAAAGTAAAACCTTTAAGGAGATGTCTTAGTCTGCAGAGAGTTTGAAGCAGTAATTCTGGGAGAAGCCTAGATGTGTTACAATTACAAACTCCCCAGGAAGTTAATAAGAGCACTGGTTATACAAAGAATATGCATCAGATACCAAAAAAGGAGTTCAAAGGAATCGTCTTCAGTGGAAACAATTCATCTCCATCCAGGAGAAGCTCAAATGTCACTGTAGGCCCTGCAAAATGGAGATTTGACATCTGAGCTAGTTGTCTAGGTTTCCCTTATATTAAGAGAGAACCAGAGACACTGGAAGAGCATGAATGCGCTTACCTTGATGGAGACTTCCTCCGTTGCTCAGATGGTTGTCACCCTTTGTGTGTCTCCAAGGTGAGCTAAAGCTGACGACGATCCAGAAGAACGTGAAGCAGAGCATAAAGGACGAATTCTCTCTCTTCTGCCTCGGGATTGGGTTTGATGTAGATTATGATTTCCTGCAAAGAATCGCAACTGACAACCGTGGCATGGCCCAGAGGATTTTTGGAAATCAGGAGACTTCTGCCCAAATGAAGGTGCATTTCTGGCCCATTGCCTGTGGAACTGAGGGTCCAGTTCTGTTCACAGCTGTGGAGCTGGGTAGCTCCTCCAGCAAGAGTCGAGTTACTGTAGGTCCGTAGGGAAGGTCACAAAAAGCATTGTTGCTTCTGGAGAGTCCTGCAAGATGACAATCATGCATTATCTTGAGAGCTCCTAGTTACAATTTTTGTAGTATCCATAATAGATACTGTACTGCTCTGTGCAGGATATATCCATACATCCATAAAACAGTCCTAACCATAAAAAAAGATTTTCTGAATTAAAATTAAGGCCTGGGTTTTACCTCAGACCACTTCAGCATTAACAAAAGGCCTAGATATAAACACTAAATGCTAATCCAAACTTTGCCAGTGTAAGATAAAGTTCAGTTCTAGGAGGCTATGGCTCCAAGCCCATGAGCAGCAATTGCTGATGAGCAAAATCTTCCATCCTTATTCTGTTTCTATTCATTGGTTTCATCACCTGTGCAGGCTTCTCATACTTCTTCGTTCCTAACACAGGTGTGGTAGGACACACCAAACACAGCAGCTCTAAGACTGCAACCCCGCAGTATGAGACAGCCTCCACCCGTAGCACTGTATGGGTACCTGTTTTCTCTCTCTGGTCCCATATTGCTAAACCCAGCTGTGCACACATCCCAGTTCACATCAGCCAGGTACAACAGGGTCAGAAAAGGGTAGACAGTCTGCAGCACAGAAGCCAATGCAAGTGAGATATAGGTCTAGTTTTTGGCAAGAATTAAGCGGGAAGCCGCTGCGTGTCTCAGACAGTAGCCAAGAGCTGACCAACCTGACAATAGATTCAGGCTCATATACACCTGTCTTCAAGCCTTTTACATCTAGCCTCTGGCCGTCCTTTGACTTCTACAAGTCTTAGAATAGAATCATAGAATCATTTAGGTTGGAAAAGACCTTTAAGGTCATCAAGTCCAACCATTAACCTAACACTGCCATTCCACCACTAAATAGTGGAATTGGACCAGACCTTCTTGCTGGACCCTCTTACAAGTGTACTAAAGTCTAAGTATAAAGGTGTCTGCATTCTCTGGAACAAGGAAAGTCCCACTTGCCCATTAGGGTTCCAGGCTTTGTCACATGCTGTCCTTTCAGTAAGAGTGGTGCGTGTGGGAGGGTTGCTTCGGGTACATCAGACTCACTTCTCTGTCTCCTTCCATCTCAGAATTTCTACAACCAGGTCTCCACCCCACTCTTGAAGAAGATTCAGTTCAACTACCCCCATGAGTCAGTGTCAGACGTCACCCAGAGCAGCTTCCACAACTATTTTGGTGGCTCAGAGATAGTAGTGGCTGGGAAGGTCGACACGGAAAATTTGCAGCACTTGGAAAGCATTGTCACAGCGACAGCAGTGAGTGAAGTTGTCCCTAGGATACCTGCTCCGGGTGTTTGGGCTGGTTCAACCACTTGTGTGCAGTCTCCCTGCTGGAGGTTATTGCCAGCAGAGTGTTTTGTCCACTTGGGTTCTGGGTGGGAGCGTGGGGAAACTCATGGGGGTTTTGTCCAACAATGTTTCACAATAACTTCAAGTAGAGCCACAAAGAGTGACTACCTGCATCCTGCAGCCTGCCCGAGGACCTTCCATCTAATAAATGTACCACACAAAATTCAATTACAAACCAGACTAAGACTGTGAGGTCCTCCTTAATGCTTTGTGAAGGTGCAGTGGAGATCCCCTAAGGTAGCTCCTTTCATGGCTGAACCTCTCACTGTTGGAGAGTTCAACCTGGTGGGTCTACAGTGTGTCAAGTCCTAGCACTGTCCTTTTATGCTCTGCCTTGTGGCATGTGTGACGAGACTTTCCCCATGTTTCAGGGCTGCTTTTCCAGGTAGAGTGGGATGAGGTTGGAATACTACATCCAGATCCTTCTTTCTGAAGAGGAACCAAAATATCCACGCTCTTTTGGGGCTTAGGAGTTGCCATTTGTTATTTGCTGGAAAAACCAAACACGTACAATATTCTTTCCTGCCAAAACACAGTGCAGTCCAAGGGTTTGTGGGAGAAAGTAGAATTTTGTTCCTGGTCCTCGGTAGGAATTGGATGTGAAAAGGCCTGAGGGGAAGACAGCAGTGCTCTGTTAAGAGCCTCTTCTTTTGCCATGGGGTAGCACCCTCTTTGGCTACTGCTGACAGCTCCTTTAACTATCTTAATCCACTGTGTCTTTGACAGAAGACCCTCTTGCTACAGCTCCCCTCCCCATGGCAGTCAGGCCAACAGTGGTGGGACTTTCTGATCTAGAAGTGACCACAGGCAGAGGCAGAGTAGGTCCTTAATGCCAGCCGTGCCAAGAGGGGAACTCAAAGCCACCGCATTCTCCTGGCTCACCCTTCATCATCTTTATTTCTCATTGATTGCATAGGCAAATGCAGAGCTCGTCATGGAAACCCTGCGAGATGTTGAAGAACTGGATGGCTTCATGAAGAAAGACAGATACGCAGATCCCGAATTCACTAGGAAGCTGTGGGCCTATCTGACTGTCAACCAGATGCTGGCAGAGAGGTGAGAAGAAATGTGGTCTGTGATGGGAGGGAAGTGAAGCTTGAGAGCAGTCTGGTCCTCTCTGAGACCACAGCCATGAGGCTGCTCACAGGGTTTCAAATGGGTAAGGCAAACAAATCAAAATAAAGGTAGGTGATATCTTCAGCCACAATCCTCCTATTTTTAGGTATCTGGGAATAGAGTTTGGGAGCAGTTAATTAGAGGAATAAGAATCAAACAGACCTGGTTGTGGACCTGAGTGAATGAAATGAATGGGAGACTTGCCTTACGGAGCCTGAGTAAAAGCTATGGGATGCTTCAGGATGAATCCCTCCTGAAGAAGAAAGAGGCCTCCTGCTGAGACCAGGAGAAGGACTGGGCTTCTTTGAGTCCAGGCCAAAGCCCACAGAGACCACAATCTTCTTACGGAGAGTGCATTCACACAGGCCCTCAGCCTTTCTTTCTTGCAACACCTACCAGTTTGTCTCTATAATTCCTCTGTGGAGGCACTGGCATGGCAGATGCCCTGTAGAGCTTCTACCTATGCCTTCTGGTTTGTTTTCCACACAGAAATACAGCCCCCACTGCAGCTTTGAAGAGGAACATCACCAAATCCATCCTACAGATGTCTCTTGACCACCATATTGTTACCCCCTTCACAGCCATGCTGATAGAGAACGCCGAAAAGGATGAGATAATGCTGGCAGACCAGCCCAAAGACCCCAGAAGGGGCTGCTGCCCAGGTCAGTGTCTCAGTCTGTTTTACTCTACCTCTCATTTTGGCTTTGTTCTTCTTGCGTTGAAAGAACAACTGTGTTTATCGTTCACTCTGGGTGTTTGCGCTTATTGGATAGCCTGTATTTTCAGGGAAAGTTGACCAAATCTTCAGCCACTTTGAGAACATCCTGTGATACAAGACCTGTTTGGAGCCATTGGCTTCAGTGACGAATGTGCCAACATTGCAATGATGAGCTTTCCAATAAGCCTACAATGTCACAGATTGAACATCTTCTTCCTGGGACAGATACGCCTAGTTCTCTGCACTGAAGCTGTAGAATTGACTAAACCGTATCTTACCTCCACTTTTAAGCCTTGGAAGCTTCCTAAGATTGTTACCAATCAGCCAGAAGCCTACATGGAATCTGAGTTGTTTTAACCATAGACAGTCCCTCATTAATTAAAATTCTGGATTTCTCTTTTAAATACCTTACCTCAAAACTTGTTCCAAGGTCCTTGTTAGAGCAACCTTATGTCCAGCCAAATGAGGCGGGGTTGGCTTGTTCTGGCATTATATGGTAGAGTCAGTCTCAAAGCAATAGCTGTTGACATCTGTGGGTGTCTAGCAGATCCAAAGTCATCCCTGCACAGCCATGTGCTTCCGATGAAACTCAACAGCAGCTGTTTTGCACCCTCACCAGTCAGTGATTTGAAAAAGCACAACCGGTGCTCTCAGGAAAACACTGCCAGTGTGATGCAATGGAAGCACTGAAAGTAAAAGATCAACTCCTTGAACAACTGAGTCTGGTGATTTAGAACCTATTGGTTTGCCCTCAGCACAAGAAGGACATGGAACAGTTGGAACGGGTCCAGAGGAGGGCAACAAAAATGATCCGAGGGCTGGAGCCCCTCTGCTATGAGGCCAGGCTGAGAGAGTTGGGCTTGTCCAGCCTGGAGAAGAGAAGGCTGCGGGGAGACCTGATTGCGGCCTTTCAGTACCTAAAGGGGGCCTATAGGAAAGATGGGGAAAATCTTTTTAGTAGGGTCAGCTGTGACAGGACAATGGGTAATGGTTTTAAACTAAACCAGGGTAGGTTTAGACTGGATCTAAGGAAGAAATTCTTTACAATGAGGGTGGTGAAACCCTGGCAGGGGTTGCCCAGAGAGGTGGTGGAGGCCCCATCCCTGGAAGCATTCAAGGACAGGTTGGACGGGGCTCTGAGCAACTTGATCTGGTTAAAGGTGTCCCTGCTCCCTGCAGGGGGGTTGGACTAGATGGCCTCTAGGGGTCCCTTCCAACCCAAAACATTCTATGATTCTATGATTCTGAATGGGAGAGTTTACAATTGGTTGTGAAGAAAAGACACAACCTACGCTACAGCAACGAAGAACATCATCCATCTGGCATTTCACACTGGGCTGTGACTTTGCTGAAACTCCAAGCACATGTCCTGCATGCTCAGTTCTCATGCTCCTGGATAACTATAAAAATGTCCTGGTGCTGGCTCAATGAAATGGGGTTGTTAGGTCTGTCAATTGTTATTTTTTGGTTCATTTATTCTTCTTTTAAATTTTAAAGCCTGCAGCTGAGACCTGAAGAGAAATGAAATAGTTGTTATTTGCACTGCAGACTACAACTCCAGTTCAAGGAGCATCTGGACAACACTCTTAGTCATATGGTTTAGTTTTAGGTGGTCCTGTGAGGAGCAGGGAGTTGGACTTGATGATCCCTATGGGTCCATTCCAACTTGAGGTATTCTATGATTCTATGAACTCACACCCATCAAACAGCACAGAAATAACATGTATTGCATTCATGTCTAATTAATTCATTATACATGGCACCAGCTGACTAATTCAGACCATAATTATCTTGATTTAGACGATGCAGAGGGTTTAAGTGATTTTAATACAGGCTCTGTGCCTTTGTGTTTGATGGATTAGTCAAAACGTAACAGCACTGAAATGAGGGTCAAGGCTTCTGTGGATTTCAGGGACAGTGGGACAGGACTCTTGAACCTTAGCAAAGGACAGAGCTTGTAAAATAACATCAAAGTAAACCTGTGCTTAGAATTGTGCAACACACGGGCTGTACTAAAAAGTTTGCATATACAAGGCATAGAATGGGTAACCTGAAATAGATTTTGTCTGTCTGTCCTTACACAACTCTCATCAGAGCTGCACTCTCTGTCTTCGTAGGGAGAGACTATGTCTTCCACTGGAATCACTCACTTTTCAAAGGATTGACTAATCGCTCTTTTCTCATGACAGTCGTTGCAAAACCCGACTGTGCATGGGAGAGCTCCTTCACGCATAATAGTCTGTGAAATTACTATGACCTGGAAAATCAGAACTCTGTCCAGTTTTTAGTTCCTGTATTAACTGTACTGACTTCACATATGATAGTGGTAACAGAAATAACGTTGCCTGAGTAAAAACAGCCTATGGTCTGAACTAGGGGCTCAGGGAAGAAGATGCTGACAGAGATTTAGAAGATCTAGCTGTGCAATCTTCTGTCCTGATGTTGCCGCCCAGCTCCTTTTTCCCTTTATTCCTCTTCCGAGCAAGGCCAGCAGATGATAATATGTGCCCTCCTTCAGCTCTTGCCGTTCTCAGCCCAACATATTAAAACAAACCAAGTTCAATGGATCATTTAAGATCATATTGCTTTACAAACCAAATGGAAGAGAGAGGGCACGTGTTCCTGTGTCATGGCAAAGGCAGAGAGATTTCTAGCAGAAGGGGACATATTAGGGGGTCATATTTTGAATGCTTGCCCTTATTTGCAACCTTTATGCATGGGGGTCATCCTGCAGAGAGAGTCCTACCTTTTCTCAGGCACCCCAAACTCAGGACCCAAGTCAGCAAAGCTTTTTACCATATGCTTATTTTTTTTAAAAATGCAGCTTTGGTAAAACGCTTGAGCCCTTGCATTGGGAGCTTTGCTGAAATGGGGCCTATTCACACAAATAAGAGTTAAAAAGTCAGGCTCCATTTTTTGCCAGTAGCTTATGGTTAGCTCAGCTGCACTGGTAAGTCATGTTCCTCTGGTGGGGACACTGGTGCAAATCCATCCTAACTTCATTATACAAATCTGTCTGCTGTAAACAGTGCTGCGCCTGCTTTTACATTTCATAACAACATCAGGCTCTGATCTACTGCATTACTTTAATAATTACACTATTAAATATGTCAGCACTAACAATAACCTCATTATGACTGTCATTTAACAGGTACTCTAGGATTAACTCCAAATGCACCTAATAATAACAAAGGTATCCCGCCCTGGGCCAATGTCACAGCTGTACCAGTCAGCTTCATGCCTGAGCAAAGGAGTCCTCCTGTGTCCTCTCTGAGCATAAACAGAGGTAAAAGCTACAGCATTTCTCTGCAAAGGAACACCAGACAGCAACACTCGTCACCCGATAAAGAGATAAAGGCGATATAGCCAAAGTTATTGGGCACTTTGGGAATTTCAGCTTCTGTGACAAGAGGTTAAGCTCTATGATGATGGAGGAGTCTATCAATTGCCCTCATTTTTCTGGTTGAGTTTTCTGAATTGTTGTAAAAGCTATAACTTCATTTAGGGGCTACTCCACGAGAGAATAAACCAACCGCTGTGACTAGCGGATGAAGCTCCCTCACTGCTCTTGCAGGGGACATCGGTGTGAAATGTCCTCAGCACAGCCCCCGCTGAAGGTCTGAGCAGGGCACGATCGTGTGCATCCCAAATCACAGCCACCTCAGTCAAATTTTTGCGAATCCATCTAGCGCACAAGGACTGAGCTTTTCTTTATAAAATACTGAGTCATTTTGACTTTGAATAGATGAACCTGTAAAAATGTGCTCGAAGTTACGAGCGTGAGACTAGTTCAGATCCTAATAGGATCCCAGCAACCCCATCTTCTGCTGCCCGCTTCCCTGAGGCCGAGGCTGCTCGCTGGGCTTACATTCAGTTCCTCTGCAGTAGCAAAGCTAATGTAAAGATACTGCCGTTGTAAATGACAGATGAATGCTGGGTGGTAGATAATAATCTCTGAATGTACCGATGACTGATGGATCCTGTTAATGCTTGGGCCTTTGCCACAGATTAGTGCCTACTTAAACAAACCGGCTGTGAGAACCATTGCCTTGAAAAGCAGGATAACTACATTAACTCTGGGAGTGTGCCTGTGTGCAGATGTGTGTATTTACGTAGCTATCAAACAAAGAGCTATCAAACTCCTTCTCAGCATAGCTCAAGGGTTAATCTAAGACTTTGGATAGTCAAGAAACTGTTGGGAAAAGAAGGTGAGCAAGGCAAAGTTACCTGTTCATCTTATACATCTGTTTTGCACTGGAAATTCTTTTTGTTCCTGGAAATGTTGATCAGAACAGGCCTTGGCATCAAGTTGAGGAAGATCAAGCAGTCGGTGAGAACAAGGAAAAATTATTGAGGGCTATATTCAAGAGACTCAATATACTAAAAAGATCCAAAAACTCCTTCAGCCCTTGGGGGGTACCTACCTTACCATTTCCTCTGAAGACATTCCTGGTCAAGAGTCTAGGATTTGTCCTACACATGGGAAGAGTTAAATTCTTCCAAAAGATGAGGAACACCAGTGAATGAATGGAAGCTGGCCTGGCTATCCCCATAGGCAACACTGAGCAGGGGGATGTCTTTGAATGTTGACAGGGAGATGCCAACCACCACCAAGCCAGAAAGAGCTGGGCAGTGCTTTGCACCTCAAGATGAGACTGGAAGCAGCTGCCTTCAGTGATAGGTGCTGGTGTTTGTCTCATTTGAGGCAAATTTTAAAGAACATATGACTTTCAGAGGGGCTCGGTCCCAACAGGGTGTTAAACATACTGTAAGAAAAAGTCCTGGATTGTATTCCTCAGGGGAGTTGGTAGGCAGGATCCATCCTTACCTAACATCAGTATGGTGGAATGGACTTGTAACATCTCTGAAAGCATCTTAGTTTGGGAGTGATGTCCCGGGATTGTGTCACTTCCAGAAATAGGCAACAGCTTGGCATGGGGGTGAGGTGGATATTAGTTTTGAACAGGTGTCACCCAAGTCCTTCTTTCTCTGCCTTAGCTCCTTTCCTGGATCTAGGCCTCAAAGACATGTCCCTGTCTGTCTGGTGTCCAGATGGGTTCTTGGCTGGAGGCTGGCTTCCATCCTGAAAAAACAAAGTTTAGCTTCTAGAACTCCATGTTGAGCCTATGGCACCCTACTGTGTAGCTGACCAGTTAAACCAGTAGTTCACTGCACTTGGCAGTGTTCCTCAAGCCAATGATGTCACACCTTTTCCTTAAAAAGCAGAAGCATATGAGGAGGAAGTGTCTGAGGGGCTTTTGTGGGGAACATCTGAGAACTTCCTTAGCTACTTCAGGGGTGGAAAGGTCCCTCCTCCTACTCTGTGGAGACCCAAAAAGTGCTTCAAAATCCTCTGATGAAAGCATCTCAGCCTTTGTGTCCCTTACCTCTAGGGCAGGTACTGGCCTGCTTCTCACACCTTTTTCTTTCCTATGTTTCAGTTGACAATGACCCACATTTCAACATTTATCTGCCTAAGAGCCAAAGGAACATCTGCTTCAATATCAACTCAGAGCCTGGAAAGATCCTAAACTTGGTTTCTGATCCTGGGACTGGTAAGGGAACAAAACATGGCTTACTTCACAGCACACTTCTCTTCTCTCAGTTCTGAAAGGTGTTCAGAGGAGCAGGGGAAATGCCTACAGGGAGGACTGTGTGCTAACAACAGGAGTGTGGCCAGCAGGTTGAGGGAAGTGGTTATTTCCCTCCGCATCTGGAGCACTGTGTCCAGTTTGATGCTTGCCAGTACAAGAAAGATGGTGACAAACTGGATGAAATCCAGTGGTGGGCACCAAGATGATTATGGGGCTGGAGCACAGGATGTACAGGGAGAGGCTGAGACAGCTGGGTTTGGTCAACCTTAAGAAAAGATGACCCACAGTGCATCTTGTTGCTGTCTACAACTACCTAATCAGAAGTAGGTAGAGATCAGAAGAGGGAGCCTGACACACCAAGATGCATAGCTGAAGGACAAGAGGCAACAGAAACAAGTTGCAATAGGTGAAATTCAGAGTAGGAGTAAGCTATTAGGAAAAACTTTTTCACTGTGACGATGGCCACATGTTTCTGTTGGTCCCATGGAACTCCCTGCTGAGATCAGAACTCCAAGTCTCTAGGTGGTGCTCCGAGGTTTAGGCAACATCTGCTTCTCTGCTATTCACAGGAGTTGTGGTCAATGGGCAGCTCGTTGGCGCCAAGAAAATGGAGAGTAATAAACTCAACACATACTTTGGCAAATTCGGGTTTTATTTCAAAAAAAAAGGCCTGAAAGTGGAGATCACCACAGAAACAATAACGCTGAAAGATGGATCTTACGGCATCACACTGACCTGGTCTGACACGGGGCACATCATTCGGAAGCAGTAAGTCACTGAGCATTTGTTGTCTGCCCTTGGAAACCGTTTGCAACACAGTATTGGACTGACCCAGATGGGGGTGGGACCCTGCTCACAGGGTGCCTACACATGGGCACCTGAATCTTAGCTAGATGTCTGAGCTCTCGTTAATGAAATTAGGCAGTAGGGCCAAGAGAGCGATTCAGTTGACCAGACACGAGTAGAAAGAGCTGAATTCCTCTCCCTACTGCTGACTGCATTAGCTAAGACCAGGATTCAGCTGCCTAAACACAAGCACCTGATGTTATTTGAGATACCTTCAGGGTTCCTGACACAATGGGAGACATGACTCCCAACATCCAGGAGACATTTACCTGCAGATTAACAGCTAGCAGCTATAGCACCCTACAGCACTAGACACCTGGTCAGGCAACGGGATCACTTCCAAAATCTCCAGTCACTGTAGCAACAGCTTAAATTTGTAGGGCAAGATTTGGTTGCCTGAATGTTGGCATGAAGTGTCTGTCCTATGAGGCATCGTCCTGCCAGACCTCTGGGCACCACTCCCAAGGATGTGGGTTTCTGATAGATGCTCTGTCATACCTGGCAGCCCCACAGGTTGTTCTGGATGCCCGAGTGCATCTCAAGGGGCCTGAGAGCTTACACGTGGGCAGCTGAACTGAGCCCTTCCTTTGGTTCATCTCTGCTAGGCTTCTCATATCTGTGAAGAAAGACAGCAACGTTACTATCACCGTGGGTGAGAAGATGTCCTTCATGGTTTTGCTGCACCGTGTGTGGAAGAATCACCCAGTTAATGTTGACTTCCTGGGAATCTACATTCCCCCTGAAAACCAGTTCTCTCCTGCAGCCCATGGGCTGATAGGTAAGGGCTGCGGGTTGGGCAGTGGGAATGGCGGGGCACTAGGAAGGGGTTTTGCTAGATCTTCGAGGGAATTAGTTGGTGTCAGTGTCCTGATGAGGAAGGTGTGAAAATTATTCAAATAGAAAATGGGGGAGATTCTTGTAACATCCTGGAAACCCTCAGGATGCTGTAGAACACCAGGGACCAGGAGATTATTCCTCGTCCCAGCTGGGGAGGGTGTTTTCAAAACAGGCCTGACTAGCCTCGGTGGCACTGTGACGGGGATTTCCCAGCCTGGCTAATCTGCTGCGGGTTGAAAATAAAAAGATGCAAACCTTCTTCATGAGAAGACTGGTGTGCAAACGTTTGTAATTCAGCTCTCCCTTGAATGCCAGCCCTTGCCTGGCAATGGTATAAAACAAAAGCAAGGGCTCAGTTTGTAGG
>NW_009258662.1:3558424-3558964 GCF_000687185.1 Egretta garzetta
TAGGGAAAATCAGCCCTTCGAGCCCTGGACCCGCCCAAGGCTCCTTTTTAAGAAGTGGGAACCCTGAGCAGCAGAGGTTGTTTTCCCAAATACTCTTCACAGCTCCACTCTGCTTTCTTAGAAGTTTGCTGGCTCAAAAGCAGAGCTTTTTACCCTCCCGGTGCGGGTGCTCCGATAGCGCTGGAGACACGGTGCCCTGGGATCCATGCAGGAGGGGTTTGCCTGCTGCAGCTGGTTTGATTTTCCAGAAGTGGCCAGCAGCAGCTTACATGAGAGCCTCCAAGGTTAGGACACGCAAAGAGCTTTAAACCTCTCTTCCATCAGGTCAGTTTGCGTCTGAACCAACCGTGTATATTCACCACCAAAGACCCGGGCAAGATCCAGAGAAACCTCAAGCCACCATGGAAGTGAAAGGCAACAAGCTTACTGTTACCAGGTAAGAATAACGTCCTTTATCGCTCTGTTTCTAAATCTGATTTGGTTTTAATGACATCAGTGACTCAGGCTTATTAACTCTCAAAGGTCTCGGGGCGGGGGGCA
>NW_009258662.1:3559127-3568896 GCF_000687185.1 Egretta garzetta
GGGGGGGGGGCGGAAATCCCTCTGTTTGCCCTCTGCTAAAAATCTGGTTTTAGCAGTTGGCAAAACACAAGTTGGGTTCTTCCACATTTGTGCAAAACCAGTTCTGTCCATGTAGCTGCCCGGCATCTGGCAGGCCGTGTAAAAGCACCTGGGACCCCCACAAAAGGGCCCGCAAGGTCACAGAACTGTAAAATTCATGGCATTTTGTGGCCGTTCCCACCCTCTGCCGGAGGACGCACCTCTTGCCACTTTGGCAGAGCAGCGCCATGAACGAGCAGGGATTATCGATGCCTTCTTGTCTTACCTGTCATGCCACGGCCTTCATTTTGGGTGGCCTCTTCCTCACAGGGGATTGCAGAAGGACTACAGGACGGACCGCGTGCTCGGGACTGACGTGCAGTGCTGGTTTGCGCACAACAGCGGGAAAGGTTTCATAGATGGCCACTACAAAGATTACCTCGTCCCCCACCTGTACAGCTTCCTCAAGAAACCCTGAATGCTCCAACACAAAACCAGGTCCTTACAAAAAATGTCTTACCTGCTCCTTCATGCCCAAACAACCCTTCCGAACAGTAGCTGTCAGCCTATCAAGCCAGAGCGACCGCAGGTGACTTCACCTCCATTTGCTTTATAAATGATCAATGTTTCAAAGCGACGTAACTCCCTTTTCTGTTAAAAGAAATGAAATCTGGAATAAAGTGACATGCTTGGGTTGTAGTAGGTATCTTGCACGTCCCGTCTCTCATTTAGCGGGTATTGAACCCCATTACATTTTCAACTGTTTTATAATGTACATGTCATAAGGGACTCGGAACGGCCTCGTGGCTCCTGCAGCGTGGGTAACACACATGACCAGATACTAACACTTCTTTGTCAGACTGCTGGGAAAATCTAAGTTCACGCACTGCTGGACTGGGCAAAAAGCAATGTTTTGTTGAAGCCTAGCCAGGAGGACATGCATGAGGTGTAAAGGAAATTTAACAGAGAAGGAAGATGGGCTCTGGAATGGGTATCACGAGGAGTCGCCACTCTTTAAGGATGGGTTAACCAGTGGTGAGGAATGTCCTTGAAATAGCTGGTGCTGCCATATTGCAGGAAAATGAATTAGATTCTGAGTCTGAGACATCCTCCAGCCTATTTTTTTGTGAAAATTTCGACGTCACAGTGGAGTTCACACCCAGATATAAATCTGGGAAAGCGGGAAAAATCCAGGCTACGTAGAAATCACCACCAGTACTAAAAACTTGCCATCCAGTGGGATCAGCTCCCAAAAGATAAGTTACTCTTCAACAGCATTCAACCATGAATGAGATCGGTAGCGAAACAAATACACATGCATACGCACCTAGAGCCAGATTTAAAACTTTGCTTTCAGGCAATCTTAGGAAAAAAATGTTGGCCAGACTCTTCTCAGCAGCCCTAATCTAGGAAGGGGACTCACGGGATCTATTTGCCATTCTGAACTTCAGTTTCCTTCTCTTATGAACTGAAGGCTGGCACGTGATCGTTCCTGCAGCCATGGATTAATGTGTTTTAAGCGTCTCTTCAAAGTAACTCACAAGTGTAAGCAACTTCCCTACAAACCATTCATTGCTTCGTTGAACTCATGTATTAGCTTTGGCCTCCACCACACCCTGCAGCAGTGAGTTCCCCAGTTTAACCAGGCCCTGTGGGGGGAGGAAAAACCTGTCAAGTGTGGGCTTAAATCCCCAAATCAGTAATTCCACCATTTCCTAGCTTGTATGTGAATACAAGTAGTAAACAATCATTCTCTGTTCATCTCCACAGGATTCGTAACTTAACGTGTCTATTATAATGACTTGAACTTTTCAGGCTCCAGAATTTTACGTGTAATTATTTTCTGTGATACAGAAGCAGTTCTGTTCTTTCACCTACCCTCATTACTCTCCTGCATACCTCTCCTCACTCAGTACCTGTTCTCTGAGCTGTTTACGCAATCCAGGGTGCACGAAGAGCCTGAATTCACAGAAGCGTGTCTTCTGTCTCCAGTTCCCTTCCTCCTAACTCTCCATTCTTTGGATACTGCATTACTGCTCGACTCCACCTTAGCATTTACACCCGGGGTCCCTGGGAAGCCAAGGGATGTCCTGTGCAAGGTTATTTCAGGCTACTCCAGACAGCAGCTCTTTCACTAAAGCTCTGCAGTCTTCCAGTTTTCCTGCAGGGGTCCCCTGGAAACCACAAACCAACAAGACAGTGAACCTCCGAGGCAAGGAAAGGGACCAGGAACAGCGAGTTTTGCTTCTAGCGACCTTCAACTTTTAAACTGCAACTTAACCGGTGTGCGCACCGCGACAGCACCCTGCCCTCTTCAACCCCCAGCAGCCATCTCCTCTGGGGGTACGGGGGCTATCGCTTTTCTTGCCGTCCGGATCCAGGGACACACAGCTGAGCCAGGGGCAGACCAGACCATTGCCTGGGACAATTTGCATCTTTCTTGTACACAAATAAGGCAGGGAAGCAGCTGGGCACTGCACTCTGCTCTTTGGTGGATACAAACCAACAGACACCTCACACGTTTAAAAGGCTGGTAACAAATACACCGACCTCAGAAAGGTTTATGTTTATTCCTCAACTGCCTTAGAAATTAAACATTGTACAAAATGTGACATTTTTAAAAAAATAAAAAACCAGTCATGTTACATCATTTAGCAGGAGTAATGTTACTCATGTAACAGAGCAACAACAGAAGCATGAACAAAGGGAAAGGCTCTGGAAAACCAAACCAGCAGTCACCAATTCATACCTGCACACGCTTTGGCTGGCATCCTAGAAACCCCACAAGCAGCATCCACCTCCAAGCCCCTCTGCAGATAAATTGCATATTAGTATTATTAGGAACCCTGACAGAGATGACGGAGGAGTGATGACTACATTCCGCTACCGCTGATGTGCTAACCAAAAATAAGTTGGTGACAGCACTTAATAAACCAGACCATTCTTACAACATCCAGGAAAATAATCCCTCGCAGAACTGTTACCTTCCTGCTATTCTCTTAATCCCTTCCCTTGTTCCTGCAGCCAAAACTCAATTCTGGCTGCAGAAGGAGGATTGTGTTGTTTAAACTCCACGGGCTCCGACACACGCTGCCTGCCTCGAGCGGCTATTTGCAGGTAATTCTCACTCTTATGGAACTACTAACATTCATCGGCAAATAAAATACTCCAGCTTGCAGGTATCTGCTGCATTTTTCAAAAGGAAATGGAACCAAATGATATAACATAACTTTCACAATAGAATCAGATTCAATATTTCCACTGATACGATTGCCATAAACATTTTATGTAACAAATCCATAGCGATCTTTAAATAAATCCAGTTTGCTTGTGGTTAATTTCTATATACATTATAAATACATACACACACACAGTTAAAACCCTGACATGGTAGAGTCTTGTGTCTGCCTGCAAGATGCCAGAAAGATGGTTTTGGGAACCAAAGTCTTCTCTGATCCACAATTAGTGCCTCAGGCGAGTTTGGAAATGTCTTCATACTGGATGTCTTCAACTCGGCGTCCTTTTAAAGGTCCCTGGAGAATAACACAGAAGAAGTAAGACCAAAATATAAACTTGTTTGTTTGTTGAATTCCCAGTGGGCAGCTTAAAGGAAGATAGCTTAAAGGGGCTGTACGAAATCTCGCCACATTTAGACATTTTTCAAGAAGCGTAACCGCAGTGAACAGCACTGGAAATCACCGGCATTAGTGTTTTTACTCAGTGCTGCGCACAGTAACAGCACAGCAATTACTCTTCTGTTCAAGTGCTCTGTCCAAAAGCCACATGTAACTGCACACTGGAGGCTGTACAGGGGATGTACACAGCAGAATGCAGCCAAGAAACTGCAGGTTTGGGATTTGCTCACAGGACAAGGTTTTCTGTTTCATTATTTGCAACCTGACCAGAGAATGTGACAGGGCCTCAACACTGTCCCAGAAATTTTCTCTTTCCAAACGCTTTCTGTATTAGCTGAAGTCCTTGCAATTTTGGGGCAAACATAGGCAGCTGTTTTGAATTAATTCACTGTGAACCTATAAGTAGTAAAAGATTTAATTCTGAATACAAGCTTCTTACATATAAAAATCCTGGTCACCCTACAATCAGTAAGAAAATTCTCACAGACTTCACTGGTTTCCAGGAGTAGTTTCACCCATTTTTAATATATGGACTCAAGAGTTCAGGCAGGAAGGGGAAAGCATCAGAACTAGAGAAAAACTGCCCTTGTTTTCCAAGACCAACATTATCATGATCCCTAGCTCCAGCCAAAGCTCCTTCTGTGGTTAGGACATCTGCACAGTCTTTTCTCAAGCAAACTCCAACACGGCCTGAGTTTCTGCAGCCTTTCTTTGATTGGGACCCTAAAAAGGTCTCTCTCCTGCAAGCTGTGTTTCAGAAATTTGACTTTGAGCCAATATCCCCTCTGCTCTATCAGTGAGTTTAAAGATTGCTTTTACAGAGGAGAACAAAGAAGGAGCCACACAGACATGATGACATGGCCTGATTTTAGCCCAGAGAAAGGTGATACATAAAAAAAAAAAACACAAACAAAACCAAAAAACCAACCATAACTGTTAACCATGAACAAGACAACAAGTAAGTACATAAAGCCCCACATTCAGCCTGGAAAAGGCAGGAGAAAATTCAACTCCTTGCGTATTTCACATTTTTTACCTTCCCCCGAAATAGTACAATAGCCACGTTCAAAATAACAATACGAAATATTTTGCAAGTCTCTTTCAAGTTCAAAACGTGCTAAATTCAGCATTCTGGCATCTTTTTAAAGGCAAACAGCAGAGCATTAGTCTGCAATGGGGAATATGTGGTTGTTTTCCTACTGGTTGGGAAATAGGCAGGGGGCGACCACAGCATTTTGCACACCATAAATCCCACCTGTAAGACAGGATTAATGATGCCATCTTTCTTTGTGAAAGGTGTCCAACATACAGATAAAAAAAACACTCTATGGAAACAAGCTCTTACAGTGTTTGATACTTACAGAATCGATGATTATTGTTGCTGAAAACCTCTTTTCGTTGATAGATTCCAAGATGCCTTCATTTCCCCGGTAACCACCGTTTAATACCATCACTTTCTTGCCTGAAATGAGACATAGGAAAACAGTTACACAACAGGGCTCCCAACTTCTTTTGACGAAGTTGTGTTCAACCCCACCGACAGCTCACACAAGAGGTTTCTCCCAGCAGCTCCAGCAAGCAGCGCCCAGCTGTGCCTCACAGCCTGCCCATTTCCAAAGCGCACCAAAGTTCACTGCTCCAGGCAGAAGCCACTGAAACTATATCAAGAAAAGAAGCCAAAGCTATTTCTCCCACATCCTATTCCCTGTGCATTAGCATCAGTGCAACTCTTTTTTTGCCTTCTTTCTCACACAGGCAGACCCCTCAGGACATCAGCCCTGGTGCAAGGGTGGGCAGAGCTCACCTACCAGCACCATCATGCTGAAGAACACTCAGTGACACCATCAACCAGCTCTTCACCAGCTGCAGCAACGCAGAATGCATCAGGTCTGCTGAAAAAACTGTGAATCCCCAAATCCTATGCCCTGTTTCCCCCTACACTGACATTGTTCTGCTTACTGCTACCCTGACCATTCCCTGAAATACCGGTCAGATGCTACATTAGTGTGTACCAGCCAAAGAAACACCAGCGAACCAAACAGGAGCTGAGGTAAGCCTTGCCAAGTACCCACAGTTATTCAAGGCACAACTTTGGAGGGAAGATACAGGATAAATATTAAGGGCTCTGTAGGACTCCCAGAGATGCTTCCTGGCAGCTGAAGAGAGATGCTTTCATCTCATCAAATGAACTCATTGCTAAAGCGCTTCTGTCCTCTCAGAAATAATCTAATTCTTAAGAGAAGGGACTGTGAAGACACTCAAAGCAGAAGCAATGTAAGAATTCCCTAGAAAGTAACCAGAGGATATTTGGTAAGTGATCAGAGTAGCTTACAAAATGCTGTCCCAAAAGCAAGATGGCTCTTGTTATGGTACTTTCAAGTGGATGAATTACAGTTTAAAAGAACTGAAATGCAAGCTTTGCAGCCACAGCTAAGCTGAAAAACAAACACAACGGCTATACCTGGTGCGGGTATTACAGTTTCCAGATGCGTCTGATCAAGCTTCAGTTTGTCTCCAGAATCAATCATCTTCACAACTGCTGTATATTTGTCAATCACTTCCTGTTGTGAAACGCAGAGGCCAATCAGAAAAATAAAAAAAAATTCTCTAAATTTACATTTCAAAATTAACAAACTGAGGACCATGAGTCTGCACTTCTACATTTTCAAAAACAGCAAGGATTTCTCAGCTGTCCTAAAGGCATCCAGCTTCCACAAACTGCTGACTGGCCCCACTCTAAGGTTAAGGCTAGATTTAAAGGGCTCCTCCTGAACATCAATGGCTGGTCTAATTGACCACTAATTTTGTTGGCCTTGTCTGAAGGCTTTATCAACCTTCAGGTTAGCGATCTTGGCTATTTTCTGCAAGATGCAGAGTAAATTACAGGCTTCTCTCCCCCATGGGAGGCTAAACTGGCTGGAAGCCACACAGCGACAACTGGGATACTACCTCTCAATGAGGCAAAATGTCACCAATCATCTTTGTGTCTAGCATAAACCACAGAATCATAGAATCGTTTAGGTTGGAAAAGACCTTTAAAATCATCAAGCCCAACTGTTAACCTAACCCTGCCATCCCACCACTGTCCCTAAGCACCTCGTCTGCCTGGCTTTTAAATACCTCCAGGGATGGGGACTCAACCACTTCCCTGGGTAGGAAAGATACTGAACATTGAATTATCTTTATTTGCTTTATGGTTCCACCTCTCACATTCAGAGCTCAATAGAAGACAGCCCCTGGGACTCAGAAACCCTCCCAGATGCCTACCAACAACAGCCGTGATGCTGAGCTCTAGACACTCTTGTCAATCATTCAAAACGCACCTGGGTGTCATCTTTGGCACTCTTGCCAGAGGCTGTTGAGCCTTGGACTACTTAGTACAACATCATTTCACTGGCAGTGGCTAAAAGAAAGCACTTTCGAACAACAGAGCAAGGCTTACAGCCTGAAGATTTTGCATGCAAACGAGATCTTGTTCAAAGGCAGTCTGCAGCTTAAGTACCAGCACAAAACTGACTAGTCCCAGATTAAAATGCAATTGCACTGCTCTTGGTCATATCAGACTGACAAAGTGACTGACTATTCTCCAAGATGGATGTGTTAATAGGGACAAACTATGCAGGACAAAACAGGGCTTAAGAAAGGATCAGAGTAAATTACATTAAACCGATTCAGAGGTCCATTCCCTGTCCAGAATAGGTCCCGGTAAAGCTAAGGTGACTTAAGGTGATGTTTCAGCCCCTGTCAATGTTGACTTAAGGCTGAACAACTTGCACAATGGAACAAAACTTTGTCAGTCATCTGCTACCAGGAAAGCCTAGCCAATGCCACATGCTCCCATTTGCATGCTTTACCTTAACAACTGCCTTCTTCTTGTGATACTTCTCTCCGAGCTTTTTTGTTACAATTTTTACAATGATTTCCTGGAAAATTTGAAAAGACAACAAAAAAATAAAATGCCAAATATACAAACAACTACACAATCAAAACTTAATTGCACATTCAGGTCGCTCTGACTCCAACCACAGACTACAGCACAGCGCAGGAAGCAACAACAGTAAAGACTCATCTTTCAGGCATTTGTCTTTATCCTCAAAACTATTATGCAGAAAGAAGAGGGCTGTAAGCAATATATTGATTTAAACATGATCTCTAGAGACTCACAGTATCAACTCTTTTAATTAGAGAATTCTGAGATCAGGCAGTATGATGTTTCTGACTGCAGATCATGCTCAACCAGAAGAGTAATTCCTCCCTGATAATGTCATATTTCACATTTGGCAGCTGGGAAAATATGAGTGAATTTAGCTTGGAATCTGCTTTTGGATCTTTGCACAAATCAATAGCGGCTTTAGAAACGCAGAATTGGTTGTATTTGGTATAATATTCATTTTTAAGACACTTACAGGCTGCAACCAGTAGTCTCTTCGAGATGTTCTTTTTTTCTCCTCTTCAAGCTACAGAACAACAAACAATCACCATTTAATTCCTCCTTTCACTGCAGCCTTCCCATGCCTTTGAAAAGCTGATACAATTCTTCAGGCCCACGTCAAGTGGGGAGTAAAAAAACAAAACCAACCTAAATAAGGGTAAGTCAGTGGGTGCTTGCTGCATAAAAAAAAAAATCAATCATCTGAGATCCAAGAATCCACGATAAAATGATGGAGATTAATATTTGGGTTTTGTCAAGTGTTTCCAGATATTCTCTTCTAAAATCTGTATTCCTTTACTTCCAACATCTCAGTCGTCTGGGGAATAGGCACAGATGAGCAGCAAAACCAGTTTTAATAGGGAAGTGAAATAATTTTGCCTGATAAGATATTAAAGTCTGAATTCCTGAACTGGAGGTCTGGGGTCACTTCAAAGGGATGCCCTGGTAAAGTGGACATTGCCATAGGCATGGGATTACAAAGACACAGATCCTGCATGAGTATTACCTCCATAATCTCATCCAGTGCAGATTTCTTCTTTTTCTCTTTGGACTGACCAGAGCTATGAGCCATTTCTTTTCTTTTAACTGCCCCTTCCACGATCTTCAGTGCATTCGGTCCAAGGACACTGCTGGAAGAGTAAGATGGTGTTTTCACAGCAGCCCTTATATTGTTTCCTCTACCAAGATGCATTTGAAGAACTGGTTGTGTAAAAAGGCCTGCTGATCTATTTAATTTCAGTTGTGCAAGTCACCTTCCAGACCCTGCATGCCTCCTTCTCTAGGACTGCATTTGGCAGCTATAACTGATCTCCTTGAGGTGCAAACTCCACGTCCTAGCAGTCCAGCAGAATGAAAACAACCCAACAATCAGGTCACCAGCGCAAAAGCAAAGTGTTGATCGGGGACTTGACTTCAACGGAGAAGACAAAAGCAGGTCTGCAAATAAGAGAAGCCACCTGGACAGATCAACTCTCAAACACGGCGGACATCTAGAATTCCTTTCAGACAGAGATACTTAACCTATCCGGCAATGGGAGAAAACACATGGGAATCTGTAGAAAAGGGCTCCACACCCAGCAAATAAGCACCATCTTCACAATCACATTCAAAATAGGCAAACAGCCTACGAGTTATGAAAGAAAAGAGCAATCAGCACAAAAAGTCACATCTTGGGGATCAGGGAACATCTAGGTGAAGTGAGAACTGCCTAAAGGCAGCTTGAGTTAAGCCATTTTTATAGAATACATTTGAATGCAGTAAAAAACGTAGGTGTTCTCTCATGCAGAAAGATGAAGAAGGCTGCTGTGAGGTGGACAGTAAGGTAACATTGATACGGCCTTACAACAAAACACATGTTCTGCCTGTGGTGAGAATGTTGGATGTACTAGCAAAGGGAAGATATGTAATGGCAATGAAGATATAGAAATAGCAGCAGAAGCAAAATTGAGACAAAAATTGTATTTCAGAGGACATCTGAGTAATCTCCATAGCAGAGTTCTAGAAGAAATAGCACATTAAGATCATGCTCAACCAGAAGAGTAATTCCTCCCTGATAATGTCATATTTCACATTTGGCAGCTGAGAAAATATGAGTGAATTTAGCTTGGAATCTGCTTTTGGATCTTTGCACAAATCAATAGCGGCTTTAGAAACGCAGAATTGGGTGTATTTGGGATAATATTAC
>NW_009258662.1:3569229-3579258 GCF_000687185.1 Egretta garzetta
TTCCAACATCTCAGTCGTCTGGGGGATAGGCACAGATGAGCAGCAAAACCAGTTTTAATAGGGAAGTGAAATAATTTTGCCTGATAAGATATTAAAGTCTGAATTCCTGAACTGGAGGTCTGGGGTCACTTCAAAGGGATGCCCTGGTAAAGTGGACATTGCCATAGGCATGGGATTACAAAGACACAGATCCTGCATGAGTATTACCTCCATAATCTCATCCAGTGCAGATTTCTTCTTTTTCTCTTTGGACTGACCAGAGCTATGAGCCATTTCTTTTCTTTTAACTGCCCCTTCCACGATCTTCAGTGCATTCGGTCCAAGGACACTGCTGGAAGAGTAAGATGGTGTTTTCACAGCAGCCCTTATATTGTTTCCTCTACCAAGATGCATTTGAAGAACTGGTTGTGTAAAAAGGCCTGCTGATCTATTTAATTTCAGTTGTGCAAGTCACCTTCCAGACCCTGCATGCCTCCTTCTCTAGGACTGCATTTGGCAGCTATAACTGATCTCCTTGAGGTGCAAACTCCACGTCCTAGCAGTCCAGCAGAATGAAAACAACCCAACAATCAGGTCACCAGCGCAAAAGCAAAGTGTTGATCGGGGACTTGACTTCAACGGAGAAGACAAAAGCAGGTCTGCAAATAAGAGAAGCCACCTGGACAGATCAACTCTCAAACACGGTGGACATCTAGAATTCCTTTCAGACAGAGATACTTAACCTATCCGGCAATGGGAGAAAACACATGGGAATCTGTAGAAAAGGGCTCCACACCCAGCAAATAAGCACCATCTTCACAATCACATTCAAAATAGGCAAACAGCCTACGAGTTATGAAAGAAAAGAGCAATCAGCACAAAAAGTCACATCTTGGGGATCAGGGAACATCTAGGTGAAGTGAGAACTGCCTAAAGGCAGCTTGAGTTAAGCCATTTTTATAGAATACATTTGAATGCAGTAAAAAACGTAGGTGTTCTCTCATGCAGAAAGATGAAGAAGGCTGCTGTGAGGTGGACAGTAAGGTAACATTGATACGGCCTTACAACAAAACACATGTTCTGCCTGTGGTGAGAATGTTGGATGTACTAGCAAAGGGAAGATATGTAATGGCAATGAAGATATAGAAATAGCAGCAGAAGCAAAATTGAGACAAAAATTGTATTTCAGAGGACATCTGAGTAATCTCCATAGCAGAGTTCTAGAAGAAATAGCACATTAAATCACAAATCAAATAGCAAGTACTTAAAATAGCATCCCATAAAGGGTAACATAAAATTAAAGCATAACAGCTGCAGTGCCTATATTTAAGAAGGAAAACATATCTAGCTGTGAGGTTACTAAGGGATTCCCGGGTGTCAATACTAAATCAAATCTTATTTAAAATATTCATTAAGGACCCTGGGACAAAGAGCGAGAGACCACCAACACTGTTCAGGTGTGTCATCAATACAGAGGACACGAGAAAGAACTGGACACCAGTGGAAGGACTGGTTTATCTTGAAAACCGTATTTTAAAAAACAGAAAATTCAACAGCACATTATGCAAGCTCACATACTTTGGAAAAGTTTACTGTGATTACCTTCTATCTACTGGGAGCTGTTTAAGAACAACAAAAGCAGAAAGGAGTCTGGCTATAATCACAGATGACAGCTACCAGTGTGGACCAGTCATGAAAGAGCCAAATGCAATCCTAGGAAGCATCAGGACAGACAAGCATTAGTGCCTTGTATAAGCCATGGTGACGTTTCATTTGCAGCATGCACAAATTCCATCAGCTCCCCTGTTCAAGATTAACTGAAACTGGAACAAGGACAAGGAAGGGATATTCAGCAGATCAGAGGAATGGGGAGACGGGCCCAGCACTGTGCAGGCCGGCTTGTACAGCACAGGGAAGGCTGAGAGGCTAAAATTGTTCTCTACAAATAAGCAAACACCAGGGAGAAAAAGAACTATTTATGTTAAATGCCCACACCAACATGAGAGCAACTGGCATGAACTGGCTGTGACTACATTTACCTGTGAAACGACAGACAAGGTCCAATCCACCAAAGCAAACAGGTTTTGAAGGATCTTCCCTTGGGATTACAGGGCTGGGGAGACCCCAGCTGTATACAATGGAGGCTGATCAGTGCATGGACAGGACTGTACACTGGTACACTTGCAGAACTGCAGACAGGAGTCAGTGACCTTGATAACGGCTTCTGCTCATTCCTTCCTTAGAAGTAATTATAATCTTACTGGTCCACTGAGTGAGTTAAGCAGGGATTTGAGGACGTAAATTCTTGAGGGAAAAACGTAAGCCCAGGGCTCCCAGCTTGCTCAAGGGCAGTCAGCATCAGAAGCCATGCCCACAGTGGCAGCGGTGACTCCTATCTTCACATCAGCCACACGGACGTTCAACGGAAGGCGCACCTCCCCTCTCACTCCCCTTCTCAGCAAGGCTCCAACTCCACCTCTGTACCAAACTGCCAGTATCCCCATGCCCTCAGAACTCTACCATCCACTACGTACAATCTCCTGGTCCTATTTCCGCACCCTGCTCAGGAAATACAAGTGCCAGGTTTCTGTAGCCTGTGCTGTGAGCATAGAAGGTGGGAAGCCAGAAAGTCCTGCTGCATGCTGCGCTGGGGTTCTGGGCATCACATTGAACTCAACTGGTCCTCAGTAACAGCCAAGAGCTGCAGAACACACGTTTA
Source organism: Egretta garzetta (assembly GCF_000687185.1). NCBI lineage: Eukaryota > Metazoa > Chordata > Aves > Pelecaniformes > Ardeidae > Egretta > Egretta garzetta. The sequence goes on from NW_009258662.1 coordinate 3,571,928, forward strand.
CGCTGACACAGGGAAGCAGTTTCCATTACAACTCTGAAGTGTTTCCTGTATCACCAGTGACATATAAACCACTGTCCGGTCACTTTACCATGAAGTGGGTATCCTAATTTTCATTCTACGCTACCATTACAAAGTTTACAGACAAGTATCTCTCATATGCTATGAAAAATTTAGACTACTTGAGATACGATTTCACATTCCGCCAGGTTTTAGCAAGCACCTTAAATATTCCTCACTGAAAGTACTCAAGTGAGTGAATTAAGTTTCAGACTCATCTGAAGTACAACTCAATGCTTAGGGATAATTTACAAGTTTTCCTCAAAGCCTGAAATCTGTATCTATTATTGCAAAGAACTACTTTATTGTCTCGTTTTCTGCCTGGCATATCTCCTATCAGATACCTTACCTAAGAGCTGAGCTCGTGATGAGAGAAAAGCTTTCGTTTTACCTGCAATACATTTAATTACAATATTGCCTCACATGAAAAGATGTACTGCTCATCAAACAGTTTCCAGACTGCTATAAGTCAGTACTGTTTGCATTACTGATCCCTTTTGTCCTGCGTTGCTTGTGCTTATATGATGACAATTAAATTCATGAGCTTTAGAAAGACTGGCATCAGGTAGATTCAGCTTCTTAAATGATGATCAGAGAAAGTATCACCTCCAATTAGACAAAGCAATCAAACCTTTCAGGAACCACAGTTAACAAGTCATGAACACCCATTCATAGAAGGCAGCTGGGACTAGATGGCCTTCACTTCAAATGCTTTGAATGGATCCCCTATCCACCCCTTCACGCAATCAGTATCTTCTTAGAGGAACCTATAAAAGCCTATTACTTTACAGGCCATGAACCATAGTGAATTCCAGAAGGCTCCTCACAACACACAGTTAATACCCATTCACCCATTTCAAATACAAAAGGAACCATGAAGTCACCTGGCATCCCCTCCTGAATAACATGACAGGATAAGATACCAGACTCCAAATACTTGAGGACAAGACACATCTTCCTGCCCATACAAATATCATTGTCATATAAGTGCTTTGCAACAGTAAAGGTTGCCCTTAAATTCTTTTCTCACCTTGTTTTAGAAGATGCTGCTATTGAAGTACTTGCTCCTTTGTTTAAATTAAATGTAACTAAAAAATAAAAAGACATTACTCTATTTCTATCTTTAAAAATAACTGCATTGAAGGACGTTACAATTTTAAAAATCTGCAAATGGAAAGATCATAAATTTGAAAATATTTACTAATCTACGTTTTGGTTCAGCTATTAAAATAAATTACTTTAAACTTTATAAGAAAGAATACTCTGCATTTCCATGTTCGTTGCTCTTTATAACTGATCTCAAAGCACTTTATGAAGCACCGAGCAGGCCTCAGCGCTCATCTCATTTTAATCACAACATCAGCTGCAGTAGGCTCTAGAAAATTACATGTAGCAAAACCTCGTTACCTTTTTCTTCTTCATTTTCTCTGTTCAGTTCAGTGTAGACTGGTTTTTCCTGCCAAAAGAACACAAAACACATTTCAAGAGTCAAAGAGAAAACTGAGCCAAGACACCATTTTTTGGTGATCATTGATTAGCTCAGTTTTACAGACTACTGCCAGATTATTACAAATAACTGTAATATCCAGCCTGGCTTGATTCATAGAAGATTATAAATTGAAAACATTATCTCGCTACAGGCTCCTGTGCAAAATTCTCTAATTAACACTCTCTACAGAGATGTTGTCTAAACTTGCTTGATTACAGCATGAAAGGGAAGTGGCCTTACTGTAACAGTTTTCTCTACTTGAACCAGCATGACTAGACTGGTTTCTGGACAGACTGATAACTCAAAGAAGGAAATTCTGGAATCTTTCCAGATTTCTAGCACCGAAGGCTCAGACCATTTAAATTTCAATTAGTTTTAAATTAAGAAAAAGATAATTGTTTACAACAGCATTTAAATGTACCTATCAATACGCAGGATCAAATGGGAGGTGCCGGTCCCAGGCAAAAACATGTATGGAAGTCATGGAATGACACCAAATAAACAGATCCCAAATACCACACCAGCACTATCAAAATAAAACTTTTCACTATGCGGATTTCATTAGGTCAGCCTCCCCTCCCCAGTTAATTATCTCAGCCTCCCCACTGTACAAGGTGCTTGTTATTTGCAGCCCTAAAAGTTGTGAAATACCATAAATGAAGACACGTCGTGCTGGTTACTGTATTGCTTACTCTCCCTTCCTACATTCAAGAGTGATTTTTAAATCACTGATCATTGAAGAGCAGTAATTGTTACTCCTTTAGTACTAAAGCAAGCCAGGTACAAAGTAATTCCAACTTTTCCTCCAGAGCAGGTCATAATCTAAGGTAACTGTATAGCAGAAAATTCAGAACACAAGTGAGCCAATGTGGTGATTCAAGTATGGAATAAAACGTCTAAATCAAAGTCTGCAATGGCCAGGATCAGACACTAGGGCCAAGGATACAATTCTAGTTGATTTCAAAATCACATCAAATTTAAAAGGAGATGAAACCTCTGCTTTTATTTATTTTTTTAATGATTTTTTTTTAACTATTTATTTATTTATTTATCCACAGAGGACCTTGATATTCATCCACTGTAAAAACCACCAGCAAGTCAGTTAGTCAAGGAAATGTAACAAGCTGCAGTTTCAACTGAAACAAGCTGGTTAAGGCTGCTATCAGAAGTATCTGGGAGAAGACTATTCCTTGTGGCATAGAAAAGAACAGCAATGCAGCCAAATATGCCCACTGTTCCCCAGTTTGAACTGGTGATGAGCTTGTAACCTGTAGCATGAAGCTTACTCATCACCATCTAACTTACTGCAAAGGAAATACCAGCGCAAGGATCCCAGCAGCATGGAATTCACCATTAACTTCACCAAGAGAAGTTTTGAGCTGAAGGCTGACATACAGTGCAATTTTCCTCACCAGTTCTTTCCCCTCCAGACCTCTTCTAACTTGCTGTTCAATGAATTTAGCAGTTTTTTCTTCATCATCAAGGTCCTGTTTCTTCTTCCTCTCTTGTTCTTGCTGCCTGCGAATAGTCTCTGGGTCCCGATCAATATATTGAATATACCAGCCTTTTGGAGTCTCATCGACCTTGCAAAGACCTAGAAAGTCAACGCAAGATAAAGTAAGATTAATACTCATAAAAGCAAGCAAGGGACAACGAAAATATTAAGCTAATTTTCGCAGTCTGTGTTCGCTATAACAATGTAGATAATTTACCATAGACAACATACCCCTTACTGGCCTGGTAAAATTTGAATTATCGTTATTACCTGCTTCTGCCCTTCAGCTAGCCGGTTCTATTTGGAAAGAGGCCAGAGTACATAATAAAGTGAAGTGCTTTATAATACTTTCCTTATTGAAGAAAATGTTTCCTTCCCACTGTTTCAAACAAAGAAGAAAACAGAAGTCTAGCATATATAAACAATACAGACTAAAGGAAACTTTTCTACGCCATTCTATTGTTACTAACTCTCGCTAGAGTGACTTTTCAAACACTCTATGACTCATGAACGTATCCTGCAGGACGCAGGCAATCGGAGCCAAAGTAAGCTTTCTGTTGTACCACAGTGCCATTTAATCTCTCTTCCTCCTACTGAACACAAAACTGCAAATCTCAAGCTTTAACCCCTTCACTAGGCCAGGAATGAAAATGACTCTCGCTTCCTGTCACCTTAAACATGGAAGGATTCTGTAGTCATAAGAAATATTCTATCATAGTTTTTAATTTTAAATGGCAGCTGTTGGAAGCTGATTTAGAATTTAGCAATACCTCCAGTAAACATAGACCAACAGATGAAACAAGGAGAGGTTCATGATTGATGCATTTATCCCAGACTTCTGACATTCTTCATAAGCAAATTCCTAATGGTTAGCACAGACATATTTGGACATCTGTTAATATATATACAGGAGGGGAAGGGAAGGGAGGAAAGAAAAAGGAAATGGGAGAACTAACGTAAATGTTTACTGATTACTTATCAGCAATGCAACTACCCAATAATGTTAAAACTTCCCAATCCTGAGCAACTACATTTACCTTCTCTCCCCAGCCATTTAGTAAAATCAGTCAGTGTCTCCCACTGTGTGGCATTCATGTGGATGTGTTCTCGATGACTGATATATTCATTGTACACAATATTATTGTGGACTCTTTTTGTTCCTGAAATACAGAATTATTGTTGTTATTATTATTATTATTAATACAGGACCTAGGAGAAAGCAACCAAAACTTCTTGCACCGAACTAATAAAAGACATTAAAAACAAACAAACAAGCAAACCAACAGTAAAATACGTACCAAATCGCCTCCTGAGCAGTTCTAGGAAATCATTTCGGAACTCCCTCAGGGGATAAAAAGAAAGCATTTTAGTAAAACTTCCATGATTACAAAGCAATTTTCTATTGTCATTAACAATGAAGTATTTGCAGTATAAAAATTAGTATTCTTTTGAACTGAGCATAATGAAATTCAGACACTCGTTTCCCTTTTTCAGTAAAGTAGTAGTAAATGCAGCACATATGCACAAAGAAACACAATATGGTACCTGCACATACAAGTTAAATCTCCAGAAGGGGAATACCCTTTCTAAAGGGATAAAATGGAAAGAACGAAATCTAAACACTTCCCCCTAATTGCTGGTATTTCATTACCAGGTATCTTCCCAGGTTGACTGCCACAAAACACACGGCAGGACAAAGGGCAGCAGTGGCAGACGGGGTAGATTGATCACTCATCTCACTGCTAATTCAAGGGTTTGAGTACAAAGCCTCAGACTTGTGCTGAAGACAGCTACAGTCAACCCAGCTGTCATGCAGGCCAGCTGGACAAAGGGCTGGGGGAAACTGTGGGACGTTTGTCACACCCCCGACTTGTTACCTCTCTGTAATGGTTCTTTTAGCTCTTTGTAACTCCGCGTGCGTGGCAGTCACTTAGTCGGGGCAGAATGGTGACATTCTTTGTAACAGAGCAACTTAAAACAGGACTCAGACACGAGATAGAACTGGTAAATTTGACTAAACGTCATGGCTCCCTGCAACCTTTTACATGCATTCAAAAGTGACGTTGCCTAAATTTTCAAATTGCCATTAAAAAAAGAGCTGACACTAAAATGTATCAAAATAAAGTGTCTTCAATGGGACACAACTGGGCCTTAAAGGTATGGCTAGGCAGATCTGATACGGGATTGAAGATCTGGGTAAGAACATGTAGCAAACTTACTCAGAAAAGTAATCCATGAATTGCTGAGGATTTTCAGAAGCCAGCAGCAATTGCCTCTGGTGGGACTCAGACATGCAATGACATTTGAAGCCATTCTATAGAATAAAAATAAATACGTTGTCTGTCTTTGTCTCAATTTGCAACACTTGCACAGCTGAAGAGTATTAAAAATAACATTTCATAAGTTAAATTTCCTGGAGGCTCAGAAAACACCTTAACATAGCAATAGCCTACACGGGGTAGTTGTTCCTCCTGACTGGGCAAGCCAGAAACAAAACTCTTCCCAAGGGCAAGAGCCTTAGGACAAACTGTGAAAGGGGTTACGAGACACGACATTCCAGCAGTCCTCTTCCTCCCCTGTGGAATGGGATAGATGTGGCACCACCCAGGTCCACCCATCCAGGTGCTTGTGCAAGAGCACTGGAGATGTTTGCTGACCCCCTACCTGACCAAGACTGATGCCAAATGTGTGTAAGGAGGGGATGGTGTCCTGGGAGTGCTCAAGCTATGGACTGTGACAGTTTGGCCACCTCTGACATAGGGTTGCAGTCATGAGAGCACCCCAAAAAGCACCCAGACATAGGACATTTGAGTGCATCCCTTTTTTTGTCTGATATAATGCTCTCTCATCACAATATGATTAAATCTACAGCAAATATCATTCCATGGGAGCTCCGTCACCCCCTTACAAAAAGATCTGGTTGTAACACAGTAAATCTTTTTTGCTTGTAGTCACTGGGAAGAGAACAGGCTTTGAGCTTCCTGGGTGAAAGGGAGACGGGGGCAGAAACAGCTGAAGAATGAGACAATTAAATATCCACAGGACACTTTACTTCTCCAAAGAACTTTAAAGAGGCTATTCACAAAGAATGGAAAACTAAGAGCACAGTTAGCCCCAGTGGAGGTACTTTTGGAGCACAAGTCTGACGGAAATTGCGAAGAAGAGGACAACCACATCCCATGGGCATCTGGGTCCAAGTAAACAGACAAGTGAAAAGAAGCAGGGGAAGCTTCAGAGAGGCAAAGCACCTCTTTGTAACAGCAAAAGGGAAGAAACTGAGCCAGAATCAGAAGGAAGGAGCCCTCAGCACAGCACAGACATGGACCTGTTGGAGCGAGTCCAGAGGCGGCCACAAAAATGATCAGAAAGCTGGAAACATTCAAGGCCAGGTTGGATGGGGCTCTGAGCCACCTGATCTCGTTGAAGATGTCCCTGCTCATTGCAGGGGGGTTGGACTGGATGGCCTTTAAAGGTCCCTTTCAACCCGAACCATTCCATGATTCTATGAAAAGAGACCTCACAGTACTCCAGAGGTGCATCCCTTGGGCACGTTGCTGCACCACCCCGTCCCCACCCTGCACCCACAACACCCTGTCCCCAAGGGCCAGCAACTCCCCTCTAAGGTGGATGGGAGCCACCTAACTCTTAACCCCATTGACCTCTCAAGGTGTGCATAAGGGAATAACCCCTCCAGGGGAGTTGGGGCCACCTGTGCTCCCTCTCATCCTGGGTTGATCAGTCACTCTTGCAGGGGACTGAACGTGTCCAAAGATGGATCAGGGCCAACAGGCTTTCTCTGAAGTGTATAAGGACTTGTCCCATGGAGGACTGCCCCACCCCCAAGAACCAGAAACCCTCCAGGTCCCACCAATCTGCCCCCAAGGGGACCGTGATCCATACAAGAGGGACTGGGGACCCCCAACAGAGCATAAGGGTCCCCTGTAACACTCCCCTAAAAAGTCAGGGCTCCCCATGTTCCCAGCAAGTGAGGCCAGTATGCTCCCTAGAAGGATCGCACCCCACAGATGGGATCAGAGGCCCCACAAGGAGACTGGGGACACTTATGAGGGGAATTTGGGCCAGCCCTCTACCCCCACCAAGGGAACTGGGGAACCCTACGAGGTCACATACCCCCTAAGGCGATCGCAGCCCCCCGCAAGAGGGCTGGGGACCGCAGCAAGGGCGATCGGAGCCCCCCCCCCCCAATCCGTGTTCCCCTCAATGGCCCTGAGCACTCTTACAAAGGGGGACCGGAGCCCCCGCAAGGGAACCGAGGACCCCAACCGCGGG
>NW_009258662.1:3579963-3582681 GCF_000687185.1 Egretta garzetta
TGGGGCAGGAGGCCCGAAAAGGACAGCTTCGTAGATGACAGGCGGTTGGAAGGAGACTCTGCTCTTGTCAGGAAATGGCTTCGCCTCCTCTGCTTCGTTTAAATGATTAAAAAAAAAAAAACAAAACAGTTAAGGTTTTTGGAAGTTGTACCCTTCGGCTGCCCCACTGTCTGGCCCTCGTTTACATTGTGCTGTTGTCCTAGGCAGTATTAAGTGATCTAGGAGATGAGGGGAAGGATGGAAGGTATGCATGCAAGGCCCAGTTTAGAGTGGCTGGGGGGTGCTACAGATCCTTTTTAAGAAACAGCAGTTCTTAAATTTTCATCCCTCTGAAAGGAACCTGCCCTTGATAGGTGCTGGTACGCTGCAGAACTGGTGAACTACCCTAATTTCTCCTGTGCTCATTTTCAGGGGCCAAGTCAGGAATATGGCAACTCTAAAAGACAGTAAGTGCGACTTTTGTTTGCTCTTGAGAGAGGGGAAAGTGTTGCAGGAAAGCCATATGTTAATGTATAATTTTGGTTAGCCTCTGTTGGATAAACTAATTGTGTTACACTGTTACGCTGATATCGGAGCCTCCGGCACTTCTTGTATTAAACAAGTATCCTTCAGAAAAGGCATTGCGTAAAATGTTTTCAGCACTGACTTAGGTGTCGTCTCAGCAAACCAGTATCGTTTCACTCAAACGTATTTTAAAAATAATTTTATCATATGTGCTGAACCAGATTTTTGCTCATCTTTAAGAACTAGTTTATTTTCTGTTCTATATCTTTCCCTGTGCATTTATCCAACATTAGGGGAAAAAAGGTTGACTGAATGGTTTCACTTTGATAATGCTCCTTTAAGCCATTCCTTGGAGATTCTTATACAGGGGTATTGCCTTGGAATTGCGGTGGTCTATAGGATGCCTGTTTTGTTTTCTTTTTGCATGAGTGTTTTTATGAATCTCATTTTGTCGCAGACTAAACAGATGAGGAAGTTTATGCTGTTTCTTTATAGTATGGGGTCTTGTTTTGTTTTGTTTCCTCCCCTTGTCGGCTATGAAAAGATTGCAATATACTTCAAATGATAGATTTGTGAAGTAGAAGGAAAGGGAATAATAAATAGGTCTTGCATTGGGCTAAATAGTAAATGTTTTGTGTGGGGGAAAAAAAGTTATACCTGTTGTAAAGATGCATTTGGGTTAGCTGGATTACTGCTCTTGCTGCTTTCTTACTGTAAATACTAAGGGCATGTCTTTTAGGAGGTGTGTTTGTGTGTTGTCTGTTTATTTTTTTCTTCTCCGAGGAACTTGGCAAGATATTTTTTGATGGCTGTTGCTAGCATTTTATTGCTTGTTTTTGATGTCGTTATGCCCAGTGCAGCCTATGACCTTCAACTATTAACCTTATAGTTACCAGGCGCTTGAAGTCCATCAAGAACATTCAGAAAATTACGAAGTCCATGAAGATGGTGTCTGCAGCAAAATATGCAAGAGCTGAGAGGGAGCTGAAGCCTGCTAGAGTCTATGGAACAGGAGCACTGGGTGAGAGAGGGCTCTTGCATGGTGTGGTGTGGCAAAGGAAGAGGAAGGCTTTCATGGTGCTGATAGAATGCCTAGACTTTTATAACCTTTCGTTGGATTTTTTTTTTTTCCCCCAAAAAAGAATTTGTATCTCTAGGCCACTGTCACCTTGAATGCTTCTTAGAAGTAATTTATGGATAGCTATTTTTAAGAGCTCTAATGTGAAATTCATTATGATTTCTGATTACTTTTTTAGCTTTGTGTGGTTGCATGGTTGTTTTTGTTAGTCGTAAAAGCACCACAGCTCAGAACTTAACTAAGCAATGCTAGTGATTGTGTGATACCCGATGCAGAGATGTGGCTGGCTTTGAATTGTGTCTTTCTCGCCTCTGGGCAGATCACGTGCAAACTTGAATAGTGTGAGGGAGATAAAATTCATATGGCTGGGATTTGGAGCCGCTTTAGAAATGGTTTTAGTTAGAATAAGTCAAAGGTATTTTGATATGACCTGTTTGCTTCCTGGCACCCTTGGAAAAACTTACCCATCTGTTTTTTTAGCTCTCTATGAGAAAGCAGAAATAAAGGCACCTGAGGACAAGAAGAAGCACCTCCTTATTGGTGTGTCCTCTGACCGAGGTCTGTGTGGTGCTATCCATACATCTATTGCTAAAACCTTGAAGAATGAGATTACCAACCTCTCAAACGCAGGGAAAGAAGTTATGGTGGTTGGAGTAGGTGACAAGATCAGAAGCCTACTTCAGAGGTAAAAAGGAGAAGGGGTTGGGTTGTTTTGGTGGTTTTGTTTGTTTTCTGTGGTAGAAATTTCAAGACTGCTCAGAAAGCTATGTGGCATTCACGGGCAATTGCATTTAATGGAACTGTGCGAAATTCAAGCTCCTTTAAAAAATCTACAAACATGCAAAAGGGGTTTTGATCATCTGGACATTCATGAAACTGCTGCACTGTCCTATTATATTCTTGAAATAAAAGTCTGCAAGCTAGCAATACTAGCAGTGTTAACAAGTGTGCGTTTATCATTGAAGCCATCATAATTGTTTAACTGGAAAAAAAGCAATATTTATATCAGACCCTAATTCAATAAAATGCTTAGTTCTGAACACTAGTAAGTTACATTAGTACGTCAGTCTTGCTGCCACATGGTTGTACATCAGAGCATCCACTTGATTCTAACACAGATTTGATATTACTGAAGA
>NW_009258662.1:3582770-3586146 GCF_000687185.1 Egretta garzetta
CTTCAGTCATTGCCTTAGAGTTGTTAAACTCCGGGTATGAATTTGATGAAGGCTCTGTCATCTATAATCGGTTCAGGTAAGATTAAACTGAAACTGCACTGGAAAAATATTGGGTAGAAGGCTTCAAACAGCATACTGGCCCAATGAAGTAATTTGAAAACTGACTGTGAATTTATTTCTTGAGGAGGGAGTGCGTTTTGTTGTGTGTGAAGAGCCATTGGGATTTTTTTTTAATAGCTGTGGTTGGAATTCTCTTTTTACTCGTATAGTGGGTGCTGTTATTTATATAATCAGCATGTCATTATATCCACGTGGTGTCTGAGATCAGGAGATGTCAGGAGATCCTGATCATCAGGACTATTGCAGATCTTTGTGGAATCAGAAGGCCAGAAGTTGTCTATTTGAATTTGATTTGAAACACTCGATTTAGGGCTAGTTGAACTGAAGATCCTATTATGCAATTTTTATACAGGTCTGTCATCTCCTACAAGACCGATGAAAAACCGATCTTCTCTCTTGAAACAGTTGCTGGTTCTGGTAAGTACTGAGCTAGAAACACCAGTTATGTGAAGTGGTAAATCACAGAAAAAGTACTCTGAAAGTGGGAATGTGGTATTAAAACATCTCATTACGCTATTATGATATATCTGTCAGTTACCAGGTTGTTTTATCCTGGCAGTCCAAGACCAACCTATCAAGGTGCTGGCGGGCAGGGAGGTTGAAAAGAAAGGTCATGCTAATTCTGGTCTGAAATTCTCTCTCGAGCAAGAATTGTGCATATGCCAAACTCTTGTCAGTCTGAGTGTTTTCAGCACTGAACGGCCTGGGCATTAAGTGACTTTGCACTACTTGGTGAAAATACCCCAGAATGTTTTTGCAACATTGTATGGGAAGAATAAACATAATACACCAGTAATGTATTTTGCCTTGGTCAGAATCTGACTTTCCTATTACTAAATTGAATGAAAACACATAAAATACTTAATCTCTCTGCTACCTAGAACTTTGTTATGAAAGTACACATAATGCATAGGGGAAAGCCCTCCACACTGCCCGAAGTAGAGAAGCAAGCTAGCCTAGTAGTCTTTTGCATGGCATTGTATTGTTCTGCTGGCAGTAAGGTATCTTGGGTTTCTCTAAGTCCTCTCTTTGGTGTTTTACAGAAAGCCTAAGTATCTATGATGATATTGATGCTGATGTGCTGAGAAACTACCAGGAATTTACACTAGCAAATATTCTGTACTACTCCCTGAAAGAATCCACCACCAGCGAGCAGAGTGCTAGGATGACCGCTATGGACAACGCTAGCAAAAATGCTTGTAAGTGTGCACTGGGGGCTTCCCAGGACTTCAGTAGATTAGCAATGAAAGTACTGACCTCCCTTTGTGTAACTCTTTGTTTCCAAAATTGTGAGAAATGAGCTGGTTTCTCTCTCAATTCCACTTCGAGTCTGGTTTTTTTGAGCCAGTTCAATGGGGATTCTTTTCTGAACATGTGAACCTTATTTAGTCCCTGGAAAGCAGCATAGCTGTCCAGTATATGAGAAACAAGACTAGGTAACTGGAAGTGAAATAGCAGATTCTTCAATAAGAATATGAAATGCTAAACTAACCTTGTAATGGCCACAAATTCTTTACACTTCTCTCATGTGGCTGGTCTGAGGATTTGCAAAATTTTTGTAAACCTGTACCTACTTGTGAGGCCCATGTAATTAGTACTGCACCAATTTAAAGGTGGGGAAACTGAAACAGTGGTTAAATACTTTACCCCCTGTCATGAAGCAAGTTGAGGATATACAAGTGTTCCTTGGAAGGTGTCCAGACTGGGTGCAGTGCAGAGACCATGCAGCTGGGATGAGTGGGAAACAGCTAAGAGCTTGTAGTGCGGCTTGGTGGTAAGACTTCAGTCCCGAGAAGGTAGTGTTGCATAAAGGATACTGGTGGCTGAGTGAGGCTGATGTGATGTGCTGTTGGGCTACCTGGAACTATAGGCGTGGGTCTCTGCTGACCTCCTTATCTTGAGAGAAAGAGGTGATAATCTCCTGCGTTTAAAAACAAAAAATTTGAAGAAAAAAAAAAAAATTGGAAAAATCTGTCTCCCTTTGCCAGAACAGCAGTAACTTGAAGGAAATACCAGTGTAGTTAATTGACAGTGAAATTTAATTTAAAAGCAAATAATGCGTGCTTGTATTATGTTAAAATAAGTGATGTCATACCATGGTATTTACTAGTCTGTCAGCTCTTCTTCAGATGTTTAACTCTGATGCCTCAAGCCAAATTGTCAAGTTTCTAGGTTGTCTATTATCTGTAGGAAAAAAAAAATGAACAGTGCAGTAAGCCTCTTGATGGTTTGCATGGATTTACGAGACTATTTGGTATTCTGTTCATACAGCTTCTCTTTATCTGCTTTTGAATTACATGTTTAAATTCCAACCTTAATTTTTTCTAGCCGAGATGATTGACAAATTGACCTTGACTTTCAACCGTACCCGTCAAGCCGTCATTACCAAGGAGCTCATTGAGATCATCTCTGGTGCTGCTGCTCTGTGAGTACCTGTGTAAATGTGAAACAGGAGTCGCTGCAAAGTCATGTGGTGCTTTTGTACGTCCTGCTTCAGTCAGGTTAACGGGGAAGGTCAAGGCACGTAGGTCCTAAGACTGAAAGGAAGGCAGTCCATGGCATGACTCCTAAGTTTTCAGCTACTAACGAGCGTGAAGTTTGGCAGTCTTTTTTGGCCAGATAAAGTTAAAAAGCTGGTAAATAGGTCTTTAGCCTCTACGTGCATCCTTGCCTGAACAGGCAGTGGATTTCCTCCTTTTTGGCATTCAGTGGATTTCCCCTCTCCTCCCTTTTACCTGGGCTTCTCCTACTCTGCCCGCTCAAACAGCCCAGTAGCATTTGAAGGGGGAGAGCAGCTCAGGTGACTGAAATGCTTTTGGATAAATCGGCCTGTGGTGGTGGTCTGAAGCTGCAAATTTGGGAATGAGGTTGGAAAAAGGAGGGAATTTCCAGAGTCTGTTTATACTGAATGTGTATTTTACTTTAAGTTCAGTATTTTGCTTATTTCCCTGAGAAAGAAGTTCTGTGAAGGCGTGTACTGCAGGTTACAAATGTGTGGGCTTAGGCCACAATTTGTAACTGCACGTAGCTAATGGGTATTACATCTAACGGCTAAAAATTTGTGCTACACTCGGATGCAAATACATGTGTTAATATTCTGTGTGTTTACAAAACGCCTGGAATCCATACCATATTGCAGTTACGTGCTGTATTGTGCTCCTCACAATACATTTGCGGTCATAAATACCTGCATAGATTTGCCTGAATTTGCATGAGTTGCTTCCTAACCTGCTTGTTCTGTTTTTCTCTCATAATA
>NW_009258662.1:3586210-3589111 GCF_000687185.1 Egretta garzetta
TGTTTTAAAATGAATTAACAGAGAAACTTGAAGTCAAATAAGGAAGTCGGAATTCAGTGTTGGAGGTCGGAGAAGCTTCTTTTCCCAAAAAGCTGGGAAACTGCCCATTGCTAGTTTGAATCTCTCTGAACAGAAAGTTAAGCGCCAATAATTTTAAGCAACATACATCCATAATAGCATATGTCCACATTTGACATCACTTTCTGGTTGTTTAATTTTTAAACATCTCTGGGTTATTGAATTCATTTCCAATTACTGTTTTAATTTTTTTGTAGCGCCCTCACCTTGTGCAGTGACTTAAAAATGTCAAACTGTAAGACATTGTACCCAAAGAGGTTTCTGTAGCAAAATAAGCATATTGAAAATTTGAAACTTCAAAGAAAAATAAAATGGTTAGAGAATTTGGGGGGCGGGGGGAGGAAGAAATACTGATGAGTTGAAGTATTCAAATTGGAGGAGATAAAAGTTTTAAATAAATAAATGAAAGGGGTTTAATTTGTTTCAATTTTTGTTACAGGTGAAGAAGAGCTCTTCTGAGCCTATGGTTTAACCTGCCTGTGTCTGTGTTAGCGAGACCGCTCTGTTATTTTGTGAAGAAGTGGCAAAGCCCCAGAAATCTGTAAATTCTTACAATAAACAAGTGACATGAAACAAATGCTCGTGGTTGTCCATGGAGCAAATGCTCTTGGCGTCTAAATTTCTGGATTTGACTTGGTTACTCTTTGAAACATATTTTTTTCTTTTTTTTTTTTTTTTTAAAGCTGTGCTCTACATTTTCCTGATGTATCTGGCATGCAAAACGTAGGCAGGGGTTTCTTCGTTTGAAGAGTGGAAGAGATTGCCTGTCTTCACCTGGTGCTTGAAAGCGTCAGCTTGTTACGTACGTTGTACTGTGTGCTGAAGGAGGAGACTGTAGAATAACCTCTGCGTCGTGCAGTTGAAACGCTGATCTCGATCTCATTTCAGTACCATATTACTGGTGTTTCTAGATGTTCATATTCTAAAATGAACTGGTCTGGTTACGTGAGTCGTTTCAGTGTTTATTTAGAACGCACGCTGGGCATGACAGGAATGTGAGGAAGGAAAAAAACGTAAAAAATACAGCAGAAGCGTAAGAAAGTAGTGGTGTGGTGTAACCGTAGTAGAAGAAAGCTACCACTCTCAGTCTGGTAGACAAAAAACAGGGCCTTGAAGGGCTCAGTGATGTACGTGATGGAAATAGGAAGGGCGTTTGCGGAAGAGATCTGAAGAGAATGGAAACAGCCTTGAGCTTCATAGAATCATAGAATAGAATCATAGAATGTTTAGGGTTGGAAGGGACCACTAGTGGTCATCTAGTCCAACCCCCCTGCAGTGAGCAGGGACACTGCTAACTAGATCAGATTGCTCAGAGCCCCATCCAACCTGGCCTTGAATGTTTCCAGGGATGGGGCTTCCACTACCTCTCTGGGCAACCTGTTCCAGTGTTTTACCACTCTCATTACCACTCTCATTCCAGGCCATCTGCGAGCGTGTAAGCAGCCGCCTGCTCGCTCGGGCTGCCGCTGGGTTGGGTTGGACCGAAGTGGGCTGGTCGAGCAAGCGTACAAGCAAGTGCTGAGCTTTGGCGACTTCTTGGCTTAACAAAGTGATGTGTCGCTGATGACCTGCGGCGTTGCGTGCTGCCCTTGTGTGTGCCTGGAGGTGTGATTCGGGACCTGGGGTGAGATTCAGGAAAAGAAGAGGCTGTCTTGGAGCAGATTTAGAAAACTCTTCCGGTGACTTAAGGAACTACGGTTCTAATGCTGCTGTTATTCAAACAGCTGGAGTGACAGACTGGTTAGAATGGGTGAATTCAGGGAGTACTGAAATGTGGGAAGACAAACCAGCCACTGGATGTTGCGATCGTGTAGAAGTGCCCAATCTATTCTGCAACTCCTAGTTCACAGCCTTGAGCCTGTAGTACTTTCAAATGTAACTTTATTTTTACTCGGAACCCCTTTTAAATCACATTTTGTCTTGTTTCCTTTTCTACCAAAGTGTGGAAAAACTGCTTTGAAAAAACAAGCCTGAAAAGACAGTAGATTATAATTTACTCTTAAAGTTGAGAGTTAGCCCCGTTGTTTAAACATCTTCTGGTTTTTTGAGGTAATCATGACGATTTATTTTCCTCATTTCCTCTGTAAATTTATCAATCCTCTCTGTTCTCTTCCATGTGAAATTGCATCCCCGTTAAGGAATAATTTAGGCTACTGCTGGCTTTCCAGTGCCGTTCCTACTGCTGTGCTTGCCCTGATGGCAACAAGGTCTGCACCCGCAGCGCCAAAGCTTTCTTGTGGCCCCCTGGCCTGCTGTCACCACCTTGCATCGCCCAGTGTACAGCCGCTGGGCTTGGGGGGACAGGCAGCCATCCACTGCTGCCACCCCAGATGAGAGGGGTGACACGTGTAGCGCTGAGCACAGAAAGGCTGGTCTGTTTGAAACTGCTGACCAAGGGGAAACTGCCAGCGGGCCCTGGGCTGGACCTGCCTGGTTCAGCGGCGGTGTGCCAAGCCAGCCGGGTCCAGCAGGGACCCTCCTGCTGTCCCCAATCCATCTGACTGTCCCTCACCCCCCGTGCGTGTCCTTCAATTCCTCTCAGATAGGCAAGGAAATCCTTTCTGCAAGCTCCAGCCTTCCCTTCTTCCCCCTAGCGAGACACAGGGCAGTACCTCGCACGCAGCCCCCATCGGGTCAGTGTTCCTAAGGAGAAGCACATCCACAGAGGGAGGTTCTCACCAAGTCCTTGAATACCATGTTCATAGAATCACAGAATGGTTTGGGTTGGAAGGGACCTTTAAAGGCTGTCCAGTCCAACCCCCCTGCAACAAACAGGGACATTTTCAACAAGATCAGGTGGCTCAGAGCCCCATCCAACCTGGC
>NW_009258662.1:3589411-3591841 GCF_000687185.1 Egretta garzetta
ATCCGGCCCAGGGTAGGGTTGGCTTCTGGGCTGCCAGCGCACATTGCTGGCTCCTGTCCAGCTTTTCATCCCCCAGCACCCCCAAGCCCCTCTCAGCAGGGCTGCTCTCCATCCTTTCTTCCCCCAGCCTGTATTGATACTGGGGGTTACCCTGACCCAGGTGCAGGACCTTGCACTTGGCCTTATTGAACCTCATGAGTTCACATGGGCCCACTTCTGCTTGTCCAGGTCCCTCTGGATGACACAGCATCCTTCTGGTGTGTCAACTGCACCACTCAGCTTGGTGTCATCCGCAAACTTGCTGAGGGTGCACTCAATTCCCCTCTCTATGTCACTGATGAAGGTATCACAGTGATGGTCCCAGTACAGACCCCTGAGGGACGCTACTTACCACTGATCTCCTTCTGGACACTGAGCCATTGACCACTACCCTCTGAATGCAACCATCCAACCAATTCCTCACCCACCAAACAGTGCGACCATCAAATCCATCTCTCTCCAATTTAGAGAGGATGTTGTGGGTGACTGTGTCAAAACTGCGTGTTAATTCCCCCAACAGTACTTGTGAAGTTTCAAAAAGGGGGCCTGCGCACTTGCAGCTTTCTGGAGCGCTCAGAAAAAAACATTTCAAGATGGGAAATGTGATGCCCAAAGCTGCTCAACAAGCTGAAAGGAACGAGCAAAGAAGATCCACCTGCCCTGACAAACGATGAGCTGCAGGTTGCAGACTTGAGATGTGACTGATACAAGACACCGGACTGTTTATTGACCGATCAACACACTACTAATCATCTAATAAAGAGCTAATTTGCGAACTAATTAACTTCTTATAATAGACCGCTATTATTTACAATTCTGTCCTTCACGCTCCAATTAGTTACACACAATTACCGAGTTACAGTTTAGCAAGTGGGGTATTGGTTTATATGCAGCCACCATTGAACAACAGCTCTGCTGCTCCGCATTCTACCTCCCACACCCCTCAGTAATCCTTATTTTTGTTTCTGGATCCTCCTTTTTACCACCACAGTTTCATCCTTTCCCTGCTTGGTTTTTTTTTCCCAAATAAACAACTCTGCACAAACACTTTTTCCTCCTTGTTGCTGATTTTGCTACATCTGTTTCCAAAGCTGATGTTTCTACTGCCTATGCAACCTTGGCCTTATATGTAGTTATTTATATACGTGCATATACAAATGACCTTGCAAGGTTCTGCTTCCCCAAAAGATCTTCCAAACTTCCCTTCAATTTCGCTCATACTGGCTCTTTAAAAATTATGTTTTTTCCTGTGGCTCTACCACGTGCAAAAAACTGCAGCCGCAGAAGAGACTCACAAAAGTCATCTTTTTCTTAGCTCTGGAGGAATTACTCAAATTAGAAATGAGAAAAATATCCGTTACAGGTCTTCTGGCTTTAGAATCATAGAATCACAGAATTGTTTAGGTTGGAAAAGACCTTTAAGATCATCCAGTCCAACCGTTAACCCAACACTCCCATTCCACCACTAAACCCTGTCCCTAAGCACCTCATCTACTCGTCTTTTAAATACCTCCAGGGATGAGGACTCAACCACGTCCCTGGGCAGCCCGTTCCAGTGCTTAACAACCCTTTTGATGAAAAATTTTTTCCTGATGTCCAACCTAAACCTGCCCTAGCGCAACTTGAGGCTGTTTCCCCTCATCCCATCGCCCGTTACCTGGGAGCAGAGACCAACACCCACCTCGTTACAGCCTCCTTTCAGGTAGTTGTAGAGGGCGATAAGGTCTCCCCTCAGCCTCCCTTTCTCCAGGCTAAACAAATTAAAGTCAATTTTGATTTAAAGTGCCTTCAGTCAGGCTCCTTCACGTGTCCTTAAGCCTCTTCACTGGCAACAGATTCTGTCACGCTAAAATGTCCTCTCCCATTTCTCAGATTCCCGTTCCTCACAGCACAGGCCCAACCCTCCAACCTACACCAGCTCCAAACCAGCCCTGCCACAGCCCCAGCCATATGTGTGACACACACGATGACACACATGGTGAGGCCAGGCGGGTGTGGAGTGACACGGTGGGACCTGGCAACCCAAAACCACCACCTCCAAACCCACAAAGTGACCAACTGACAGCATTACCATGAAAAGTCATGAAAGGGCTTCACCCAAAAGGGGAGATTTAAGGGTAAGGCCTCAACAGCAAACGCTGGGTGTCTGTGGGTGTGAGCCACCTCTGTCCCGCAGTGGAGGCGAAACCCAGCGATGGTGAGGGCCAACACAGAATCACAGAATGTTTTGGGTTGGAAGGGACCCCGAGAGGTCACCCAGCCCAACCCCCCTGCAGGGAGCAGGGACACCTTTAACCAGATCAGGCTGCTCAGAGCCCCGTCCAACCTGGCCTGGAATGTTTCCAGGGATGGGGCCTCCACCACCTCTCTGGGCAACCTGTTCCAGTGTTT
>NW_009258662.1:3592496-3593197 GCF_000687185.1 Egretta garzetta
TCCAGGTCTCTCTGGATGACATCCTGTCCTTCTGGTGTGTCAACTGCACCACTCAGCTTGGTATCATCCGCAAACTTGCTGAGGGTGCACTCGATCTCGCTGTCTAAGTCATTGATGAAAACATTAAACAGCACTGGTCCCAGTACGGACCCCTGAAGGACACCACTCGTCACTGGTCTCCATCTGGACATCGAGCCATTGACCCTGTGGATGCGACCATCCAGCCAGTTCCTTATCCACCGAACAGTCCACCCACATCTGCCTCCTCCTCCACCTGGCTGGAAAGAAAAAAAAAAAGAAAAATAGAGAAAAATAATCAAAGGGGGCTTGGGATAAACTGTTTTGACCGTGAATTTTCCGCTTTCTGGTAACACGTGGCATGGCCGCAGGTTCAAACGATGTGCCTGGGCTCGGCTCTGGTGCCTCACGGGTACGGCCCCTGCTCGGCTGCTTCGGGCCTGCGGAGGGGAGGGGGCGGCGGCGGTCCCTCGTCCCTGGGGAGGCCAAGCCAAAAAGCCGCCTGGCGCCAACTTTTCCTCACGCCGCTGTCGGAAACGCCAATTCTAGGGTTTTTTTGGGGGGGGGTTGGAATCCAGGTACATGGAGTGTACCATCAGCAAGTTCGCTGATGACACAAAACTGGGAGGAGTGGCTGATACGCCGGAAGGCTGTGCTGCCATTCAGCGGGACCTGGACAGGCT
>NW_009258662.1:3594883-3595642 GCF_000687185.1 Egretta garzetta
AAGGCCGGGCGGCGGGGCAGCCTGGTGGTGGCACGGGGTGGCGGCCTGTGGGGCGGGTCTGTGGGGAGGGAGCATGGGGAAGCGATCTGTGGCACGGAGGTGAAGGCTTGGGGGAGATCAGGCTGTGGGGAGGTGGGCTGTGGGGTGCTCCAGCTGGGGGAAGATGAAGGGGAGCAGGGCTGTGGAGCAGTGGAAGGGGCTGCGGGGATGAGGGGGGAAGCTGTGGGGCAGTACTGGTGCACAGAGAGGAGTGGGCTGGGGGGCAGTACTGGTGAACAGGGAGGGGTGGGCTGTGGGGCAATACTGGTGCATAGGGAGGAGTGTGCTGTGGGTCTGAGGTGGGGGCATGGGTGAGGAGTTGGGGGGGCGGACTTGAGGCAAACAGAGCTCTGAGGCAGGGGGTCTGGAGTGTGGGGAGATGGGGCTGCTGCCCCCCTTTCTCTGGCTACAGCGTGTGGGCAACTAGGGTGCATGTGTACAGGAGAGGGAGATGAGACTGTTGGCCCTGCTGCTGGGGCTGTAGGGTTCTGAGTCTGGGAGAGGGGTGTACTGGGAGGGGGGAAGGGCTAGACAGCCCTCCTGCTGGGTGGGGTGTGTGCATGAGAGGGTGTGGTGCTGCTGCTGGATTGTCCTGGCTCATCTCCGGGTCAGGGTTTATGTCCTGGTGGGAATGTTGCGGGGGGAGCCCACTGCAAGTGGGGATGTGCACGTAGGGTCCAGAATGATGTGGGCACAAGGGGAAGCACTGAAGCTGTGGGG
>NW_009258662.1:3596234-3598597 GCF_000687185.1 Egretta garzetta
GTGGGGAGGCAGTGAAAGAGGTTGGGCGGGGTGCGTGGGGGACTGGGGTTAGCCACCACTGCCATTGAGGTGGCAGCTGCAGAAGGAGCTGGGAGAGATGGTGGGGGGCGGGATGCCTGGGTCGTCACTGGATTCGAGGTGAGGCTATGTTAAGGTGGGAGTGTGGAAGGGGTGAGTGTATACCAAGTGGGAGAAGAGAAAGAAAAGAGGTCTGGAAGTCAGTGAGAGGACTGCTGGCTGGGTCTCATAGGAGTATGGAGTGTGTGTGGGATGGGGAAGGGGCAACAAGTATCACTGCTGGGTCTGGGAGCATGACAGAGGATGAAGTTGCATGTCCCTCGGGATTGTCTGCATCCCTGCAGAGCCTGCAGTGGAGGTACTGAGGGGGCCAGATGACCTGGGGGTACCTGCAGAATACGGGGTGTGGGAGGGTGGGATGCCTAGTTGCTTGCTGGGTCAGCAAGGCTGACTGGGGGGATGAGAGGGTGGTAGGGGTCTACTGGGAGTGGGAATGTCAGGAAGGGGGTGCTGATGTCCTGCTGGGTCAGGGAGGGTGTGGGGAGGTGGTGGTATGTGGGGAGAGGGAGGCTGTCAGGGTCGCTGCTAGGTGTGAACACAGGGAGCATTGCGGGGGATGTGGAGCAAGGCTTGGGCTGTCGGTGTGGCTGGAGGGTCACGAGTCTGTGTGTGCAGGGGCCTTTGCTGCCCTGCATGGGGGGCAGGGAGGGTGTAATGGGGTGAGGAGGACAGCAGCAATGTGTGTGCAGAGATGGGGCTGCCAGTGCTGTTGCTGAATCTGTAAGTATTGGGGGGGAGAGGAAGGGGGAGTGCACAGAGTGGGGAGGCTGTGGGGAGCGAGGGTGCCCTGGAAGGGTGAGTATAGGCTGTGTGTGCATGGAGAAACAGGGCTGCTTGTGCCTCCTGTGCCGAGAGGAACATGTTTCCCCTTCCTTCTGTCTGCTGGGGAGCTGCGGGCTGCCGCTGCTCCACGTGTCTGTGTGTACTTGTGGAGAGGGAAGTCCTGAAGAGCCCCGTGGGTGGAGGTCAGAGCTGCTGTGGTTGGATCTGGCAGCAGGGAAGGCGTTTAGAGGAAGCAGGGGTTGGAGTTGGAATGGATAATGTGATTGCTCGCCTGAAGTGTTGGGTGTGGAGAAGGTGTCTTGCTGATGGTGGATTTGGGGCTACCGTAACCACCACCAGTTCAGAGAGCATGCTGGGGACTGTGGGAGGTTTATGGGAGCGGTAACAGGGATGGCAGTCCTGAAATGCATAAATGGAAAAGTTTGCCAGCACTTCTGTCCAAGTTGTGGGAGCTGTGCTAACGAGGGTGTCGCAGCCACGGATGAGAGGAGCATGGGAGGCATGTTGCTGTCACCCGGTGGTGGATGCAGCATCAAGATCAGGGGAACTGTGAAGGCTGGAGGTGTTGGTTTCCTCTGCAAGAGTGAATTTGGAGAGCGTGTGGACCAAGGACCCCGTGAGCTGGGAAGCATGGCACGATCAGCTTGATCAGGAGAGGAGCAGCCATGGCCTGAAGGTGCTGCTGCTTGTGGTCATGTCCGTTCTTGGAAGCAGAAGTTCTCACTGCTGCAGTGATCCTCGATAAAGCAAAATGATGAGCTGAATGTCCCTGATACCTGGCCCTGCCTCTGCTGCATCATTTCAGGAATAACTGAGATCGAGTCTGGCACTGCCAGTGTAACTGAGCTTAGGAAGGACTTAGTGATATCGCTGCAAACTTTGGATTTCAGTTCTAGGTTGAATAGCTTTCCCTGTACAAGCTTTCCCCAAATTTGAGAGCTGGTTAGATGTGAAGCTGCATATACTTAGTCTGGAAATGAGACTGTGCAATATTAACCCATATCTCCCAGCAGCACAAGCACAGCTGTTGCACTTCTGAAGTCTGTATCTCAATCCGAACAGAAGTTATCTGTGAAGCAATTATAGGGGACAACATAGAGAGTCTGGGAGAACTGAGTTATGGGGTGAAAAAGGAGCTCACCTAGGCTTGGTCAGAGCTGTCCTTCGGTACAGTTAGTACAAATACTGGGGAAGATGCACAAGCAGTGATCCAGTAATGAAAGCAAGAGTTGTTGGGCGGCTTTGCCCCCCCGAGCTCAGCCACATCTGCCACAAGTACTGCGGTGTTTGTGAGGCTGGGAGAAAAAGATGCGGAGATGGTGACAATACAACTTTGTCCTTTCGGTGCTTGAGGAATTGGAAGTGCATGGAGCTAAGGTATCCTTCTCTTCCTTTGGGTGTGCTTATTGAACGTGGGGAAAGGAATTTCTTCCCCCTCTATGAAGGAAGTATCACAGTCTTTTTTTTTCCTTGTCTCTTTTTTTTTTTTTTTTTTTTTTTTT
>NW_009258662.1:3598742-3600158 GCF_000687185.1 Egretta garzetta
TTTTTTTTTTTTGTGGAGGAGAAGGGGAACATGCTGTTTTCATGCCAGTGATATGGTACTTTTTGTATTACCTCTCTTAAAATGATTCCTGTATTTCTTTTCTTAAAAGCTTTGTAAAAAGACATCTTAATGCTCAGCTGACGTCTTCCTGCTTTTTCAGAATTGTTTCCTTTTGCTCCTAAAATAAGTTACTGTACAAACCCAGCAGTGGATGAATGAGTTGAATTTTGCCATGGTTTTGCATAAGTAGAATTAATTAAATTCCAATTGTAGCATCTTTATTGTCAGTCTGTTATCTCGGAGTCAAACCAGTGGGGTTTGAGTTAGCAGGGTTGTCAGCTGGAGGGACATAATCTTTGTGTTCGACACTGAATGGATTTACTCTGACGTAATTGAGACAGTGTGGTATTGCTCTGAAAAGCATGTCATTGCCGTTCACGTATTTTCTCGGTTGCAAAAGAGAATGATGGCTTTCCCAGCTGTGTTAGATCTTTGTTCCAGCTGTTACATCCCATTAGGAGAGCTACATTCAAGATTTTCATTACTTTTCTGCCGTTGTTTCTTTGCATTTGCAGTAGCTGTAGTTGATGGGAGCTTCTGTGGCTGCAAAGAGAAGGCAAAAGGATTTGCAAAGCAGGCTTGAGATGTGTTTGATGCCGTGAAATGGTTCTGAATACTGTGTTGGGGGTGGAGGAGAGAGCGAACTTACAGGGGAGAAAATAAGGGTTTTCCTGTTAAAGTACACCACGTTATGCTGTTCAGATTTGTGGAAGGCTTGTAAGAGGAAGCCTATTCAGTATGCTGTATGCTTCACACGTTTTTATCTTAAAATTTAAATAAAATATTTGAAAAACAGTGTTGGAGCATGTAATTAAGGTATTGAACTACAAAAGAAACCAACATCACGTGGCTTCTGAGAGCGGAATTCTACATTTTTGTTGTTATTTGTTTTAAGCAGAGGTGAAAAGGGAAAAGTTCTCTGTTATGTGCTGCTTCGTTTTGCACTCACGCTGCACGTGCTTTGATAGAGGTGGCGGTACAGTTGGTGCGTTGGATTCACTGCTGTGGATTTCCTTGTATATGTTGGGGTTTTTTTATACTGGGGAACTGTCCAGTGAAGACAGATGGTATCTGCTTCATTTTCTATGAATTTAGCTCATGCAGCTTGGCAGTGGGATGGTTGGTTGTAGGCATGCAGAATACATTGTGTTTTACCTCCTAACTTAGCACATCCAGTCGGAGAGTTCAGTTTCCAGTATATTTATGGGAGTGGTGCAACTCATGAGAGGGATGAGGAGGGGAGTGATGGTTTATGTCCCCCAAAGCCTGATTTTTTCTATTACGTTACTTAAAAAAGCAACCAGGTAGAAGCTACTTAACTTTAATCACTGAGGGCACCTGGGCATATTTCAGCAG
>NW_009258662.1:3600171-3679916 GCF_000687185.1 Egretta garzetta
ATCATCTACTGCTAAAACTAGAAGTGTAATAAAACTAGATAATTAACTTTGAGGTGTGTTGGGTCTAGGAGTGGTTTTTTTAGTACCCTTTCCTTGATTTTTCAGAGTTGAGCATATGCTTGGGTATGCTGTGATTTTTATTTTATTTTTTATTATTTTTTTCTGCTGAAATTTGCTTGCAGTGAGGAAATAAAGTTTAAAAGTTGCTCTTTAGTTTCATATTGTGTTACTACTTTTTTGAAGGTAATTTTTATGTAAACAGAAATCATAGAATATCTCACGTTGGAAGGGACCCATATGGATATGTATATATATAATTAATATTAAAAATAAGTAATATCAATTAATAATATATTAAATTAAATAATAATAATGCAACTGCATTTATATTTAAAAGGAAAATTCTGATCTGGTGAGGAAACATTATAACTGGAAGGAAAAATGACAGATCTTGCAAGATACTTTGCCAAGGTAGAGCTGGCTCAAACTGCTCCGATGTCGCTGCACAATCTCCGTAAAGGAGAGCTTAACTTCATTACAGCAAATCTCCGCTTTGGAGAATGCAAACAGCAGACCAGTATTTTCCTTGGGAATTACCACAGTGGAGAGAATTGACCTGGCATCAGCCAAATTTTTATTCTAACTAAATGTCAAATTTACCTCATACTTTTTTTCTTTTTTGTTATTTTCTTTTTTTTTTTTAAGTTACTTGACTCTTAACCAGTACATTATAATAACCTCTATCAAAGTGTTAGATTTTGGTGATCAGTTTAAATGAGCTGATTCCCTGTACTGATGTTGAATGACTGCTGTAGCAGACATCTATTTAGGACCCCTAACATTTCTTCTAAGAAGTGTAGTGTACCTCTTTATGTCCTGATAACCTTAGATGTTGATATTTTTAAGCTAATTAACTTCTTGCCGGCTACCAGTAAAGAAGGTCAATATGGTTTTTTTGCCTGACATTTATGAGGTTACCAGAAAACGAGCAGACTCTGAGCAGCAATAGCAAGAAGATGCTTTTGTCTGCCTGGTAACTACATTATTAGGACCCTTTTTCCCCACTTAAATGCACTATATACTTACAAAATAATCGACTGTGTATGCTTCTGACTGTTCTTGTGGATGCTGGGGGGACGCGGTATGTTGTCTGCTTGAAAGAGTCATCCTGGAGTCACTATTTGGTGTAGATACACGGGTATTTCATGTGTGACAGGGTTGTGTGATGTGCTGGAGCACGAGGAAGCTGTAATAGAGCCTGTAATAGAATTACTGAGGAGCTCTACCTTCTAGTTTGCTGGTTAAAATAAAATCTAAAAGAAATCTCTTTTATAGCAGACGTGAGGGTGAATGCTCGGCTATTTATAATAGACTGTACGTGTTGCATGGGTGGTGACTCATTAATTTTTCTCAATGTGCTTATGACAGAGCTGTAGTTGCTCCCTTGAAAAAAAGCCCGGCATGAAACTAAAACCTCTTCTGTTCTCTACTTACTCGCTTGTTAAATTGTCACTGATTCATATGAACTCTGGGCCAGGAAGGAGGAGGGGATGGGGGTGAGTAACAAAAGTAAATCAGCTATTCCTGAGGCTGAATTTGAGGAAAGTAAGATAGTTTTTCCCTAACCCTCCCCCTCCCAGTTTCTTTGGATGACATGAGCATTGGTCAGCTTGTTTGCTGGAGAAATTCTTGTGACTTCTGCAAAAGTAACTAGGCTTTAGTAGCTTCTAAAAATTCCTTTTCCCCCCCAAACCAAAAGCGAGCTTTTATTTCTTGAAGGGGAGTTAGTGCACCGCCCTCATTCTGTTTGATTTTGGTTTTCCTCGAGGGCAGCTAGGTTTATCTGCAGGTGACTCTGAGCAGCAGGGCTGAGGGCTGGATAACTTTCCACCCAAATACTTGGCTCTGCATGGATTCTGTTTCCCTGTAGTTTCAGTGCTGTACTTTTTTGGGGATCCATTTCTCCACATGGATTCCTCCTCACCTGGTGTTTGTTCTCATGCATAGGGAAGCTGAGAGTATTGTAACGGCATGGCCATTCCCGCAGGTTTCTGGTGAGCTGTTTTGAGACCAAATGGTCTTAATTTAGCTCTGCTGTTTGCTGCAGCTGTATCAGTTCGGAGCACAGTTCCCTTTCGGGGAGATAGTACAGCTTAAAAGCTTGTGAGAAAGATCCTTCCTTACCTTGCTGTTTGTGGGCTAAGGAGGAGAGTTGTGACTTGCTGGATGAACTGTTCCCACCTCCTTCCATCTTTTCCCAATCCTGGACAGCAGGTAGCATATGAAGTGTCGTGGTATAGGGAACAGCAAGAGGCTGGAAACCAAAAGCTCCAAAGCTGTTTGTGATCTGGCACTGACTTGCTGTGTGACATTGGATTAATTATTTCACTGGGAGGCTTCAGCACCTGAATTTTTAAACTGAGGATAGCACAAATATCTGAAGAATATTGAGACAAGTCCGGTATGCACAGATTAAACTTTTTTTTTCTTTGGCATCATTTACTTACAGAAAAAAGCCTAAGACTAAATGAAAGACCAGGAGAGAGTGTGTTAGTGTTTGTCAGCATTCTCTTTCATGTGTCTAGCTTCTGCTATTTTAGTGATTTTTTTTTTTTAATTTTTTTTTTATTAAACCAGAGAGAGAAGAGGAATGCTAAACTGTTCAAATAAAAGTATAAAGCCTTTATTTGATGAATCACCTGAAATTACCTTTAATGCATTTTTGTGCTGTGTACATTTCCAATTGATAAGTGTTTTGATTTAAATACAGATATAAGTACAAATCTGAAACTTTGTTTGTACACTTTTATCACCAAGGACACTCTTCCTTGAAAAGAAGAGGTTAACTGATCATTCAGGATGATCCTTTCATCCCTGTGACAGTTGCAGGTTTAAATTTATTTTATTTTTTTTTTTAGCTTTTAATCAATCTTAGTACTTGACACTGTCTCTTTGGAGGCAAATGTCAAAGATATGGGAAAATTGAATCTTCAGGGTGGTTTTTTTTTTTGGTCACCTTTCTAACCCGCTTTCTAACACACATAATTGTTTTTTGATATGGTTGCTTAAATATTTCCATGCTTCGGTTACACTTAGTAGTCTCTCCTCTGCCATGTGTTCTTAGTAAGCACTTGTAGGAAGAAGTCCTTTTTAGCGTTTATCACTTGCTAATCACATTGGGATGCTTTTTTGGAGGTGTAAAAGATCACATGCAGATCTAGGAAAAGACCTTTTCCTATTGCAGTGATAAACTGGACTGATAAACACCCTGAGTACATGACGGTGCTGGTGTCAAGAGGCGCAGACTGAGCAAGGCACCCGAAACACCTTCATAGTGCCCCAGTAACGTGGTGGGTGTTGTGTGTCTTGCAGTCCTGTGCCCCAGGTTGTCCAGCTGGAGAACCTATTGCAGCATTTTCCCTGCCTGTGCGCTTGGTTTTTCTTCCGAGGGAAGCTGGACACAAGCACGGTGTGTGTCTGTGCCTGTCAGTACGTTTTCCAGGTCTAGGCAGTGCCCACCTGGGAATGAGTGCTGTGAGGTTCACCATCGATCCCCCCATCCTGCAAACAGCACAGCCAGTCATTTCAGGAGTGTCCGGGGAATATATATGCTCTACTTCTGGGTTTGTTGAAAGGTTTTCCCCAAGTTTTTCCTTTTAACTGGCTGCCCAGCTTGTACCTGTTAAGTCTTGACACCTTAGAAAATGCTTCTGTAAGTTCGAAGATATGTCCATAGTCTGTAGAGCAACTAAAAGTGACAATGCAAAATTTCTTAGCTGTATCAATTATTTAACCTTATTTTTTTAAGGATAAAACACTCTTCTGTCTGCCTAATAACTACAGGGATCTCATAACTACTCCAGAGTGGTGATATCCACCTTTAATTATGTTTATGTAAGTCTCCACATTTCTCTGTCCTTAGAGTCTGCAGGGGAGACTAGTGTTACACTTACACTAGGCATTATACAAACACAAAATCCAAGATGGTTCTTGTTGTATGGAGTTCACGTTCTAAATACAGACAGACAAAAAAGACGACGATAACTTGGTCTGGTCTCCCTTTTAGCTGTGGAAGAGAATTAAAACACAAGTGACTTGCCCAGAGTCACACAAGAGGCCAGTGTTACAGAGCTGAGAATCAAAACCATAATCTGAGTATTACCCTTATCTTCACCGCAAGACTAAGAAGAGAAATTCTAGAACAAAATTCTTATTTTCTAAATGTTCCTGCAGGCGTAAGTTGGCTGGGGGTTTGAATTCATTCAGTGATGTGAGAACCAGCCTGCTCGACTGCTTCGGCTTCAAGATAAACCAAGAAGAGATTAGGTTAAAGGACAAACAAAAGAGGATCCCCCCCATTCTCTGAAGCTGGGGCTTCACAATAGCGATTGTGTTCCTTCAATAAGCACGGGCTGGTTTTCCATAATTACTTTTTAAAGTAAATCACAGCTTATCATCATGTAGGGATGTAATATCTTCATAAGCCAACTATACAGAATTTCAGTAATTCAGTATAATTTTATTGAAATAAAAAAAAAGTCATGTTTGGGGTTTAAGGCATCTTTCTTTTGTTATTGTTGTTATGAAAAGTTAGGATGAGACTGGGAGTGGTGTCTTGGCTGGCAAAGCCAGGTGCCCAGTTCTCCCTCCGTAGGCACTCGGAGGGATTTCCCTCTGTCAGGTCAGGGAAACCGAGGCACTTGGAGGACTTCTGCACTGTATAGTTTAAATCTTTGAGCCAAATTACACATGTAGAACAAACTGCACCCTCTCTTGCACTGTTTTCTTGGAGTTCATATTCAGTAAAGATCCTGACTGCTTGGCCAGGAAGGTTTCACTATGCTTTTCATAAAGAAAAGACTTTTGCTGTAGAGTCAAACTTAAATTGCACCTCAGAAAACCATCCCCTGAAGTTCAGTATAAAATATTCTCTCCTCATCAGACCACTATTTAATATTCCTGTGTTTCATCCGCGAGGTATATCTAACTGGTAGGTAAAGTGACTCATAGTTTATGAAGCCTGTAGATTTCATCTGGTGGAAAGATACTATGTGAAGTATTTTTGTTATCAAGAGATACACAAGATACCTTCTTTTTTTTTCCTACCCGTAAACTACAGTCGGTGCAACAAAATGAAATTGTTCCTTTTCTAGGCTGAAAAATAATGTTTGGTCTGTTACATATTGGTAAAGGGGCACTTTATGCATATTAAGGGCTTGTTTCATTCATTTGAATTTACGTTGTTAAATTGAAAACTGTTTAAAGTAGTGTTGCACGATGTTAAATCAACTGTTGCCAGGTAAATCTGCCTGCTGCTTCTCCCTCGGTTTTCCTTGATTTGCTTCTTGAGGTGCAGTTCTTCAATGGTATGAACTGAACAAAGTGATACGGATCAAAACAAAACGCTTTTAAACGAGAGCGTGTTCTTAGCCTGAAATGTCGTATAGCCCAGTGAACAGTAAACCTGGCAGAACTGTGGGACTGTAATCTCCCCTACTGGTGGTGAGCCATGGCGGACTGTAATCTCTAAACGTAGATCTGAGGGTCAATTTTTTTTTAAACTGGATTTTTGCAAAAATGTTGTTCTTTTGTTGTTCTTTTTTGTTACAGATGGCCGCACAGATCCAATTTTGGATGACGTAGGTGATGCCTTCAAGCTTATGGGGGTTAACCTGCATGAGCTAGAAGATTATATACACAATATTGAACCTGTCACTTTTGCACATCAAATCCCTTCGTTTCCAGTCAGCAAGAACAATGTCCTGCAGTTTCCCCAGCCGGGAAGTAAAGATGCAGAAGAAAGGAAGGAGTACATCCCTGATTATATGCCACCTATTGTCTCCTCTCAAGAAGGTGCGAAATTAATTCTTTGCTTTAAGTTTTGGTCCCTGTGTGTTTGCATATTTGATTGCATCCTCGAGCAGTTTTGAGCTGTGCTGCCCACAGCAGTCGCTCAGAAAGGAACCACTGGGTGTTTGGGTGTTACACAAGCATGATTTCAAAACAGGTAACAGTGCTGTGACAAGTTTATTTTCCCCTCTTTCGCTTTCCTCCAAGATTAACTGGTGTCAAAATACACCGTGTTAATACACGTTTCTATAATGCGTTTAAGTTTTAAGTGTTTGCTTGACAATAGAAATTAATGCTTTACATTGCCTTTTATGTGTTAGCCTCCCTCTTATATGTGCTGCAAGAGCTTACATAATTTGGTAAAGGTAGAAGAAGGAAGGGTAGCGAGACCGGCACAGCATTCCCAGCTCCTGAGAGCTGTTTCTTCTTCCTTTGAACAAATTTAACAACAAAAAAAACCTTAAACCAAAAAAAAAAACCCTCTTCCAATTAAAATTAAGTCAGATTTAAAATAAGGAAGTAAGAGTCATCTAGAGGCACAGTGCTTGCTTTTAATTCTCTTTGCTCATGTTGATTAGGGTTTCATCATCGTTGTTCCCACTGCTCACGGAGGCAGGGGTTGAAGATCACTGTAACAGTGAAACCAGCTATACAAATGCCACGAACTGCAGTTAGCCTGAGAATTTTAATATTGGCAGTGGAAAAAGCAAAGTTGTTTTTTCTATTCTTCAGCGACTTGATTGCTAATGAGAGAAACCTTTAAGAAATACGACCTAGTCTAACTTTCCCTTTGAATAGTGAACATTGTACAACTTTACTTGTGGGGAGATAAACTTATGTAAGCTTGTGGACCAGGTACAAAAATCCCAGACAGAAGAACATTATTTTTGCAAAAGAGTGTGACTAACAGCTGCAGTCCTCACTAGATATTTATTTAATTTATAATTTCCATGGGGACAGAATGGATATCGTACTCTATTAAGCATATTGTTCTTTTTGAAGAACTAAGGTCTCAAAGTCTAAACCCTGAAATACGTGTAAAAATTCTGCCCAGTGTAAAGATGAACATGAGCAAAATCCTTTGCTGTGCCACTAGAAATGTCACATGGGGCAGTTTTTCAATGATTTAGTAAGCTGTAGTAAGTGTATATTCAGTCTCTCATACATCATGTTCAGACAGATAAATGCAGTTACTATGTGCTCCAGTTAGACTAAGTGAAATTATAGTCAGGCACAGCTTTCTGAAGGTGCAAAGGACAGTCAGATGCAATGGGTTTAGTGTGTGCATTGGAAAAATACATGCTGTTTCCAGTTACACTGTGAGGACTTATTCATGCTGATAAGTATTTCTGAAGCTCTGTAGACCCGACTTTTCTGTTTTTCCTTAATTGCATAGGATACATAGTTATTTTACAGATCAATAGCATTTTAATGTCTCTTGCCTTAATATAACCCAGGAAGTGAAACTGCTGGGTCTCGGTGAAACTGCAGAAATATTTTCTTGGATTGATAAGAAGGTACTAAAATCTCCCCCTTGTGAAGTTTGTTAAAAGGGTTGTATTTAAACTCTAACGACTCTCTTAAACCTGGAAGAGACAAACAGAGTGTAAATATCATATATGTAGACAACATGAAAGAGGAGTATAGAGGAAGATGTTGAGAAGTGAATAGGGATTTTGGCTACCCTGTTCTGGCTACTTTCTTGAAACACTTTAGCCTGATTTTTCAGGAGGTAAACAAACACCACTCTGTCAGAGAAATCCAGCATCTTTGAAGTGTAACATGTTACCCAGTGGTTTTGCATTTTGGGTTGGGTTTGTTTGGTTTTTTTGTTTTGTTTTTTTTTTTTACTTGGAAAATCAGACTTTAAAAATATGCAAGAAAGATCAAATCCAGCAAGGCTCAAAGTGGCTGTAGACGAGTATCTGAACATGGGGAGTGAGAGACGAGAGTATTACAAACTCATTCTGGTGATACATGACATAGAAAGAGAGGCTAAAAATTGAAATGGGGACAGTTGTGCGCTTTTTTTGTATGTAACTTTTTATACTCTTTCTCTTGCAAGTTAGATCCAGGAGTTAGATTTTAGCAGTCCTTATAAATAATGTATGAATCCTTTTAACACCCGAAGCAAGAAGATATTATTTCCAAAGTTGGATGAGAACCAGGAAAACTTCTAATGCCTAAGGCTAGTGTATCAGAGGACCTACAGACACAACTGCAAAAAACGAATACAGTATTTTTTTTTTAATGGAAATTTAAAGCTGCTGAATGCAGGTTTGTTATAGTTGATTGAAAATACACATAGTTGAAGACATTTTAATTTTATATTAAGTGTTTTCTGAAAATGCTATCTGTAATTTTGTGCTCTACAGGTTTGGGGATTTTTTGGAAAGGATGAGGTGTATCAAGAAACTCTGTTGTATATGTTTTGTTGTATTTTACTCCAAGTAAAATTTGGAAGAAAAACTTTTACTTTTGCAGATTAAAGGAATGCATCGTAAAAATACTGAAGAATTGCAGAAGCTGTTTGAATAGCTGGCAGATCTTTAGAAAAAAGAATGTGCTGCTGCTGAGATTGTGCAGTTCATAACATTTGAGTTGCTTTGAGTAGGCAATAAAGATAATTAGTAATGAAAGAAGGCTTCATGCACGTTACAATGTATAATGTAAATCTTTCAGTCACTTCAAGGAACTGTCAGGAAGACTCATTATGTCCCATTTTATATCGAAGCGTAGAGCTCAGCTCAATTTATGAAT
This sequence comes from Egretta garzetta, assembly GCF_000687185.1. Classification (NCBI taxonomy): domain Eukaryota; kingdom Metazoa; phylum Chordata; class Aves; order Pelecaniformes; family Ardeidae; genus Egretta; species Egretta garzetta. The sequence goes on from NW_009258662.1 coordinate 3,608,782, forward strand.
ATTATTTGCTGATATGATTTAGAAATTACCAGTGCTGATATATTTTAGCAATCGTGTAGTCATGATCGTCTAAGGGTATGAGCAGAACAAGGTTTATTGAGAGAGGTAATATATTTTAATTTTATCAGTTGATCTAATTAGAAGTATTATCTCTAGTGACACACTGACTTCACAGGTCATTTTAGCTAGGTGGTTTAGTGAGAAAAAGCTTTTTTTTATTGTTCATATTTAAAAAAAAAGAATGGTGTTCAGTATGCACCATGACCAGTAGGTGTTGCTAACCTCCCTCTCAAAAATCCTCTAGTTCTGCGCATGTAACTAACTTCTTATTTCCCCTTACTCTAGAACTGGTGGTGGTGTGTTCAGAGGGTACAATCTACCCAGCAGCTTGTGCGATGTCTTAGTCATTATCGCCAAAGACTCGATAAGAGCAAAAAGTCCTGTCCAGCCTGAGAGGAGCAGTTTCCCTCATGTACTCAGTAGTAAGAAATCTGAAATGGCTCTCTGAATGATTTCTGAAGCTGTGGGGGAAAGGGAGGAAGGCAAATAGGTTTTCAAGGTTTGTAATTTCTGTCAGTTGGAAGTTCAGTTCCGTGGTACAAGTTTTGTTCCAAGAAAGCAGAAAATGTTTTCTTGCCTTAAATATGTCGTGCCTCATTTCAGTAACGTATACTAACTAAATGATCTGGTGCAGATTCCAAATGCTTGCACTGCAAGGATCCGCATATAAAATTATATCTTTTATAAAACAATCTGACTCAGTATTGCCATGGCAAATGTTGGGTTTTTAGCAGTATTTTTACAAAGGGCACTGAAGGGATAATTTTATGCCAATGTATCATGATGTTTGCTGTCTGCCTATTTTTAATTAGGCTCCTTTTTGTTTTTTGAGTTATTTTAGCGCTGTTGTCACTAAAATGTCATGGTAAACTTGTAAGACAGATTAAAAAAGGAGAAAAAAATAAATTAGTTGCAAAACATGATGGTCATGCTTTATTTCTTGTGCTTTAATGTAAAAGAACATACATTTTGCAATAATACATCAACTTCATAGAATTTGTTGATTGCATTTGAAGCAAAACAGTACTGTGCTGAAATTAGGCCAGTTGAGAAAGCCCAGATACTTTGCCACAGCTAATAATAATCACTATTACATTTTGTGATAATGTTGAGAGCCCTGGGTCCTGATGCTTTAAGAACCTGTATCATTCTCCATAATTAAAACAATGAGAAGTGAAGTGTGAATCCTACATGTGCCATGGTAACCTTATTTTTATACTTCCCGGAATTAATTTCTACCTGCACTTGCTGCCTCTTTTTATTACCTCATTTTAAATAATAATAATGTTTTAAAACAAACAAACAAACAAAAAGCCCACTTGATGTCAACTGCTTTCTTTTTCTGACTCTTACAAGTCATGGGTAGTCCATCCCTGTTTCTCTGACTGGAAGACTGAAGAAAAAAACATGTTGCTTTTGTGCATGCAATACTGTTCATAGTCTGTTATATTTGCATTAGACCCTCGTTCCTCTCTTACATTGGAATTGTGCTGGGGTACTCTTCCTGGTAGTTGAGATATTTTTTTTTGTGGGGAGAGGGGTAGCTTTTAGGGTGTCAAACTTCCTCCTCAATCCTTACCTCATTTTTTTTCTGTCTTCTGCTTCATATCACTTCACTCCCCACTTCATGAAAGTTCAGTTCTTTTCCCTTAAAGATGATCTGGAAACAAATGTCGCTTTTACCAGGCATTAAGTTTTGTGGTCTTTCATTTCCGATAATGTTTGTTCAAGCACTGGCATTGTATTTCTGATCATTGAGTCAGGACCAGTTCTTGGTGCAGTGTACAAATTCAGATTTATTTGTAGCCTTTTCTGTTGGAGCATTTTATTTCCCTGGCAGATCAAAGCATAAAATTGTTGATCTTTTTACAGTCATGCCTTTTCCCCTCCTCCCTGTTGATGTGACGTTAGGACCTGTTGCCCACCAAAACCTGATGCTTGCGGCCACCTCGAAGTGTGGAAACCCAGCTGTCAAATTATAAATCATCTCAAACATCTCTAGTTTTTTCATACAATGTTAGTTGCTAAAAATCACATTTGAATTGATGAGAAAGGGGGGGGGGGGGGGGTTTTGCATCTGATGTCTAGGGTCTACCGGTGCTAGAATTGTAATTGTATAAAGCATTAAGCACCACGGTGGTATAAAGCATCAGTGTCTAGCTGCAGTGGCTAGGTATATCAGATTTTAAAATTGTCACTGGCCCCTCAGTCTAGCAGTGCTTTCTTTGGCCGTGGTCCAGAACCAAATGTAGCAAGTCTTGGATCTCAGACCAGCATCATTTCAGTCTCTGGTTTCCTCAAGGGTTAAACAAAGCCAATACCTCTTTCTAAATTAGCACGTGATGGGCTTTAAAAAGCATACTGGGATATCGACTTTGCCATTTTGATAATACAGGTCTCGCTGTTGTAATTTCTAAGCCTTTCTGCCTTTCCCCAGATCTAGTTTAAGCCCACAGACTAACTTTTCTTCGTTCTAACAGCTGCACCGATGATTTAAAAGCAGCAATGATCTTTTCAACAGAGCTTTTCCAGTATACTTGCTTAGGAAACTGCCACCCATCAACAAACAGGTACTGTGTAGTCAACCAGTTTGAAGAGTTAAACCTCTGCCAGACTGTGAACACTTTGCTCCTGGCTGCTAACCGTGCCTGGTTGCTGAGTATTTGCAAGCATCCTTTAGCTGTCCGTGCACTATGTGGAGTGTTAGGCGCTGATTGCTTTTGTGCGAATGAGTCTTCACTCATGCATACATCAGCCTAGCAAGGGAGAAGCAACAGGAGAAACAGACAAAATGAGAAAGGCAGCCAAGCTTGAGATGCAGACAGAAGAAAGGCATTGGGAAAGAGCCAATAGGAGAGGCAGGTTTCAAAGAAAAAAGAAAATATGAGACAGGAACAAAAAAAGTGTACAGAAAATGTGCCTGGTTTAAATCTTGCCATTAGACAGAAAAATAACTCTTTTATAGAAGGCGTGCTGATAAAGCTGTAATTGGGAAGACAACTGTATCTTTACCTTTTCTTAAGAAGTTGTATCATAATCGAAAGCATAATTTCCAGAGAAATACTGCAAGAAAGGATTTAATGAGGAAGATTTTTTTTTAAAAAGCTTAAAATGTGAAGCTAAATAGACTTTCACCGAAGAGCTTCATTTAATTTGCAGCATTTGGGGGGAAAAAAAAAATCAATGTAATAAGTGCCATAGTAAAACTTCATCCGTGGCAGAAACCAAATCACATAGCTGGCATCCGTAGGCTATGCAGACAGAGGCATACGCTATTTTATATTCTATAGGAGCCTAGTGCCTAACTTTTCCTAACCATTTATGTCTTTGGGGAAAAAAAGAAACCAAACTCTTGTTATTTTTGTAAGAAGCATGGTGTCAGCTGGAAGTGGGGAATGGATTAAAAGTGTTTGCTTTGGTTTGGGGAGAGAGCTTGTGATGGGTTCTCATGTTTTCGTTTGTTGGGGTCTTTTAAGTGATGTATCCTTCAAAACAAATAAACCAGCTGGAACCTGACTGTACCTGAATAAGCAAATTGGAAAATACATTTTATAAAGATGCTGATTCCCAATTTTTTTTTCAAGTAATAACAAGGAGTTAGTAATACTAACTATAAAAATTCAGCATTGTGAAAATGTGTTTCTTTAGCTTCTTCAGCTATCTAGTTTTATTCGCTGCATATAGCCAACGAAATGGAGTTAACGTGCCTTTTTTTTCAAGGGGATATCATCCTTTTAAAGCCTTCCCACAAAGATTTTTCTGTTTTTCAGACCTGTTTAGATAACTTACAAGTTGTTAGTGAGTCTTAAGGATTCAAAATAAAAACTGCACAATGCAGAAGTTGACTCATAAAAGCCAGCCTTTTGCAGTAAATGATTTACATTGAATTGGGATGAAAGTCATGGATTCTTTCACTGCGTTGTGATGTGCAAATTGCAATTTTGGCTATAATAAAACCGGAGGAGAAAATGGGACTTCATGATAAAAGGATTCTATTGTCTTGTGTATTTAGAACAGAAATGCTGTCATGATTTTAATTTCCTACTGATCCTTTTTCAGCAAAACTTTTGTCACTTGTCTTGACTCGTCATGTCAGATCAGTTTTTTCCCTTTTCTGACAATGTGTGACTTTGTTTAGCGCCTGCGTTGCTTCCTGCACTGTCTACTGCTACTATACTTGAGGGTTTTATTTCATCTGGATCATCAGACACCTTTGTGCCTTTGAAAGCATAAGTTTCAAATTAGGTTATCGTCCGATAGCTGTCCGTTACTGTTCTCAAGTGTTTCAGACTTTACTGCACTGAGTATTTTCGGTAACTCTAGGGGAGTGGGTGGGAAATGGAAAGTCTCGCCACCGCTTAAAGCGGGATAAAAGAAAAGCGCAACTGGCCTATTTTAAGGGCTGACCTTATAACTTTATTATTTCTCAGAGCTTTTGCTTCATGCAGGAACCATTCCTATTTTTCTTCTCATCGAATGCTTTTATTTTTTTCTCTTTGACTTTTGACTTCAAATTTTTTGGGGAAGGACATGGAAGTAGAACATGTCGGTTGAGACCTTGTATGTATATCTGATTTTGAGACATGTGGGCTTTGGTTTCTCCAGCAATTCCAGCATCCTCCCACCGCTGATTAACAGCTGTGGCATGTACGTGGACACGGGGAAGGCTCCACGCCTGGAATTCAGGCGTTGGCACTCCAGGTGGTTGTTCTGAATAACACTACTGTCCAGAGAAGAGTTACTTGCAGAGTAACTTTTTTCACTTAAACACTTTTGAAGTGTCCAAAACATTGTTTCCTCCTATGAAATATATCCATGCTTGGACCTATTCAGGAATAGACATTGCATGGTGTTTACATACACATTTTCAGGTGTAGCTGAGCCTAACCTTGATCTTAGCATCAGAACAAGCTGTTGTCTAGACAAAAATTGCTAGTGGATTACAGGACCCGTACCTCTCCTGAGTTAATCAGGTGAATGACTCATTACAAGCTCCTGCAGACAAGTATGTGGTAGAGTCCAGGTTAATACTAAGGAACTCTGCAGTCTAATTTTTAATATTATGACTAAGAAAGCTCATTTGAATTATTTGTCTTTTGCCACACACAGATAAGCACTATAACTTTACTGTACAGCTCTTAACTTCAGTGCTTTCTTCCAGTCTTCACCTTTGCTACATGTTCCTGTTTTCTCCAACTCTCAACCAAAGGGAATATTAGTGAGTGGGTAAGTCATTAGGAAGGGATAACTCATTATTGTGTGTAGGCAGTTCTGCTTCATTCTGCAAAAGCTTGAGAAATGTAAAGTTGGATGGATAACAGGGAGAGTTCAAATTAGAAGGCATTTGGAGACATGACCCTGGTTCATGTAGCAAGACACTTGGATAATTAAAGTTCATCTGTAACCGAGTGGTTTTTCGGAATCTTTCATTTTTGTAGTTGCACTCATTAGAAACATCAATGGCTTTCTGATGGCTTGACAAGACGGCTTTTTTATTTATTTCTCTAGTTTGAATTTTGTTTCTTTGAACAACTGTGTATTGCGTGACTAGGTAAAACGTAATTCTGGTTGCATGTTGTGTATAAATCTATGTTGTTTGGGTCGGTTAAGCAAAAGCTACCGTAGCATACCTGTGTTTTTGAGAAGCAATGTCAAACTTGAGCAGGGCTGGATCTGGCTTGTATTTAGCCCAAGGCTGAAAAACATAGGGTCTTCAGGTGGTAACACAGTAAGTCACAAATTTCTCTGACTTGGTTTCAGATTAATGTTTCAGTCGTGGTTATAAGCGATGACGCCACGCTGCCAGAGGTGGTATTTTATACAGAGAGATAAATTGAAGTTCAACTCTGCGTGTGTGTGTTAAAAACAGTCCGATAACAACTTAAATGGCCTTTCTTCTGGCCACTTTACAATCTGCAGCATTCTGCTTAATTTATTTTCTTTGGTGAACTTGTTTGCCCTCTGCGTTCGCCCTGTTGATGTCTGCTGCTTTCCCGTTCCAAAGAGTTGTGTTAAAGGACGACTCTGTGTTTCATGTGTATTCTTACGGTTGGGATGAAGCATACTTTTCTTCAAACGTTATGAGCTCTTTTCCCTGAGGGGAGGAGGATGGTACTGATTCTGTGCGTCTGAGAGGTACGGCTTAACAGATTGGCCAAATAATCCATCCTGAATTGGAGAGTGAATAATTTTAATACCCCTTATCTTGCATAGATTTTTGCGGATATTCATCTCAGCAAATGAACTTTGCATTTCTAAATGTTCAGAGCAGCATGTTCGTTCAGGTACAGCATACTTGAATCTTAATATTCTCCGAGTTTCTCCATGTTTCTCCAGGTTTCTGTGCATGTGGGACTTTTGTTCCAGGCGTATTTAAACGAATGCTTTGCGCTTGTGTGCGGGCAACACTAATTACGTCTGACAGTCACAATTGGGAATAGCATGGAGGAAATAATAGTTCTTGACCAATCGCTAAAACACAGGAAGTCCCGGTGCCATAGGAAGGGAGAGAAACTCACTTTTCATTTCCTTTTCAGTCCAGTGTGTTCAGATTAACTTTAAAGGGAGCTGAGATGCAGCTCTGAGGATTTGGTCTTCAATCGTGTGCTGCCTACGCGCGGAGCCCGTCTCAGCAGGCAGTTAGCCACCAGCCAGAAAAGCTCTCATAGCTCAGCTGCTGGGTATCCTATTGCAAATTAAATATGAAACAAGGATGCGTTTGGTTTTGCATGAGAAACCTTGAACACATTCGTTAAAGAGGCTCTCTTTCTGTTCTGAGTGTTTTAATCACAAAATTGCTGAAGGTGATAGCTCATCTGTAATCTCTCAGAGATAACTAGTTTCTTGTGCTATTTTAAAGAGAATTGATGGATTCTTACCATTCTTACATGCAAGAGTTTTAATTTTCTGTAATACAAGCTTTAAATGTTCAGATCAGCAAGGTTTATTGTAATTCAGTTACCTTTGGGGGGGCGTGTGTGTATAAAATATTCTACAAGCAGATATTTGCAATGTGATCAAAACATGCACATATATCCTTTATTTTTTTATTTTTTTATTTTAAGATAAAAGCTATGGTTAAAATCACATGTCCTTGTCCAGGGAACTTGAATTGGGATGGGATTTTTTTAAGAAGCTTTAGAATTCCAAGTAAAAAATCTAGACTTTAGCAAGATTTAGTCTCCGTTTATCCTCCTTTAGCATCATACCATACCTTTTTTTTCAGAGTCCTTAAAAACATGATATAAAATCACATTGGCGGTGATGAGCTGAAAAATCAAGGTGGAATTCTATTGTTACTGTGTTGTTATATAGTTCAGTTACACTTTAAAAATGCAGCGTATGAAGGGTTTATCAATGTGTGGCATATATTGAAACAATTATATTTTTTTTAGGACTCTTGGGGAAAGTAAACTTTATGTGAATTAAAAAGTGATAAGTATCTTAATGCTTGCGTTGCAGGTAACAGCCTTCTTAGATGAGCTGATTTTCAGGGAGTACAGCTTATGCATACTGTTTAAAACGTAAAGTGATTCAGACTGAAACACTGAATTTCTTCAAAACCCCAGTGTAAACCTCCGTTTTATAAATGGCCCATCTATTTTAAGGAGTTTCTCCTTCACTCAGGCATTCCTTCTCACGTGAGCTCGCTAAGCTGAGCTCCTTGCATGTATTTTTGCAGAGGCAGAAAGCTGGGGGAGGTGAACTCCCAACGCATCTTCTACACCCCCCAGTGTAATTTCATGTAGATGCGATGCCAGCGTAAGGCAGCGGTCTTAAAAACCAGCCCTGCTGCCCACTCAAAGACAACATGCTTCCACGGATATGGGAAGCAAAGAATGTTAGAAGAAATCTGAGTTTGAATTTTGGGGTATCAGTGGTCCGTATGTCCCGTGCCTGGGACATCTGTCCTGTGCCTTGCTGTAGCGGGCTATGATTTTCCTGGGTCACAGGCGAAGCCCGGCAGGGTTGCTGCAGTACTCGTAACAGGAGACATCCGAGGCAATCCAGTGAAGCAGGAAATAGTGTTGATTAGTAGATGGCGTTTTATAAAACGCTTGGTCTGCTGTTGAGACTGGCATATTTCAAATGAGATGAGAAATGAAGTCCTTGCCACTTGTGGTGATTAAAGCCTCAGTGGCTCACTTTTCAAGAGTAGAGTGTTAACCCTGCTGGCGCGGTTCCAGTTGGGTTATAGAGTTCTGCCAACCTAAATGCCCCCAGCAGTTTCAAATTCGTGGAGGAGAAAGCGCTCGGCACACTGTTCTGTGCCGCTGAATAGCCGCTGCATCCTCCCACCAAGATTACTGCGTTTCAGCCGTAATTGAAGCGATGCCGAGTTGAGTCCTATCGACTGAATGCATGCCACAAGCATATTTTTTACTTTTTTTTTTAAGGTTAAATCCAGCAGTGCACGCGTGTTTTCTAGGTTAGCGTTAGACCTGTATGTGTGAATGATGATAAAGAAATGCCAGGTCGTTACCCTCTTTCAGGACAGGGAGTAGAGCCCATCCTGGTATCAAATCTGTGTTTGCAGAGGACAGAACCATGTGATCTGCAGGTGCTGCTAATGTACTGAAGAAACTCGGGCGAATAAACAGAAATGTTGATTCCTTTCATCTAAACAGTTTTCTTCCTTTCACTTGCGGGCTGCTTTTGTGCATAATACAGATAATAATTTCCGTGCGGTATTTTTAGCAGTCAGCATGTAGAAAAGGTGTGTGGACCGTTAGAGTAACGAGATGCGAACAGCCGAGCAGAGGGACAACTGGTTACAGTCTGCTGTGAAAGAAAGGCGAGTGACGTGGGAAGGTGATGCACGTTGGGGTTAAATAACTTACGGTAGGATGTCTGTAAAGTGGAATAACTCTTATTAGCCCCTGGTGAAAGGGCTAGCACTGGTGCTGCTTACAGGCTCCAGTCTTGCACATGTGCTTCTTCTGCGTAATTGAAGCGATGCCGAGTTGAGTCCTATCGACTGAATGCATGCCACAAGCATATTTTTTACTTTTTTTTAAGGTTAAATCCAGCAGTGCACGCGTGTTTTCTAGGTTAGCGTTAGACCTGTATGTGTGAATGATGATAAAGAAATGCCAGGTCGTTACCCTCTTTCAGGACAGGGAGTAGAGCCCATCCTGGTATCAAATCTGTGTTTGCAGAGGACAGAACCATGTGATCTGCAGGTGCTGCTAATGTACTGAAGAAACTCGGGCGAATAAACAGAAATGTTGATTCCTTTCATCTAAACAGTTTTCTTCCTTTCACTTGCGGGCTGCTTTTGTGCATAATACAGATAATAATTTCCGTGCGGTATTTTTAGCAGTCAGCATGTAGAAAAGGTGTGTGGACCGTTAGAGTAACGAGATGCGAACAGCCGAGCAGAGGGACAACTGGTTACAGTCTGCTGTGAAAGAAAGGCGAGTGACGTGGGAAGGTGATGCACGTTGGGGTTAAATAACTTACGGTAGGATGTCTGTAAAGTGGAATAACTCTTATTAGCCCCTGGTGAAAGGGCTAGCACTGGTGCTGCTTACAGGCTCCAGTCTTGCACATGTGCTTCTTCTGCGTGGTAGCTGTTGGCCTTATCTAAATGGAAAACCCTTTCCAGCTGGAGAACAACTTAGCAACTTTTTAATATCAAAAAGAGCACATTATACACAACACATGTACAAGACTCAAAGGAACATGTATGCTGCCTAAAGTTTTTGGAGCTAGTGTGCGTGTGCGCTAATCTCCTGAGAGTTCATTGCTCCAAGCTTTTATCGAGAGCAAAGGGAGTCGGAGCCGAAGACTTCTGTGCACTGCCACTCCATCTGAAAGAACCAGCTCCTTTTTCCTTAGTTCAAGGCAATACGCCCAGAAGTATGTGTACATCGTTCCTATCAATGCAGTCACAGGACTCCGACTTTCTTTTTAAGTGAAAATAAATGAAAATGTTCTCATTCCATATTGTTAAACAGCGGAGGAGGCTTCTGCTATGCTCTAATTGTCTTAGATCTGTTTCTCAGTGCAGCACATCTTTACATTAAGCTGTTATTACCTTTTAATGTTGTTTAGAAGAGATGAAATATGTTGGTAGTATCTCAAGGGAAAGACTCCAGATGCTGGTTTTACGAGGAAAAGCTTAGATGTGGTTTAAAAACCTGCTTTCTGGTTGTCGCAAAGATGACTCCCGAGTTCACTGCAGTACAAACTACTCGGAGTCACTGCAGCTTCTAAACGTCCAGGTTTGCAGTTTCTTTGCCTCAGTCGGGGTAAGTTTTGCTTTCCCTTTCCCGGGGAATAATCTTTTATGAAAGGGCAGTGAGATGAGGGAACAAGCGATCTTCGGAGCGAGAGACGCAGTCGAGAAGTCGTGTCCACTTGGTATCACATTAACAGGCAGAGAACACGCCAGCTATCACGTTACACACTAAACACGATTCTCCAGAATTAGGTGACTTTTGTTTCCTTTCCTGCATTTAGTGTCCCAGCGTCCCCCCAAAGGTCGGGGTTACTTTGTGAACCACCAAAGCTGCGTTAGTGCCATTCTTTTTCTGAACAGTAGCGTTCATTTCTTTCTCTAGCATTAAGAGAGCAGCTGTAACCTTTTCATTTTAATGAGCCAAAGCTTTGTTAAACCAGGAACCTCTCCTGGTCATAGGTAGCATGGTACATGAACATATTTAAGGCAATTCAATTTCTGTACGAAACGGTATGCAAAGAAAAGTCTTGCTTCCTCATGCAAAGAGCTGGATTCCTAATTACAACGGAGTTGACAAAGAATGACATTTGGCAAAAATCCAGAGCAGTACTCAGCCTCGCTGCCTCTCATTGCAGAGTGAGGCATCTTAACTGTTCTGTCATCACACCTTCTGATTTAATGTAAGGCAACTTAGAAAAATGTAAGTGGAGATTTTCAAGATCTCCCCCCCTGCCCCCCCTTCCATTTAAGAACATACTAAGACCGTACTGATCAAGGGTTTGCATTTCTTTAATGTTCGCTATCTATATCAAGTTATATCCCACCTACCTTCACTCTGCTGATGCAGTATCAAGGCTGCAAAACCCAAGTCATTTCTCTCGAGCTTTGATTTTGCCTTTTATGTGCATGTCTCATTTACAGCATTCATAGCAAAATAAGTCGTCTTAAAATAACAACAGGATAATCTGGTTACATATGGCAAAGGAAATAATACAAAAGATCTGGGCTGTCTCTAATCTGCGTCCATATAGCATCTTATATTGCTACGTGTTATGTGGCTATAAAATGCATTACACAAGTGGAGTAGTTTAAGCACTGTGTTAAAATCTGCAATTTTTTAAAATTTAGCGTCAGTAAAAGACTAGTATTAATGTTTAGTGCATTTTAATTAAACTAATTAAATGTGTTTATTTCTACGTTCACTTGAAATTGCGTACTAGCTCTTTCTACCACCGCCTCTTTTCTTGCTCAAAAACAAAACAAAGGAGCATATATCCAGAGAGGGTGACTGCTTGTGCACCACACACTGGCTGTCAGAATGGAAACTTCAGGAGGGAAGCCGAGAGGAGCCAGATGAGTACATGCAAAGAAAATTAAATGTTTCAGGCCGGTCTAAGCAGTGGAGATCAGATAACTACAGTCGTGCTGTATCTTCTTGGAGGTTGTATTCGTAGTTACTATGCAGTAATCTCTACTAGAGAACAGGAGCTTAGTGTGTGATACACCTGGCACCATTTGGAGCGTGAGGTCCAGCGGTTTGCTCCTAGCAACCTCTATCCTTGGGAGACAAAAAAAGAAAGACACCAAAGTGGTCTGGTTCTAGCAGTTGCTAGAGTTTGGGGGAAAGGGAAAACAATTAAAAGACTATACGTGCTACTGAAGAACATGTTCCGTGGTAACCAGAGCCGTCAGGCCACACCAAGCTGTCAGCAACGTCATCGCCATTCCCATTGCAGCTCTGGGAGGAGCACAGGACCACAACCTGTCTGCAGTTGCACCCACATCAGTTTGAGGTGCCAAGGACATGGTGATGCAGGGGGAAGGGAGATGACAACTTGAAGGGAGCCAAACCCTTCCCACGAACTTGTGGTACTGTAGTCCTGGTGTACAACTCAGTAAGGGGAGGTTTTGGTGTGTGATGTAAAAGAGAGATAAGCCAGGACTTGAAATGCATGCCTAAGCTCTGTTGCAGTGACAGATAACGGTGGTGGTGCTAAACAAATTAACTTGGGTGTTAGAAATAGCAGAGACATGTTAACAGGACACTTTTGTCAGGTCAATTTATACTCTTGAGAAGAACCTAAGCCCAGCTGTGCTTGGCAAGCTGAACTTCTGTCTAGATGGGCACCCTGTAATGGGAGCACTTGGTGGAGAATGCTTTGGATCAGAGCTTGCACAATACTCTTCTACAATGTACGTGTGCAGCGATACCTGCTTGAAGGACTTCTTTATTCAGAGACTACATCCGCATCTTTTTGTTCGATATTCCTTGATGGATCCATCTAAGGAAGATCAGGAATCCCTGCTGAGAAGCAGAAGGCCTCAGTCCAGGTGGAGTGCCGCATTAAGGGATTATACTTGCTTAGCTAGCTGAGCAGGGTTTTGGGATACGGGTACACCACTCTCAAGTTTAGACTGGTTCTGAGATGTCCTTTCTCCCTGCAAAACAAGTGGGCTACGTGTCTGCAGGCTGCCGGTCAGTGTTTGGAGTCTGTTAATGAGCCAATTGTACAGTAAATACACGTTCCACTGGTTTTTCTCTTCGTCAATCTTCTAGGTATCCTGGAAAATTAGATATTTTCCTTTTTGTTCTTAAAACTCAATCGGATGAGATCAGTTGTTTTCAAATAACACAGCTGTGGTTTTTCGCCATAGTTATCGTATCTCATTTGCCGCTTAATACAAATTCAATAATTATATCGGTTCAGTCTTCTACACTGACTGCATCGGTGTGTTTTTAACAGTGATATTTTACAAATCACTGGAGAAATGTGTGGGTTGCTATTCCTATTTTCAGAGGAATTTCCAACTTGAAAGCACGGTAAGCATGCTTTATATTAGCTAGAAAATCCCAAGGTGTAAAAGCCCGAAAGGTCTATATCACTCTGCTCCTTTCAGATACCACACGTGCAACAATTTTATAGCATCGTTCCAAGCCTCAAGTTGAGAGAAGTTATGACTCAAGGCTATTGAACATGTAGTTTTTCAGACAGCTGCAAGTTCTGCTATTTTTAAACACTTCTTCACCTGCAACAAAAGCTCTAGTTATTCTGTGCAATAATGTATTCCATAAACTTTGATTTAAAACATTTTTCATATTTCAGCTGCATTTTGCTAATAAAAAAGGAATGTGGAAGGAAATATTTTGTGAACTCAAATAGCTGAAGTCTTAACGGCAACTTTCTCACAGAAATTCAGCTCCTAAGTGGAATCCATGCATAAGACATTGTATTTCTAATAGATAGCTGTGTTTTGGGGTTGGGGTTTTTTTTTCCCTGAGAATTATAAATGTCTGAGGCATGATTTAAAATGGAAATAGCATCGTAGCCTTCACTGTCGTGTCGCTATCAATTTGCTATAGTTAAACCATTCGGGGAGAGAGAATAGATTCAATAGAGCTATAAGATAGTATCTCACAGACTTTTTATTTAAACGTGCCTCACTCTTAATGCAAAAGAGACCATGATATATGTGCCTATGTATGTTACCAAAAGGGACTAAAGAGCCAGAGCGCTGCTGGTGCTCGCTGAGGTTTGGGCTTCTCTGTTAGTGTTTTTGCAAACCTCCTATACCCTTTTCCCCCACCTTAAATTTTACACGTGTTTTACTTTGCTAAACCAGCATGTTTAGCAATATTTTTTTTTTTTTCTCAAAGCTCAGTCTTTCTAGCATTCTGGAATTTTTCAATTTTCCTAAGCCCCTTCTAATTTGTGTGCAATTTCCCCGTCTGGAAACTGGAACCCGGTTTTGACGTATAACTCTGTGCTGTTTCCATGCAGTGTTGTGGGTCTCCTAATATCAAGTGACCCGAACGCTGTGGTCAAATTTGCTGTGCCCTTTCCCTCTGCCAGTGCATTCCTCTTACTCGTAGTTACCGCTCCTAAGTATTCCATGCTTCTCCTTCTAATTAACAGGTTTCTTGATATGCATTAAGTATTTTTTTTTCTGTGTGCCGAGATCGGCGTGCATTGTTCTAAGCATAACAGTTTATTTATGCAGATATTTCTCATGGCTGTCTTTTTCCATGAATGTTTGCGCCACACTTCCAATGTTACACTTTCTGACAAGTTTAAAAACAAGGATGATCCCTTTTAATTAGAATATGCCACAATAAGAGCATGCCTAAATTGTATTATTTTGGTTCCTTACTAGATAGCTCTCTCTACTTGTTCATTACCACTTGTCTGAATTTTTTCAGCATGTTTAATTTTTTCTCCAAGACTTTTCAAGTAAGATTTTTGTGATACTGTCAGATATCGAACTTTAAAGCTTCTATTATAGTTTCCAGTTATCTATGATTTTTGTAGTTCTTTCAGAAGAATCTGAAAATTGATCAAGTTATCTTTTTTCTTTTTTTTTTTTCTGTCTAATCTTGTAGGTTTTTATTTTTTTGCTTAATACATCCTAATTCCGTTATGGGTTGAAGTGGTAGTTGTTAGGGTCATTCTTTTGAAGTACGTGGTGTACGTTCTGGACTTACTGATAATATTAATTAGATACATGTAATAACAAGCAGCTTTAGTAATTAGTGAACTCCTGTGTTGGTTCTACATCACTGAAAAAGCTTTTCTTCTGTACAAGTTTTATTATAGAAACATGAAGATGATATTAAGTGAGCAGAAGCAGCCGAAAATGGAAACTGTCCAAGAAGTTCAAAAAAGTCAGCATAAAGTGCACAGAAAGAGAGAGAGAGGGAGAGGCTTGAAGTGTTGCAGTTTGTATTTCCATCCCTCTTCGCCCTCCTGGAAACTTGCCCTGGGTTCGTACCTGGGGCCAGCTACTGGAGATGGGGCTGTAACCCATGGCCACCCTTACAGGCAAACATTTTTCTCTAGAGCTCTTGCTAAAGGACAAATATAAAATAATTTTCAATCTTTTCTTACTAGAGTTTCCTTTTATTTCCCTAGTTTATGTTCATCTGAAAAGGCAAAAGGGTTTTCCTTGCAGAGTTGGATGGTGCAGGAGTCTGACTCTGAATTTGGCTGGTGTTATATCCAAACTCGATGGCTGCTGTGGTTCAGATTTAGCATATCGTAGAGGTTTGAATGTTTCTGTCTCCTTAACGTTGAAAAAAGTTCTGACATGTATCTTGATACTGTTGCATCCATGCTAACCGCATTTTTTTTTTAATCAAATAGAAGATTTACTTTTATGTCTAATTATTTTTCCCTATTAAATGTGCTTATCTTGGCTTACATACCCCTTACTCACTGATGTGGCTTAAAATAATTTTATCACCTCCACTTAACCTTTGGTGTGCATGAGTTTGAATATTTGTCCAGCGGAGGCTCACCTGCTGCTATCTGTGTAGTGCTCTCTCGGGGCTGGGGGGGAGAAAAGCTTCGTAAAAAATTAGACCTGTGAAAATTAGGCTCACAACACAGATTTGAAATGTAAATAACTGGCATATGAGGAAGGGTGCCTCACTCCTCAAAAGACACCCTTTTGATCTCAGCTTTTTCTATACTATTTTTCTACTTATTTTTCAGGGCACAGTTAACCAAAAATATCCCAGCTTTGCGGATGCAGAACAGAGGCAAAAGAAAGGTAGAGCTGGATGCAGAAAGCCCAGGGCTTTTAACCGTATGGAGTAAATAAAAAGGCTGTCGGGATTGCTAGGAACTCCTATCTTTCTTTGAAATTAGCAGCACCTGTAGGTACTCCCAACCCTGAAAGTTTATACCTAGTTTTAGCGTCCTGATTTCAAACCTTTGTGCTCGATAAAGATCGCAGAAGACGGGGTCCATATCAAAGCCTGAGCGAGCATCCTGCTCTCCTTCTCCAGCATCACCGTCTAGATGAGCGTCTGATAGACTGGCACCTCTCAGGAGGCTTGCGAGGCGGTGGAAAAGTTACTGTAATCTACGGTACGTGTGAAAAACTCACTTCAGGACTGCCAGCCTGCGTGTACGTTTTACATTGAAAGTTCTGTGTCATTTAGAACCACATAAATTTAACATTTCTCCAGAATAGGATCGGGGGGCTTTTATTTTACCGTGAAAATGAAGGCAGGAAGATCACCATTTACCCCTGGTTTTAAAAAAAGGTGTCACTAAGGTGGAAAGACAGTTTTAAACTAGTCTGTGTTTGCCCCCTCAATGCTCTTCATCTTGCTCCTCTGCATACCCGGGGAGCGCAGTGTCTGCTCTTACCTAAATTTTATGGCTACAATCTAATCTAAAATATCTGGGTGCTTGTGGCTGCAGTTTTTTGCAGGTGACAAAAAATTTATGAGTTAATTGTTAGAGAGCTATTGAATAACTTGCCAATTTGGGGAAAAGGGAATGCTCAGACTTTCAGAGCTGTGGTTCGTTTGTATTAGTTGAAATTCTTAAAACTTTGGTCAAAGAAAAAAAAAGCATTAAAGTGGGATCTCCTTTTATTCTTCATTCCTTTTATTCTCCCAGATGAAGGTAGGAAAGCCAAGGGCTGTAAGGGAGGGTCTGCCTACCTTGTGCCTGCAAGAGGTCAGTCCTGAGAACCTCCGTTTTTATAGCTATGAAATTGTGCTGCTGAAATAGTTCCCCCAAACACAAAATTAATATGATTGCACTGAAACCAGATTGTGAAAATCCACACTCTCAGCCAGAGCTTACTTTTATTTGGTCCTTCTAAAATCCCGGTTGTAATGGGGGGGGGGCCATTTGGTGGGGTTTTTTCTTCCTTAAGGAAAAAGGAATGGTAGTGGAGCTGTCAGGAATTTCTGTGCAACACTTTTCGGTCATGCTAAGATCCTTTGCCTCCTATTTCTGTTTCCCCTTTCCCTTTTCCATTTGCCCATCTGAAACTGGAATTTTCAAAAACATCGCCCAGCCTCCCCTTGATGCCTCCGATGGAGTTTATTTAGCTGGTTTGTTGTCAGAAGCCAGA
Organism: Egretta garzetta; assembly: GCF_000687185.1. Lineage (NCBI taxonomy): Eukaryota > Metazoa > Chordata > Aves > Pelecaniformes > Ardeidae > Egretta > Egretta garzetta. Next base: position 3,625,895 of record NW_009258662.1, read on the forward strand.
CAGCAGTATTTTGGGGGTATTTATTTATTTGGGGGGGAAAAAAAAATCAGTTTTCTTGTCAAAATGTATTGAATAATGAATCAATTTTTTTTATTTGGTTTAGATTGGTTTGTAGCCTGTTTGCTTTCAAGGTATCTCCTTATGTCCGTCATAACGCATGAGAAAGCTAAGTCGGATCTTAAGAAAAGCATTGTTTTAGTACGGGATCCTAAACAGATTAGTCTTTGGGAATATCCTCGCTAGATGGATCCTGTGAGCGAGCACGAAACAATTCAGACCTCAGACATCACTTTTTAAATTTCTTTGAACTACGACTGTCTTTTGAAAAGATTAGTGGCAATCTCATTGAAAAATGCACGCCTACCACAGTGCCGCGCTGGCCTATTCATCCTGCGGGAACTTGGCTTAATTCGGTTTTGTGAGGGTCCCTGATTTTAAGCAGAAATGATCCCAAAATACCGATGCCTGGCTTTGCGTCCAGTGTGTTCGGGCAGTAATTCAGCATTATTTTGATGCCTCAGCAGAGGGCACTGTTGTAGCATTAAAGGCACTTGAAAGTCTCATCTCCAGCTTTTCTTGATATTTTTTTTTTTTTTTTTTTATTTTGGAAAGTGTTTAATGTTCTCCATGTAATTAAATTCAGTTCCCTGTATAATTAGCAATGGAGCCTTATTCTTTGTGCCACTGCTGTGGATAGTATTATTTTTTGTCTCTATTTGCCTTCAGTCAATGGAAAATACTGTTGCCTATCAAAACGTAGAAAGTTTTATTGCTATCTCTCAAAGCTAAGCAATATTTAAAGGTGGAAATATAAAACTGTGTAGTTAGTTTCATTTAGTTGCTCAGAGTAAATAGGAAACCTTTAAAATTCCTGCTCGTGGCTCAGGAAATAGCAGAGTTAATGCGCCATAATAATTTTACCTTTGTACCTGAATGTACATTATAATATTTTTGGATTGTCAGTACTTGCAGGTTGTTAAATGTATGTACGCAAACCCCTAATATTTAATTATGCCAGAAACCTATTGATTTTATTTGGCATATTTTTTTCCCCTCTTCAATTTGTTTTTCTCTGTATCTTTGCAAGGAGTTGTACTGTATTGGTGCTGTTTAGCATATTGAAATATTAATTACAGAGTGATCAGGCATAGTTATTTTTCATTAATTGCAAATGCAAAGCAATTACTGTGACCTAGAAGTAGTTTGCTTGTCCAAATACCTGTAAACATTCTAATTTTTTTATAATTTATGAAGACTGGCTACAAAACATTGTGTCAGAAAGAAATAATTTTCCGAGGTACTAGAGATCTTAAATCTTAATGCTTACATTACAGTAGAATGCAGTTACTGCTTGTAAAGAGAAGATACTTGGAAGATGGAAGTCTATTAATATTCTGATATGTTTGGCTCTTAAATTGGCAAATACATACAGAATTAATTACAAAAAACATCTTCTAGTTTTCTTTCAGAACGCGACTCTTTGTCTGTAACTGGTTGAGTTACATGAACAACCTGGAGAAGTTTGCGTTAAAGATCGAGGGATACGCTCGGCCGCTGACTGGCAGGATACTCTTACATTCATTTAAAAATCAACCACAAAAGACAACATCTCCAAAAATCCCTGTTGCTTTAGAAATAGTGAGAAATCTTTTTTTTTTTTTTTTGGTAGTTGCAGGCATTAATTAAGTTATTGACAGAGTCAGGAGGATTGCGAGGAAAGGAGCACCAAAGAGTTGCAAACGAAAGCGTATGGTACGATCTCTTCACTTCTAGGGCTTCCACGGGAAATCCTGGGGTCGGGGCCTGATCCTGCTGTGGACCTGGTTCCTTTGTGGTCTGTAGGGTCTCCGGGAGCGGAGGGCCCCGGGCTCCGCAGGGTCTGTCTGCAGATGGCCCGGCTGCCTGCAGCAGGACTCGTGTCTCGAGGCCAATGCTGCCGCTGTCTAAAGTCGCCGCTAGGATTGCAGCTGGAAACAGCAACTTGAAATAACAAAGGCAAAAGTTGGTTGCGTTGCTTTTTGTCAGCGCAGGGCAACGCAACTGGCTTTTACTTTCACAGAGAGAAGCGATTGCCTCCAAAGAAAAAAAAAAAGCATAGTGATATTGCTGTGCATCGGGTTGTAACGATCTGGCATTACATATTTTCTAAGGGGACTAATAGCGTGCCCGCGAAGACTCTTAATTAAATGTACGGGTTTGTTCTTTAAAGCTTTCTTTCATATCGTTTCCTATTTATTAGTGTCTCCTTACATCTGCTTGGTAGGTTAATATTCAAGCAAATTCTTGTTTCGTCTGAAACGTTAATACTGATGTACTTGCTCCTGTATCATCTCTGTAGCTGTTATCTGTTGTATGTTTTCCCCATGAGAGGCTATCGCAGGTTTTTAGTCCAGACTGTTTGTATTCGACAAGGTCAAGATAAGTTTTATCTCTATAGATAAGTCAAGTGCATTAGGATCGATACAGTTACAGTAAAATACATTGGCAATATTTATTGCCAAGATCCTAATGAATTTTTAAAGCTTGTAAGACTCTGTCAGTGTAGTGTGGATGCCCTAAATGGTTGTTTGTAATGGGGCCGATGCAATTATAGAGTTAGGTACTTTTTAAAAATAAAAAAAATGTACAAGTTCATGTTTTTTAATGGGGATGGAGCTTTATGCTCCCTCTCCCCCAAATCCTTACAGATTCCTAGGACACAATCAAAATAAGTGTTTACTTTCCATTCAGTTGGGTGTCTGTATAGGGGTTTATGAGGCTTATCCTCAAGTTACCTGTTATGATTATAAAGTTGCTCTATTTTTAGCTCTCTAACAGTTGTTGGGAATTTTACCTTCCATTTTTTATTGACAAGATAATTGTCTTTGTTTTGGCTTTGACAGAGTGGCTTAGGCCAGTTTCATTTGTGATATAAATTTCCCTAGGTACATATTTATGCAGTTAAATCAATAAGTATTTCATAATCTCTCTAAATACTTATGTAACTTAATAATTCCAGCCATTATGATGCATCTACTTAAATATGCATTTTATGTTGGGGCATTTAAAAATGCAAATTATAGGGATTATTTTCCTTCAGGCTTTGTATTTTTCTGTTGCATCAGATAGAGAGTAAGAAAATTAACCCACAAAAAATCCTACTAAAGTAATACTGAAGATCTGACTTATATCCGGTAAAGATAATTTGTTGATAAGACTCCATGGCTCGCTCAAACTCATTTTGCTTTCTCTGTTTTCTGCAGTTGATCTTTTAAACCACGCGATGCAGCCGTGGTGGCATAAGGACTAAGTTAAGGAGAAAGTTTCCACCTTTGCCACAGTCACCTACTTTGGGGTCTGTTAGTAATGCCCCGTTGTCGTCTTTTCTAGGTATGTTTTCTGCCCCTCCTGGCTCCGGAGCGCCCGGAGATTGCTTCTTTGTATTTTTAATACTTTGAAATTCAAAATCAGGATTGATAATATTGTATTCGAAAGCTGCTGTGTAGCTTCTCTTCGTCTTTACCACGGAGGTTTGATACCTGACACTTTTAATTTAATTTAATTAGGGAGGCAGAACCCCATCTTGGTGTTCATTAAGGGGATTATTCATCAAAGTTATTGCTTCCTTGATGGAGAATAACAATATCACTCGCAATGGCTGATGTTGCTCTCATAATTACATTACTTTCTACTATTTTTCTCTCCAGGGCTTTGTACTTAGTCTCTTTATTTGAAAATTTTAAATTGAGGGAAGCGTAAACTTCTGGTGTAGCAAATTCACGAGGGCCACATTTATTTTAGTCTAGTAGCTTTATGTCGTGTAAATGCTTCGCTGAATATTTTTTTTTCTGCTTTTTATTGGTTCTCTACGCTGTCTTTAAATATTTGTATTTCTTTCAAGCTTAGCTGCACTTCGGCTCGGGGCCTGAGGTTTCTGGCTGCCTGTTTGCTGATGTAGCTGAACTCTACCGTCCTGAAATCCTGCAGAGATCGCTGTAGTAAGGGAGCCTCTATGGAGCAGGGAGTCACCATGGGGTTTGCTGGAACGGACTCGAAATCTAATGTAAAATTAATAAGGAGGGGGGGGAGCAGACAGTTTGCAAAAGTTATCTTTTGTAACACAGCCCTAATCAAATATTCAGAAAATGACAGCTTTAAAAATAGAACAATTGTCCTTTTAAAACATGACTAGTTTGGTTAATTTACCCCCAAGTACCCAGTGTCTGTGACGCAGAAAACCCTGTATCTACTAAGGGGGGGAAAAAAAAGAGCGTTGCAGAAAAGGTGACAAGTTTTCACCTCTTTCCTCAGAGAACATTTTAATTCCACTTTAATCAGCCTGCCAATAAAAGAGTACTTGGCTTTCAAGGGGAAACAAATCAAAATATGCATTTATCAGTCATGAGGCAGAATTCAATCGCTCGCAACTGATGAACTCCAAAAGGAATGAAACTAGTACTATCACACTGCCTTGGTGGTTTGCTTTGTACTATCAAAGAGCTGGTACTATCTTTTTCTGCCACATCCACTGTTTGTCTGTCATCCCTAATTATGGCCTTTCAAAAGAAACACTTCATAATTGCTGTTAATAGTTAAAATAAAAAAAAAAAAATCCGCATCTAGATAACTAAACTGGTGTTCTGCTGCGTGCAGATTTGTATGTTCCGCAGCTGCCAAAATAACTAAAAAAAAAAAAAAAAAAAATTAGCCAGAGATGAGGCAGAGGAAAGAGAAAGAGGGTGCGAAGTGGCACTGTCAGTGTTATCATACCGGGCTCCTGCAAGGGCACGTCACAGGCCTGTCTTATTAAAATAAAACTTCATTTTCCACTAGGAGAGGGAGACTTCAGGGTCACGTTGCGCTGCACAGGTGGGCTCTCATTTCAGACTCCTCTCTGCCGCTCCGGCTAAGAAAGAAGAGACTGAAGTGGAAAGACCTGGGTTTGGTTTTGGTTTTTTTTTTTTTTTTTTTCGTACGGAAGCAAAGTTGGATGCTGTTTCACATATGGGTGTTTCTAGGTTGTGGGAATTGGTTGCTCTGGGTTTTCTGCTTGTTTAGCACGAGGCAAACACATTGCTCACTTTATTGATATTAAACAGAGTCGTCCTGGTGGTTACAGTAGTTAGACTACAGCATTATACACAAAGCTGAATCTTTCTGGTGAGAGAAACTGCATTCTTTGGGCTTATCTTGCTCCCTGCGCTGGAATTTACATGCGTAACTACCAGTGCATCAAGATGAGTTTTTTGCCTTTGTGTGGTTTGCATCTCAATGAGGGTGGAGAGGTGCAGTCTGTTTAGCTTTCCTTCTCCCTGCCCTGAAAAATGGTTAAAACTCACCTCATACTTTATTTATGCTTTGTTCCATCCGACTTCTCTTCTGCTAGTAAGGATTTATGAGGCCAGAAAGCAAGAGCCAAACTGCTCTTCTGTTTCGTTTTCTCCATTTCTCGTCCTTGTTTGCTTTCTTTTTTTGCTCCCTGTGCAGAACGCGCTTTCCCTTGCCTGACTGCGTACCCCTTTAGGGCAAAGCTCGGGCAGATCCCGAGATGCTCGGCTCCCCTGACACGGCACCATGCCTTGTTAAAATCCCTGCCTCGACTCTGGTGTCCTGGGATTGCAGCCTGAAACTGGTTGTGCAAAATACCAGCCCTTGGCGCGAGTTTGATGTGCGAAAACACCAGGATCTGACCTCTAGTCTCTCCTTTTCCCCTTCCTGTGGTTCCACAGTATCTCACTTGTGTTGCCCCAGTCTGGGGAGCTTTCTGCTCTCCTCCATCCCACTGAGCTCCATCCTCTCTCCAGATCTCACCTCCTGACCTCCTTTTTTTTTTTTTTTTTTTTTTTTTTACCCCAGGAATCGATTAGACAAGGGAGGTACGTTGTCATATGGATGGTATATACAAATAAGTCGCATTGTGTTTTTTCTCTTTTATGGTTGCTTTTAATCTTTGTGCTTCAAAAGCACGCTACTAGCAGTTGCAGGTAAAAACTATCACGTAGAAGTGTTGGAAGTGCCTGTTTGGGCCCCGCGTTTGTGAAAATGGATGTGCTGATAGCACTTGAATGTAGGAGGACTTGTGATACTCTAAAATTAAAAAGTGGGGAGAAACAAAATAGAAACGTGATAGTGAGGGAGAAACTTTCATCTCTTCTTCCGTTCAAGGGGGGTTACGTCAGCCGTAGGGTAGTAGGAGTAAGGGCGTTTGTGCGCTCTGCTATTCGTTTCAGGGCTACTTATATTTAATTGATGTGAAAGTAAGTGTGCTTGATTTAAAAGGTATGTTGCACAGCTTCAGAAAACGAAGTTTAGGAACCCAAACTAGAACTGTAAATAATAATAAATTTATAAAAATACTCTTCTGGCTGCAGATAAGTGATCTAGGATGATAACTTGCTGTTGCTTAAGTAAACAATTGACTTTACAGACAGCAAGTAGTACGGAAACCAAAAGTTTTCAAAATAACCTTAATTTTTAAAGGCGAGCTGAAGGAGAATTGTACAGCTTTGCTTGGAGCTTCTTACATTTCGCGTATGCATTTGCATTCGTGCTTTTGTCACATAGACCTTCACAGACTTCATGCTTTCATACATGTTGCTTCAATTCTTGCCCTTGTTGCCCAATTTTCTGATGATTTACTGCACTCAAGAAATATTTATATATTCATTCTGGGAAAACATGGAAACATTACTTCTCTGTTAGGTAGTTTTGCTCAAGAAGTAATCTACTGAAGGTGGTAGTGTAGCATGGATCTGAACCACGTGGATTATTGTATATACAGGCTACTAAAGTCTTAAATTAAAATGTTTGTACTGCTGTGTGTGAATATAGTTCTGTGTTTTCCAGAGAGGTGATGATTAGAAAAATGATAAATCATTAGACAGCACTGAGGAAGGTATGTCACACGAAGCTTGGAGGAGGAGGAAGACTACTAGGTAAAGGATGAGTCAGAAGCTGACGGAGTTCTTCAGAATTTGGTAATTAATAGAAGTGAAAATAGGAGTCAGCAGGAGATGGAATGACAAAGGTCTCTAACTTCTTTTAAGAATGTGGAAATCCAGGTGCTGTAATGTTGGGTCTGTACCCTGATAGAGGATTTGGTTTGCTGTCCTGTGCGTGATAGGTAAATTCCAAATATATCACAGAAAAGTATGAAATGTCCTTTGGAGGACAAGTGTAGAACATCCTACCCCAAAGAAAAAAAAAATTATTTTCCCTCAACTTTCTCTGCAAGGCTTGTGTGCTGAATCATAAGGACTTAGAATGGATTTTTTTTTTTTTTTAATAGAGCTGTGGCTAGTCTTATTAAATGTGTCAAATTATTTCCAAGTTTTTCATGAACTTTAGAGGTTTTTGGCAATACATTTCCTGCATTTAGTGGTATGCTTTTGGGGTGGGTGAAAAAAAAACGCATTTTATATTGTTGTCTTTGGGAATTAAATGCCTAATTCATCTTTACCTCCTCTGTACTTCTACCTATACGGCTTTTTTTTTTTTGCCTTTTTATTTTCTTTTTTTCTTTTCAATAACTGTGTAAGATGACTAGATACAACTTTGGCTAGTGAGTTCTGCCCTTGCGGGTCTAATTAGCTGCCCTGTTATATTGCCGTGTTATGTTGTTTGGTGTGTAACAGCCACTTATTACTATTATTTTTTCCTGACCCTGCTATAAAGGGAAACCACAGTAATTGAAGGGGCCTCGGATTTTGTAGCCCTTTCACTGGATGTGTTTGTGTATGTTACTTCAGTATTCTCAAGCCATTTTTATTATCCTTCTCATGGCCAAATCCTGTTCTCAGTAAGATTAGTGGGAAATGTCCCCCTTACTTCTTTAGGGGCAGATTTTGCTACTGTGCATTTATAACTTCAAAGACAGCAATAAATAGCTGGTTCCCGTCATTGGAGCGAAACACGTTTGAGTGAAAGGTCAGGAAGAGGTGGCAATGCTAAGAAATGTCTCTGAATGTCAGAATCAATTAAAATATTACTTTATTTAAATTACTGATTTCATGGCTTTATTCTAATTCATGGAGCCTTTTAAAGCCATGAGTTCCATCTGGAAATATTAACACGAAAAGGCATTGGGTGCCTGGAAGCTGTGGGTTTGGGGGGTTTTATTTTTTTTGTTTTTAGGAGATGAGTAACTCTTGAGTCCGTCCAGTTTACGAAAGTGTAGACGGAATATGTAAGACACGGGAATACGAAGGAGAGATTGATTCAAGACCCTTTCCTTGCTGCTTTTTAATCTGTGGCAATTACTGCTTATTCTTAACCCTGTAAGTAAATGAAGTTGGAAACTCCGTTATCCCTTGCCAAAAAAAAAAAAAAAACGAAAAAACAACCAACTTTGATGCATTAGGTTTCAGAGAAAGACGCCACCGCCATCGCCTGCAGTGTGGTGGTAACCTAAGGGTCAGGCGAACTTGAACTGCAGCATTAGGTCTGTCGTTAGGTCTGTCAAGCTCTTCCTGTGAACCGGCGCTCCCTGCGCTGCCGACTCGGGCTCGCACGCCGCTGCTGCCGCAAAGTTTTCAGAGCAGCTCCTTCCTGGTGAGCTTGGCACGAAAGAGAAGAGAAGTACATGTCATCCGCTGGTTTCGCCGCCTCCGGTCGGAAGGAGATTTTTTTACCTTCCCGTTGCACTCGCTGTGGAGAAATTTGCCTGAGCTATTGTGATGGGAAGTAATGCGATTTAAAGAGATATATGTTTTGGCATGCCACGTTTATCTTATGGTAGGACTTGTTAAGTGGCTAATGTGTAGCTTGTTTTTACCACGGACATGCTACAGCTGATGAAAAAAGTCGAGGCAATGTTTCACGTTTTGTTTGATCCAGCACACACACTTCTGATGCTCCCTTAATGTTCAAATCGGTAACAAAAAAATCCAGCTTTCCATAAGAAACTACTATCCTTTAGCCTCATTTTTCAGATTTTGTTGCTCCATACTGCTTTAAAATATGATCTCATCTTTGTAGAAATGCCTCTGTTATAAGCGTTCGTATACTAAACACATGCTTGGTTCAAAAAGTAGCTGACCTGGAGGACAGACAAATTGCCTTTTCAAGAATTTTCCCCCGTAATGCTGTATGGATTTCCTTAAAACTTAGTATTTTCCAAATTAGACAAGACAGGCAATGAAAAATAATAGTTTTGTGAAGTAGTAGCTTCTGGTTTTGGGTATTACAAACCCAAGGAGCCATTGACACTTTGGATTTTACAGTTGTGATGATGCACAAGATGATTCAACCGGACTCAACCTCCCATCAGTTTAATGTATTCATGGGTTTCTTTTTTTAAGCCAGAGGAATCATTATAGCATTTACTTCAACCTTCAGTGTAACAGGCAGTAGATTTCTCATTGGCTTGCTTTGTATGGAGTCCAAGGACGTTTGGAATTTTAAATCTTATTTTCCCCTCTAATATTGCCTGTGTGCACCTCTTGCCTGGCAGGGCAAGCTAAGGAGCACTTACTGATAAGGAAAAGTGACAATGAACTTCAAAAGAAACAAAACAAAACAAAAAAACCCCTAAAACAGTGTCTGAAAGCCTGACCTCTGCTAACTTGACCCTCTCCTTCAGGGCATTTTGTTTGCATTGGATGCAAAGGGATGGCTGCGGGTCTGCAGCAAGCGAGCACAAAACCCTGTAACTGAGAACTCCTCAGTGATTAAATCTTGATTATTGGAACATCTTGATTATAGTCTGGCTTATTTTGTTCCTCCTGATTTTTGAAACTTCTGGATGTGCTTAAAGCACATTACATTCATAACCGTAAGAACTATAAAGTGTTTGCACTGAAAGCCAGGATCGCGCATGCAGTCTTCTGGACCTGCACATGAAGTCCAGAGAGAAAGGCAAAGTATGTCTTTAAAAAAAAAGGGGGGGGGGAAAAAGCAGCAACTTCTAGAAAACTTTTAATATGCTTTTTTCCCCCTCTGTTATCTCCCTTAGCTTCTTGGATTAGCAAATTTAGTTGGGTGAACGATATATGGTTTGTATTTTTAATATTCTTCTGGACCCATTCATGCCCTCCCAAGGATTTCTCAAGACTAACAAGGGAACCCCACTGCATGGACAAAGCGTTTAGTTATTTTTTGAGAAATTTCTCATTCCTGACAGCTGGAGCAGACTCGGGCTTTCTTGCTCTTACTGCCTTTTTGCTTGGCAGGGTGGGGAAGGACCAAGAAGGAAGGGGAGAGGGAGTACCCGGCGGGTGGTGGGAGCAGGGGATGGAGGTGCACGGTATCATCAGGGCTGTATGGAGGTGTTTGGATCTGAGCACTGGTCTGGTTTGTTCTCGTGTGTAATGTTTTATGCAACAGTTTGTTTAAAGAAGAGAAACATTTTTTTTTTTTTTTTTTTTGTAAAATCGCAGAAAAGGTAGCATGGCGTAGCAGGAGATGATAATAGAAATTGTCCTTTAAGCGTGGTAGATAAAGGAAGTGTTGGGGGTGCAGGTAGCCTAATCTGCTAGAGATCTCGGTGAAATGCCGGTTGTGTTTGGTTTCGTGTTGGTGGGTATATTCCCTGCATTGTGAGATGCTTCTCTGTCTGAAGGAGTGCTAGCTGCTGCAGGAGCTTGAGAGAGGTATGAAAAACATTCCTTCTAAAAATACTGGGAAGCTCCCTCCACCCCCATTGTTTATTGGAAACTTTTCCCCCCTCTTAAGATATTTGATTATGGTGTAATGCAGCTAATTTAAGCATCTGTTTATCACTGCCTGGCTAGACTGAATGTGAAATTTCAATTGAATTACCTCCCAAAAGAGCTTTGAGCTCTGAGGGTAAAACAAATCATTTTCTCTCCATTCCCCTGGGATTGTCAATAAAAAGAATTCATCTAAATAGTTTACATGCGTTTTGAAATGTTGCATCTACTAGACTTGGTTTTGTTGTTAGTGGAAAATTGCCAGTGTGAGTGGAATACCGGCTTTAACTCGACGATGGCAGTGTTATAGCATGGTAGTACAGTGTCTGGAAAGGCTGCAGCTACGAAAGCATTTGCAGCTAAGTAATTCATATTTGATCAATGAACGTGCATGCTTTATTTTAGAACAGAAGATAGCGTATAAACCTTAGCTTACTAAAACCTCAGATGTATGCTGCCACCAGCCCAGTAGCTTCTCCAGCTCTTCCCGCTGGTGTATGGTACAATAAAGCACAGGATTGCTGCGGGCTGCTGGTGGGACGCCGTGAGCCCCTTGTGAACACCGCAGCTTTGTCTGCTCCTAAATATTTGTGTGTGCGCACATTATTAAAAATATTTCCACTTCCACAAGAAACAGCAGATCTTTCTCTTTGATTTGTCATCGTGTCAACAAAGATCTGGGAGGAGGCAGAGTACAGGTTTTTCTTGCTTTGCGAAAAAAACTAGTTACAGGATTTACATCTTCTCTGTCATTTTGGTAGTGTGAAGAGAGGAGATTTTCCTTCTAGTTAGTCTCGCTTAGACTTGAAGTGAAATCTGCGGCCATCCACACGCAGAAGACCTGCAGATCTGATTTGTAGGTGCTTTTACCCTGGACTGGGCTGCTCTGCTGCAGGGCAGGCACTGCCTTCGCTCAAACTGGGACATACGGACATGTCCGTGAGCCGCAGGCAGCGATCCCCATGCTGGTGATGCCCCAGTGTCTCCCCGCTGCTCTCCTGGAAGCACAAGCAAGTTTTCCTCCAGCTGAGTTTGCTGACTGGGAAAGAGCCCTAGACTGTCTCAACATAAATAATTGTGGGCTACATTTCCAGATGCGAGCCAGGGCAAAAAGATCAGGCTTCCTTATGGGAATATCCACGCTGACTGGAGTCTCACCAGTGGAACACCAGTGTGCCCTTCCGCTCAGATCTTCTGGCTTACTTGGAGCTGCAGTGTAGAGGCTGGGGGTAATTTCATTCAAGCGGGAAAACTGCAGTCCTAAGAGTAATAAAACTGGAAGGTGTCATGACAGTGTGAACGCTTGTACCCCAGCTATTTTACCCCAAACCAGCGTGTAGGTAACCTAGAGACTGAGCAGACCAAAGGGAAGTGGATGGCAGAATTTGTTTGCCTGACAGCTCTCCCCTTGCCAGCAACAATTCCAGCTGAGAGTTAGAAGAAGGTCCAGCTTGCAGTAGCGAGATGCTTCATTAGCAAACACCTTTACAGCAGTTTGCCTTTCGTGATGTCAAGAGTTAAATTTTTCACTGCCTGAATACCTGTACTTCTTTAAACATACCTGTACTTCTTTAAACATCTTCTAGTAGTGATAGCAGTAAGAAGATTGGAGAGGTACCCGTGCAAAGCAAATGCCTGTTTGATTATTTTGAGGTAGAGACATGTTCAGACCTGCAGGAGCTAGCCCAGGTTAGAATCATAGAATTATTTAGGTTGGAAAAGACCTTTCAGATCATCAAGTCCAACCGTTACCCTAACCCTGACATTCCACCACTAAACCCTGTCCCTAAGCACCTCGTCTGCCCGGCTTTTAAATACCCCCAGGGATGGGGACTCCACCACTTCCCTGGGTAAAGCTGGGTTAGCAGCTGAACTCGTGTCACCGCCCTGTTACTCTTTCAGTCTCCTGTCCTGGTTCTATTTTTATTGATTATAAAACCCATGTCATTATGTCAACTGGGATAATTTTAGATGACATAGCTGTTGGGATGACAATCAAAAATCAGAGTCCAAAAACAGCACAAACTTTTATTTAAAAGAGATGAAAGCTTAAAAGCTTTAAGAAATTGTAGAGTTCCCTTGTTCGGGAGTTTGGTGTTTCTGCAGTCATTCTGATAGCTGGTGGTGTTTAATGGCAAAGCCCAAAGAAGTTAAATTCCACATACGTAGCTGGTATATTTTCCTAACAGCTCTAATTAGCAGTGGTTCCTACAGTCATCACATGGAGGGTCTGAAGAGAGGGACACAATATTGCTTGTTTACTTATTGGTATTTTCTGTAGTATGAGGGATTGACTGTTTGAAGTACTTGTTTGCAGAAGCAATAGAAGTTATTCACAGATTGCAACAGTCTAGGAATGATTACTTCTAAATGTAAATTTAAATTATAGCAACGTTCATCATTAGCAGCAAAGGCATAATCATGGTAACGATCATCCTGGATTTTGATTCCCAAACAGTAGTAGACCAGAAGTCTGCGGGTACGTTGGAGCTTTGGCACGTGTTGTGAGATGCTAATAGTCCATATTTCCTTTCTGGCTCTAAATATGGAACTGTTTTGACAGTTTAAGTATACTTTAAAACGATTAATCCTGACAGGGTTGATAGTAACCTAAGAAAAAAATTTTTAAACCCCAAAACTGCAGTTTATCTTAATTAGTAGCTCACACTGTCAACAGCAAAGCCCCGTTACTCTGTGTAAGAGGGTTTAGAGACTATCACGGTGAGAAAGGACAGGTCTCATAATTTTGAAGTACATGACTAGAAGCAGAGATAGCCCCTTCTCCACAGGCATCCATAGTCTTCCAGTGTGCCCCCAGCCAGAGGTGCTTCACCTGTGCTTCTCTCACCTTGCTTGTAAAACAACGCTAAGAACAAATTTATTTTTGAGATCCTTGAACTGAAATGGTTTTCTTTCAGGAGAGGTGTGCAAAGATACCAGCTACTTAAGATAAAATAGATACACGTGTTTGTGTAATGTTAAAAGCAAGCACCTACTTGAGAATAATCTTGGAGTGTTTCCAAATGCAAGTAAGTCCTGTGTCACAAAAAGTCAGAAGTCTCCCTTGAATGAAGATCATTACCCTCAGGGTGCACGTTGGTCACTCTTTAAAATTCTTATAAAAACAAAGAAATTAATTATCCAGTATAAAAATGGGGCATACGTCTCCTGGCAAACATTCAATTAACTTTTTAGTGCTTGCTACTTAATGTTGTGTTTGACCAGTCGAGCATTGAGAACGACTTTCCTTTGAAAGGGAGCTGGGGTGGAACGTGGCATTGGGCTGGAGCTTTGCTCCGGCGGCCAGTTGTGGCTGGTCATCAACATTTTTCCCATGATCGTTGAGTGTGGAGCTAGTTATATTTTACTTATGCATGTGAGATGTAGTTTGCTTTGGGACAGGTTTTTTGTAGGCTGGATGATGTTTTATTGAGAATATAATTTAGCTAGTTTTGCAATCATAGACTGGATTGCAGTGGTTGAGCATGAACTACCAATTAAAACCAACTGTGTAATACTTCTAATTCCCATGACTAATGGGCTGAAAATATGGAGCTCTTTGACCTGGATCCAATCCAAGCTAAAGATGAATTATGTCACATGGATCACATTTTCTACTGTTAAAATGGCAAACGGTGCAATTGCAAACCCCAAACTTTAAGAAATATTGACTTCCGAAGGATGAATTGACATGATGGTTATATTTTGAGAGTAATCCCTGAGAAGAGCTTGAATAACTATTTTTTGTAGAATTTGTATATATTTATATATATATATTGATTTAATTTATAATCTCCTTCCACCATTAATCTGCTGCTGCTTTGCTAACAAGTGATTGTGTACTGAAAATACCGGAAGGGAAAGATTCTCTGGGGTTTTTTGTTGAGTGTCCAATGTCCTTTAGATTGGTGGTAAAAATCTCACTGCTTCAAGATACATTGGGGGTTTTTTTTAAGTACATCCTGTATGTGGTGATTCTCAAATTGATCTTTGATTGTCATATATGATTTATATTCTTTTTTCCTCAAAAGGATCGCTAAAATTGTTAAATTTGGGGTTAAATCCAGTAATCTAAATAGCTAGGTTTTGTTGTTCTTGCAGCAGAACAAAATTAAGTATCTATGGGCTAAACTTAAGGCTGGTTGGACTGCTAAAAGCTGTATAAATATGCAAGGCGCCGGAGCTTATGTGAAGGAAAGTGCTCTGCTCGTCAAAGGAGGGAGTGATTACGTGGCAGGGCAGTAGGAGTTCTCTTGGAAACAGGGGAAATTATCAGCGTACCAGGACAGAATGCAAAGGTCGATCTGCTGAATACAAATAAAGTATTGAGCACCAGGTTCTGCCTCATGGAGCTGGCGCTTTTGGAACCGCTGTGATAAATGCACTGATAAATTCAAGGGAATGAGTGCTATTGCAAAAGCCTGATGAAGGCTAGAAAGTGTCCAGCTAGTAGGAATTGCATTGCTTGGTCAGGCACAATGAAATTAAATAGAATTTGCTTTAGTGAAATTGCATCAAGGATGATTAAAGGTGCTGCTGGGAGAAGGTGGTGATCACCTTTCGCTGGAGCCACTTCAGTGACTCTGTCGCTTACTCCTTACGTCTGTTTTGTTTTTTCTCCTTTGCTCATTTCCTCTAATTTCAAGGCTCCTCTCCCTCTCCTCTTCCTTTCCACCATCACGTCGTGCCCCTGCTCTGAGCCTGGAGGTAACACCAGGGCTGCTTCAGAGAACAGGGAGCTCATCAGAAGCCGCTTGTCAGCACCGTTCCTTGGGACTGTGAGTTTGCCCAAACACACCAGGTCCTGCACATCCCCCTGACCAACACACAGCATTCTTAGAATCATAGAATCATAGAATGTTTAGGGTTGGAAGGGACCACTAGTGGTCATCTAGTCCAACCCCCCTGCAGTGAGCAGGGACACTGCTAACTAGATCAGGTTGCTCTTCATTGCCCCTATTCTTCATTCCCCTGTTCTTTGATAACTGTGCTTTGGGTCAAGATTTGGCTTTTTAGCTTTGCTGTCAACAGCTCCAAGAAGCTGATCCAAGTTAAGGTGGCGCCGCGTTTCCTTCTTACCTAGGTGAGACCGAGATGTGCTGGTCTGAGCCGCTCTCTGCTCCGTCCACAGCTCTGCTGTTCGGATCTGCGGTCGGGATTCGAGTCTGTATCTCATTTCCAGCTAAGTCACCAAGCAGTCTCTGATCCTTAGCTGCTAAAACCACCTCTGGTGTGGTATCACGGGCTTCTCACCTCTGGCTAAACTGCTCCTTGGATATTTTCTTGATGCAGAGATCTGCAGAAGAGTCCAAGTCAGACTCCTGTTGGTTTTGCCTTAATACTTTTGCATTTTACATTGCTTTTTAGGGGCCTTTGGCCTCATGGGTGGTGAACAATGAATTCTAAGAGAATTCACATCTTTCCAGTTGTTTTGCTTGCCTAAAATACGATGGTAGAGCAATGCCCAGCGGCTGCAGGCAGGACCGAGGCCTCGCTGTGCTCTGCTGTGTTTGCAGGGGAGCTGTGATACCACCAATGTGGTGTTTGAGTGACTTTAACTGGATTTTACCCTAGATGGGCTGACTGTGTAACCAGTCTTCTAAGGTAAAACAAAAACACATATGCACGGAGAAATACACACACATGTATACAACCACATGTTACATCCATATGTTACAGAGATGAGACAGCGTCTCATGACGTTTTTGTTTCTATTTGATATTTAAATGATCCTCTGGTAATGAGACCCGAGTTATGTACTCTGAATAAAAAGAGGCACCTTCAAATTCATATCAGAAGACCTTGGCACTGTAAGTGGAGCCTATTTCCACACTGTATATATTTTCTTGAACAGTTTGACATTTTACCTCTGCTGCTGCTGGTTAATACTAGACTGAGAAGTGTTAGGAATATTTTTCTTGATTACAGTCGTTGGAGCAGTGCATGTGCAGAGCTATATTCGGTCATTTATTCCATCTTCATTTTTGTAACAATTTCAGCATGAACTTATTATTTTCTCAGCTTGAGATGTATTGGAGTTGCATTCGATAACCGTTTATTTTACAGATGCTTTTTTTTGAAGGAGGGACCTAAGCTTGGATCTGGGGTCCTCTGCTCTGCTCCCTTCAAGGCAGAGGGAAGATCAGGGGCTTTGGCCAAGGGGGAAAAGGCTGAGCAGTAGACTGGTACGCTGCCTTCACCCATGTATGAATATCCAGGTGAAAAGTAGATGCTGCCACTTAACGGGATTATCTTCTGCTTCCATACTGGCACGTCCCTTGTCTTGCCCAGACACTAGCAGGCGTAGCCACATGGAGCCATGTGGCTCGGAGGAGGTGGGGAGAGAGAGAGAAGCAGAGCTGTTTCAGCAAAGGAATCAGCATGCTGTTGGGTTTAAACCATTTCTCTTTGCTTATCCCGGGAATCGGAGCCACCGAAATGCTATCTTCTCTCTGCCGTTGACTCCCTTCCAAAGGATTTGCTGTTGGCCAATACAAAGGAACTTCAAATAACACCGCAGAGCTCAAAACTTGCACCAAAATGAAGCCGTATTAATAACAATAATAAAAGAGTTCCAGTTTCCTACAGATTTAAATTGGCTCAGTAAATTTGACACCACGGAGAGCTTCTGAGGTGATAATGCATCAGATTACACTGTGTGGTTATTTCTCGTGGCATGTCAGTAAAATAGAAACTAATATTTTATATTGGCTTTTCAGAAGATGTTTCTTCAGAGGGTTAAGCTTTCAGTGAGGATTTAAAGGCTGTTCGTGTGAATGTGACCATTCTGTGTATTTTTTCAATTCAGGCAGCCTACTTCTATTATAAAGAAAATGTTAACAACTTAATATTTTGGTTTAGAGTTAGAGTTTTAGAACATAAATAGATGCTCTGTATGGAAAAAAAAAGTAGCACTTGAAAGAGCTCGTTATCTTCATATTTCCATAACTTCATTAGTTCGCTAACTTAGCGCTCAAGCGGAGTTTGCTTCGTATTTTGCATGCACACAAAGAGGCAGGTTTTGCCCTGAAAAGCTCGGTCTTGGGGCATCAGATGTAGGACTTGATAACGCAGGAAGCAGTAAACGATGACCAATTCTGCACAGTTTTAACTGTAACAGCTGGTTAAAAAAATGGACAAGCTATTCTTTAACAGAAAACGAGGTTCTCAATTGCACTAATACTTTTCTTGAAAGGGATTTTGCTTTCTGTAGAAAACTGCCTTTTTGTGGTAAACCAGAGAACTTTTTTATTTTTTCTTGTAGAGAAGAGTTCTTCACAGGAAACCATTTTCTGACCAGCTTTAAAATACAGAGATAGCAAAGACCACTTACAGTTTTTTCTCATCACTCCAAAGGAAACTAAATGCTTAACTATCAACATTATGCGAGGTTTACTGAAAGCAAGAAAGGTCCTTGCTTTTTTATCCTTTGCCTGTACCCCAGAAGAGGAAGAAAATAAAATAAAATATAAATGCAAGGCTATTTTTGCCCCCAAAGTTGTTACTGAGAGCTTTAGCTGCTTCAGTGCTTTCCTGTCTTCTCTCCTCTGAAACTGTGCTGTTGGTCCCGCTTGCATGGAGACAGCAGCAGCCTAAAACGTTTAAAAATGTGTGGGAGGGAAACAGGAGGAGGATATATTGGCTTTTTCCTGGAAAACATGACATTTTCACCAAATATTGATACAGCAAAAGCTTTTCAAGGGGGAAACCAGAGTTCCCATTTGGAAATGCTGCTGTAACGCTGCATGGGCATCATCGCTGGGTTGACTTGGGTGCCTTCTCCCTGTTGCCCGGGTTCCCCTGGGTGGGCTTTGGTTTTTGCACGCGAACGAGACTGCCTTTTCATTAAGCTGTGCTGGTAAACCAGAGAAAACAGCCTGGTTGGAAAGCTGCACGTATAGAGGGCAGCAGGGAGAGGCAAAAAGAGAGGCACCGAACCGCAGTGCCCGCGAAATACCGAGATGGAGGCTCTAGAAGGCTACGTTGGGTTTTCATCTTTTGGACAAAACCCAACCTCCTGGTCCCAGTAATGCTTTCCAGTAGCACTTAGTGTTTGTTAAATTGTGTGCATGCCCGTTAAGCTTCCTTTTGTGTGCGACATCAACATTTATTTGTGTTAAAGCAAAACAGTGTCAGAAGTTACTTCGTTAATATAAGGAAGGGTCTCTCTGGATCGCCCTATAAATACGTGTCGCTGCAATGCCAGGTATCATTCCCACACTCCGCTGGAGCAGCTTAGGTCAAGTTGTGTCGCAAATCAGTGGCCAGGCTAGTATTAGTATGTAAGATTTCTGGACTCCTGGCCTCTTACCTGACCTTAAAGAGCATGATCATTTGAAATAATTGGTTGTTCTCTTAGGGGTTTTAATGAAAAAAATAATATTTGCGTATTTTTTATTTTGGCAGTCATCTGTTCAGAGGTCTCAGCCCAAACAAGCAAAATCAGAATAGACGAATAAACAACTTTGTTGATATTCTCAGTTATTGGCAGTTGCTGTAGCAATAGGCTGCCGCAGATTCCCGTAGAATGGTTCTGGTATGTGGCTGCTCACCACATCAATCAGATCAGAGGTGCATCCTCCCTGGTAATGGAGATGATAAAAATACCTTAGCTACACGTATGCCATAAAATTGGGGTTTCGTGGTAGTTAGCATGTTAAACGTTAAATATCCACGTGGGGTTTTTATTTTTCTGTAGCAGTACAAAGCGTGAATCAATTCCCAGAAATTCGTCCAGTGGGATAACTCCAAGTGAAGAATTTTTTGTTACAGCATCCCTGTGCTTGGTCTGGCTAGAGCCACAGCAACGCAGTTGTGTGTAACTGTGCTGGAGGAATCCCGTTTCGCAATGTATTTTAAAGACCATAAAACTTTATTTGAAGGGCAGAAGCCCTTGGACTTGGAACACTTGGAATACACTTCCTTACTCTTAACCCCAAAGTCTCAACTCCATGATGGCATGGGATGGGTTCTTCTTTTTGGCTCTAAACAGTGGCTTTTCCCAGTTTTTTCACTAACTCTTAAATTGTGTGTTTACAGACTGCTCGTGGTGCATATTTCCCTCCTCACCAAACAACAGCTTTTCACGTAGCAAGGTGTAGCCCTCCGGATCTTCACCTCCAGCCTAACGGGAGCGTGGGTTTTGGAGCATTCAGTGCACCAAAATTCAACCCAGCTGTGTTTAGTTCAACGTGCAATTTTGTACACATGTGAGGACATTAAGACGTAGCCAGAGCCTTCATTTGAATCTCACATCCCTCGTTCAAATAAACCGTGCCGTGTCTGAAGGGCTGATCAATAGCAGGTCGGCCCCTTCCGTAGACAAGAGGAAATCCAATGGAAAAATAGATTATTAACGCAACGTGGTAGAAATAGGACAGATAAGGCAGGAAATCAGGCTTGGTTTTTTGGTAGCTGTTTTAATTTGGCTACATAGTTCATGAAATGTCCACTAATTAAATTATGTGCTTTGGTTGTAACATCAATATAGATTTTTGGTATACCAAACCTTGCAGGCATGGGAAATCTGGTTTTGGCTGTGGAGGAGCTGTGCATAGAGCACAAAACATTTTGGCATCGATAGACAGGGATGTGCTGCTTATACAGGAGAGTTTATGTTGAAATATATACTCACAAAAAAAAAAAAACCCAAACCCCAAAACAAAGTAATTTCAGCTACTAAGTGTATTTTCAGGCCTTCGTATGGTTGCTTGACTATAACCTCATTAACTTTTCTTTTACTTGAATATGGCGGCAGACTTGAGCTCTGAAATTTAGGTCAAAACGTTTAAAAAAAAAAAAAATCAAAATTGCTTCTGTTGAGGGATTTGGTTCAGGATCCTCTTTAAATATGGATGGGGATGTTCACACTGGCTAATGCAAGCTAACACAGATGTCTAAGTTGTTTGACGCTTGATTACAAATGGGAACCAAAGATTCCTATATAAAGCCATTGAACAGAGAGATGGAAGATGATTCAACACATTGGATATCTAAATGAAATGTCTAAAGAAAATTATGCAAAATTCTCTGATTCCCCCCTATTTTCCTCCCCACCCTGTTCTTCCAACAGAGATTTGTATTAATCCACTAGCAAAGAAAAGGTGGTTTCCTTCTTTGTTTTGCAGATTATTTTGGCCTTAAACACAGCACAATGTACAAAAATGCAACTATTTAAGTTTTCATTTTTAATGTGGCTCTTCATTGCTAACTTGAAGAACCCGGGATTAAAAAAAGCACGTAATGTGAATTAAATGTGGCGGTGGACCGCGAGTGTTTGTGTTACGGCAATAGTATCACAGGTTCATTTCCTTTGTATATCTTACTTCAGGCTTGCAAACTAGGATGGAGTTTTTCCAGCTTTTTCTGTATACTTTTCCAGGGGCTTTTGTTTCCAAAGATGTAAATCGAAAAGGATGACATTTCCACGCAAAGAGAAGAAATGTTTATTTTAAGAACACACAAGTGCCCAGTTACGATAGAACTTGTTGAATCCTCGATGCCAGACTGGCTTTGCTTGGAAGATGAATGTCAATTTGAAAAGGACCCTGTCAAAGTAATTGGGCTTTACAGCTTACTCCTATTAGCCAAATCGTCGCTTCAAGCTCCTCTGTTTTGTCTTTTAAGCATGCAGTAGCAACATTTAAGGGGAAAAAAAAAAAGTTTGCAGCCTTGGTGCATGTGGTGAGATATTTTCACGGTTTATGTACCATTTCTAAACGTGGGCCGAGCCTTCCCCTCTGCCCCCTCCCGAAAAAGAAGAAAAAAAAAATGAAGCAAGCTCCCCAAACCCTCAATACAAGCAGAGAGAAGCAAAATGAGCAAAACCTCAGATGGGTTTTGGTTAGAGTTTTGTTTTTTTTTTTTTCCCTACGCTGGTGTTGTTGCTCGGTTATAGATGGAGCAGCCTGCGGCTGCAGGGAGATGTGCCGAGCTGCCGGCTGGGTTCGCTGGTTGGGATGGGGATGCTGTCGGTCACGGCTGCGACTGGCGGTGTCTGGCTGCAGGTCCTTGGGCACGGCAGAGATGGGTGCCGGCTCGATCACGCTTTCAGCTTGCGTGGAAGAGGAAACTGCTTGTTTCAAACAGGTTCCCACGTTTTCGTCATGCCTTCTTTCTCTGCCAAAGTTGTACAGATGCAGGGAGTGAGAATATCCTCCTGCCACCTTTCCGGAGGCATTTTTATACCCCCACTTGACTGTAAATTGGAAAAGCAATAAAACAAGGGAAAGTGACAGTGTAAGGATCAGCTGAGCTATAGCAGTCACTTCCTGAGGGTGCTTAACCTTGCATATATTATTTTCTTTTTCTCTAACTGTTGCATACGTATCTGCAGACAACGTAGGAAAATGAGGAGTGGGAATTAAATGTTGTGCTACAGGGTGATATGGTAAAGCTGGGGGTTTCTCCTGTAACTTTGCAGAAGCATCCTGCTTTCCACTGATCTTTTATTCAGCATTTAGAGATGTAAGATTTGCAGTCCTTTTTCTGGCGTATTTTTTAATATTGGTATGCTTCTTGCACTCTACTTCCCCCTCCAGATTTCTGTATTTCTAAACGTTATGTGTATGGACAAGGGTTCATAAATATATATGTTCCTTGACGGTTTCAGTTCATGCATGCGTATATTAATATATATCCCTCGATGGAGTTTCAGTTCTGCTGCAGACGCGATGGATTTCTCCCTCTTTATCAGTGGCACCATTAGTAGAGATAGAAATGGAAACTTTTTCAACTAAAACCAGCTGGGATATCATTGATCAAGATACAGTCTAACCCAGGAAAACGGGGTGTAAGTAGTAATTGGAGCTGTAATACAGTTGAAATGATGTTTTTCTTGCTGTTTGTTTTTAGGGTATTTCATGACCCATTCATCCATTCATTCATTCTCTTTTCCCTTAGAAATATAAATTTCTCAAAGCTAAAGAGGGTTTTAGGGCTGCTTAAACAACAGATGGAAAGGCTATAATTTTGTTCTTTCAGAAAATATTTAATAATACAGTAGGAGTTTGTAGAAGGGGAAATACGACACTAAGGGATTTTCAAATTAGTGACATCTTTCCCCTTTAATGTGTTATTCCTAACATTGCTATTTAAAAGCATGGAATGAGACTTCATCAGTTTGTGTTTGGGATTTTTTTTTTCTAAAAAAAAAAAAAAACAAACCTTCCCAAGACACTGGATTTACATTTTAAAAAGAAAACACATTACAAAGACCCTGCCGTCAACTGTACAGAAATGAGCATTTGATGATGAGTTTCAAAGGAAACAGATTAAGTGGTTAGCAAGTACTGTGGCATTTGGCACGTGTGCAGATTCAAGCAATAAGTCAAAAAGACACAGATAAAATATTCTCCAGGAACTGGCTTTGTTGCATCTGTTTTGATGACAAAGATCTAATTTTGAATTATTTTGACAAATTAGAAATGCAGTTTATACCAGCAAGTATTTTTCCCTTAAATTTAAGAGTGCCGGGCAGACAAAACGACTTGCCTTGACTATCTTCTTTTCTATGCTTATTCTCCATAACCAAGTTCTGGAGTCAGCTCCGGAAACTAATTTACTTTTCTTTCTAAAACATATTTTAAAGACAAAACCTAAACTGTATTAAATATTTACATGTCATCAGTCACGGTAATTACCGTAGTGTTTATATTCTGTTTGCAGAGAGAGAGGGAGGTGGTCATGCAACATCAAGAGGCAGTTGATATTTAGGAGACAACTTCTATCGTAGCGTGATCACGGTGAAAACACTTTGAGGCAAGGAAACACTTTTTCCAATCAAATGCATTTTATTAGAAGATTCAATCATCAATCCTGCCTTGCAGTCCGCCTTTCTCAGTTGGCTGCGTGGACGTTATTAATTTTCACTACAGGTTAGCCCAGATACGGCTCAGATTTTCCCACTTTCTTCCCTCTGTAATTCTTTCTGTTCTTTCCCTCATCCCAAGTACTTCTCCCCAGCATATGCCCATCGTTTCTATACTCTTCTTTGTACGAAGGTGATATTAAAACAGTATTACAGCAGCCCCTAGTGAAGGTGGAGTCTGTGTGTATTGATTACATGGGATTAGTGATTGTAGATACGTATACACACAGAAATAGTTGTGCATCTTTGGTCAGTTGACCTCGCTGCTGATCAGTCTCCCATTGAATTTCTAGTATTAGAAGCTCCATAACAAATTCAGAAAACTGCTTTTTTATTAATCAGTATTCTGGAAACAGAGGAAAAGTTGGGGTTGGACTAGATGACCTCTAGGGGTCCCTTCCAACCCAAAACATTCTATGAGTCTATGATTCTCGCCTTTCTTACTCAGTTTTTGAAAGATCCTCTGTAGTTCCTCCTGTGTAACACACCAACGCCACATCCAGTCCTAGAGCAGTGTTTAGGTTCTGTGTATCGTGACAGTACATTACCCCAGTTATTCAGAAGGGATATGGAGCAGCAAATTTTAGCTTGTGGAGTTCATAATCAGCCTTAATGTTGTACAAAAAACGTGTTTTCTATTAAATGAAAAAACAATTGTAGCAGTCGAAAAACTGTTTCTGTCCATTAGAAATTTGACAGTAACACCTTGGTTGTGAACATCTAGAAGAAATTTTAAAAGGTCTGAGTCATTATTTGTTAAAGGTGCTCCATAAAATCTTTATTTCTAAATACAGACTCGCACACGCACATACACATCACAGTTGTGCTTCAGCTTTTAGCTTCACCCCCCCAAAAAAAATGCAGTCGTCTCAAATCAGGCCAGGAAAACTGTTATGCAGGTATTTTGTATGTGCCTGTTCTCAGACATAAATCGCTCGCACAGTATCTTGGGTTTATGCTGAGGGAATCCCAAAGCATCTGAGAAGTCACACCTGCGTAAGGCTACGTGAAGATACAGTAGAGCCGTCTCTTGTGAAGGGTGACAGGTAGATGATTCAAGCCTTTTGCCTAAACTTTGTCCTCCCGCCCGATGCCACAAAGAACTTTGTCTTATACACCCTAGTGTTGTGAAAATCTCAATTAGTAAATTTTAAATCTGAGCCGAGTAAGAAAGCTCGTTTATTTTTGCATTATTTGCAGTCCCTTTGCTCCTACATAGATGCATCAAACTCCACGGCAGTTATTATAAAAGGATGAAAAGCAGGTTGGAAATCCCATTAGGATTCTGCACAAAGGTTTCTGAGCACTCCACATCTGCAAAAAAAATTGAACAGTTCATCCCATTCCTTAGGATTGCAGAGATTTACTCCTTGCGGCACAGAGACGCTTATACCCTGAGTTGCGGTTTCTTCCACCTACCCTGCGAAGGTAGTAAGAGTTTTTGGCCATCGGACGCTCACAGCCGTGAGACCAGATAATTGGCATTTAAAAGTAATGCCAGGATCGTGTAAAACTGTGTTTTATTTTTCTCATCATTCAGGAGAGTTGTTTACTTCATTTTTTTTTGATGGTGGCAGTTACAATAAACGTGCTAGTGTTTCAAAAAGCATAATAATGCGTTGTTTTTATGGGGAAACAGAGCTCCAGAGGAAATGATGGTTTGGTTTTGCGCATATTTTCTGCAGTAAACATTTTTGGCATTCCTCTTTTTTTTTTTTTTTTTTTTTGAATACTTTATTTTTCCTGCTTGGTTTAATGCAGCATAACCTCCTCTGAATTTAGTGGGAAGTGTAAATGTATGTAATGCTTTTTCTGTGGTTAGAAAATACATGTAGCATTAAGTTATTAAAGCTTGACTTTAAACTATGTCTTGGGCTAATGATTTTACAGTATAATTGCTTTAGTTAATTTGAAGGCAGGTATACATACAGCTTATTCCATTTTGGCACTATAAAGTTTGCCATTGGTATTATACCTCATTTTTTATATGATTTACATAATTTGTGAAACAGATTTAGTATTTTGTGTGTGAGCTAATTAGTTTCTGGTTTAGAGCCTTCATTGTATGTTCATTGGGTTTTGAACACCTTTTACAGTAGCACAGAAGGTCATTGTTGGATCGAAAGTCTTTGTAGAGCAATCAATCCCGTTTTAATAAAATAAGTTGCATAATTTTTAGTGTAATTAAATTGGGTTACACGAAATTGTTTTCAGCTGTAAATTTGCTGAATTGGAAGAAATATGGTAGTGATGTGTTAATTACTGCGCTGTGCTCTTGGTATGGTATAGTTAGAGATTACTGGACTTCAGATGAGCGCAATTTTATATGCGCCTCTAAGGAGCTCTTAAGGGGTGTCTGACTTTCTGGGTGGGGGGGAAAGGAACGTTTCTAGTAGAATTAAAAAAAAATTCTGCGTAACTTTCAGAAGTTTCAGTGTTAATATGTCACTAACACTTCTTGGTAATTGCCGGTTGACGGCAATGCCAGCACTTGCCGAGCACCGAGCTCTTTGGCAGGTGGCGGCGAGGTGGGGTGGCTGAAATAAATGCCCCCTTTCCCAGTTCCAGGGGCACGCCGGAGAACCGGAGCCCCTCCATGCACAGTAAGCATCTTACAGACCCGTCACATGCCGGCCCAAAAAAGTTCTTTTCCTCTGGTATGTGATTCCTACATGAGGGCACATGCTGGCCGTTTTCCTCTCCAAGGATTTGTTTTCTTGGCTGCCGCCATCCCGTGTTTAACAGTACTGTGCTGCTTTAACGGCTCCTGGCTTATTAGGAGTCTAAACAGTCTCCTGTATCCTTTGTGTCAAAATGAGTGAAAGCTTTGGAAATCATTCTGGGATTTTTTGGGCTCGAAAGAGTCAGAGCCTGCAGAAGGGCTAACTTTGCAAGTTAAAAATGGACAGTAACAAGTCCTTTCTGAAAATTTTTTGTATTCATTCCTAGTGTTAACTCAGTCTTTTAATTTACTCAGATTATTTCTGTACACAGATTATTTCTAATTTGGATTTTACTTGTGTGTTGCTACCTTTGTTTTTACCTGTGTAGCTCGCACATGCGTGCATATTTTTTTCTTGGTAAAATAGTTGCACTTAGTACCGAGTTAAATTAAAGTTAATGAGACAGAACCAGAACACGGTGCAGGTATTTCCCTTCCCTCTCTTTGTGTGCTGTTAAAAACTGGTTCTGGGATTAAAAAAAAAAAAAAAAAAAAATTAATAAAAATTCGATCAGCCACAATGCAAGTCCGTATCTCGTGGGATAGTTGCTGTAAGTTGTGCTGTGTGTGTAACCCTGCATCTGCGAAACGCATTTGGTGTTAGGAGCAAACATGAACGGCCGCCTTCGCGCTCTTTGCTAACGTGCATCTGATTTCATTTAACAGCGCACACGAACCGTCTCTTACGCAGACGCTGCCATAGAGCTTTTTGGATTATTTCGAAGAACCCTGAACAAAGGCTGTGTTTTTCTGGCGCGTTCACATGTATACGTAGCTATAAAAAAAAAACCTCAAAAGAAAAGCAGACTTTTTATTGTTGTATTTGCAGCCATTCTTGCTCAGCATAGATTTGTCAGACCTTTGCAATACAATTATACTGGTGGAAGCCTTTAAGGCATTTATTTCCAAGTGGGAATACTGTTTCTCCTACTTTAAACAATTAGATGAAGTGTAATCTCAGTTTCTTCCTGTGGAATGCCACACTTTTATTGCTATCATTTATCAGTTGCAAGATGTAAATAAGACGTAAGCTTAGGAGCCTGGCTCAAATAAAACCAGATTGTATTGATTCTTGCGCGGTACCAAATGAAACGGAAAATCATCTGACATCCACTCGGTGTTCATCGAAGCGATTTTTAAAGAATAAAGGCTGAATACGTACAATATAAATTCCTTATCTTGTTTACTTGATATACCCATGTAGTTCAAAAGTCAGAAACCTGATAAAAATTGCAGCTAATTGTGTGAGATAGCGCCTATTATTTTCATTATAGGTTTAAAACGCGAGATGTTGGGGCTCAGTCTAAAAGCAGCTTCGAAGTATGTAGAAACTTCAGAGATGTGCTGACAATTTATTGATGGGCACCTAAAGGCAGGGAGGAAAAAAAAAACCAAACCCAAACTTTTACATCACTGACAGCAAATGAAACAGAGGGAAAAAATAAGGTTTTGTCCATGCAGCAAGTTAATGATTTTCTTTTTTTTTTTTAAAAAAAAAAAAACCACCTTTCCCCATCCCCCTGCACTGCTAGGGAGACAAGACGGCTGCTGATTTCTTAAAGCCTTAAAGTTAGCTGACCTCCTAGCTGAACCCGACTTTAATGTAAACATTTTCTTGAGATGGTTCGTAGCAGGGCCAGCAAATCTGGAGAATATTAGTGGCGCTGTGTTTGCGGGAAGCAGGAATCCCTTGGTAATTCTTGGGAGCTCTTTTCCAGGCCAAGGCAGCCTGAGACACAGTTGTGTTTTCAGTTTTGCAGGGTTCGTTGGTAATGCCCTGTGTATCTTTTTAAAATGTAATTAGTAAAACACATAATTAGTTTTTGCTTTGAAGTTGAGGTTCTTTTCCTTGCTCTCGCTCTGTTAAAACTCTCTATCTTCCCCCACCATAGGTAAATAATATGATAGCATAATATTCATGTTGCTTCAGTCATCGACGTTTTGGCGTTGGTATATGAATCTAAACAGAAGAGAGAAATTAAGAGCAGGGCTTCCTCCACATCGCCTCTTTGCAAGAATATTAAGTTCCTACAAGGCTCCACGCTTAAGCAAAATGCATGGCTGCTGACTCGACCCCGATATTTTAAAGAAAAGTTTTATGCTTGTTTGGGTGTTTGTTGGCACTTTCAGGATCTTCTTGCATGCCCATTCTGTACAGCATGAATCGATTACAGCGGCTGCCTGGTGCCTGATCACATGAAGTATTTTGCAGGTAGAAACTTGGGGCAGAATTGCTAAATTTTCCTTAGGTGCATGTTCCTTTTTCAAGGTGTTTTGTGTTTATCATAAGGTTGAGCAGCTGCTGAAGCGACACGCTGAAAGTAGGTGTAATACTCAGCACTCACGTCTTGCTTTTCGGCTTCAAAGGACTTTTCACACATCAATCGATCTCCCCAATGTCCCAGTCTGCCCAGTACTTGCTGTGGTACAGCAGCGTGCCTAGAGTGGGTGCACTGGTGGACAGGATTCCGACGGACATCAGTCGCTTGTGCTTATTACACCCTAGCACGTGCTCTGTGTTGTATTACACTGACTATAAAAATCTGAATTTTACTTGCACAAAAAAGCACGTTTACCCATAAGAAAGCTGTGCCTGCTCGGGGCAGTTGATCGCTGTCTCTGCATGTTAATCTGTACTCCAAAAATAGGGCTCAAGCTGTTGACCCATTAGGTGAGAAAACTTGATAGAATAGACAGATTGGTGGAAAGAAACTGTGTGTGTGGTTGATTTTTTTTTTCTGTGAAAAAAAACCACAGCAAAATTGCTTTTTTAATTCAGAAGGAAACCTTACAATTCTATTAAAGAGCATCTGAAAGCCAGTTTTCACTTTCAGCACAGGACGGCAGAGATGGAAAACTCCCTTTAGATTTTTTTCATGTAAATTATTGAGCAAACTTGCAGAAAGGGCGGGGGGAAGCCCAAGGCTGATGTTTTCCACTTATTTTTAATTTCCATTTCAGCAGTAGGTACCATTGCCGCCTTGATCAAAACTCCCACGAACAGCACAAAACCAGTGCTTTTGCAGAGTTAGGGGAGAACCCAGGCAGGACGTCACCAACATTTGCTGGTTTTTTCAGATGAGTTGCATCTCTTAATCATTCTTCTCTTGCCCTTCTACCCCAGTGCTCCCTGGTCGTCGAGTCTGCCATGCGTTGTCTGGAGCAAGGCTTCTCTTCATTTATCTTTTTTGTAGGTTGCAGGGTGCTTGGAACACACTGGACGCCAGTTGGAGCATGTGTGACTTCCTAAAATACAAATAATAACGTAAAGGGTTGATGTTATTACCTAATAATTTGATTGACGTTTCTCGAAGTATTTCTTTTTCGGGGTTTGATCGCAGATAGGTTTAATTGGTGTTAAAATTGGCTGTTGTGTATGTTCGTTGTCATGGCTTGTTTAATACCTCATGTTTGCAGTTGTCCTAGTTTTACCATCTTGAAAGATGGTTTCTATTTAGTTCCGTTAATGTTTTCCACAGTTTGTTTTAAAACCCACAAATTTAGCTGAAGTGTTTGTTTTTTTACTTAAGAATGTTAACTTTAGAAATAAAATATTTCCTGTTTATCAGCAAAAGTGTTTCTTCCCACTTGCTGGCATGATTTCGAAGATGGATTTTTTTATTTCCTTCTCTTACGCCGCCTTTCTTTCTTGTGCTAAACATAATAAACCCTGAGCAATGATAAAGCTTATTTAACCCAAATATACCTGCCTCACCTCAAATAAATACAAAATAAATTGGGCAAAAGAAAGAGATAATATTTTTGAATCAGTACACAAACATTGCTCTCCGTTAAGATATTCATTGTACTGCAATAAATGGGGAAAATATATTGAATTTATGCACACATGATTGACTTTTCATACAGTGAACCCACGTTAAACATCTTGAATATGGAATATGAATAGAGCTAACATTTTCATATGAAGCAATAATGAAAATGAACAGAGCTCCATTTCAACTGATAGCAAAGAACATTTGATACTCCAAGGCATAAAATGTGTTTAGTACTTGGGTTTTGTTAAGCCTGACAGAAGCCAGGAAATGGGACGGTACAACTGCTGCATAAAGGCTTCTTCTGTACCCGATGACAGGCTCGAGGATGTAACAGAGGAGAAGGTATTCATGGCTGCGTGTCGTCAATGGGTTCGCGTCTGAAAATATCAGTCGTTAGGACGTGGGTTTTGTTCCCCGGGCCGAGCCTGGCGCCAGGCTGCAGGGAGCGGGGCAGGAGAGAAGGGAAGAGCAAAACGTCTTTTCGTGGATTTTACCGGGTGGACAATGCGTGTGATTTTTCATTTTTTCTTTGTTTTGTTCTGTAATAACCCTGGATGAAACGGGGTTTAGTCCAGGTAACGGGAAGGATATCCCGGTGTTTTCCTGTTTTAGTGAGGTGCATGGCTTGCAAACCAGCTGCAGTTTAAGAGTGCCGGCAGTATTGCTCTGGGTTCCTAACCACAGTGGTCCTTTCTTCTCCCCCATGGCAGCATCTTCTACTCGAGCTGCTCCAACAGAGGATAACAAGCCTGTATTTTCAGGATGTTTTTTCCTGCGGTGATTTCAATCCCTGAGGAGCTTTACTTGTTGAGTCTGTCTATGTTACCATTTGATAGGCAGAAAAATCAGAAGTCAAAATATGCAGGTAATGCAAAATCTGCCCGAAACTTTCTTTATGCTCCTTTCCCTGCCCAGCCACCCCTTTCATTTCTAGCAGAAGCTCAAGTTGCTTTTCTCTTGCAGCCCTGTAAATGCGCTTTTTTCGTTAGTTGTAACCCTGTAAATGCCCTTGTTTAACACGGACTGTGTTTGAAGAGTTGACCTCTTATTTGTTTTTAGTGTTTTAAATTAAAACTTTAAAGGTACCTAAAAGTCAACTTAAAGAAAAACTTGGCCCAGCAATTAAGGTTTGACGTCTGAGTCTCTCCAGCTCCCTCATACATGCAAGGAAACTTTCCTAAAGAGTCACACAAGGGAGAAATTCATCTGATCAGCAAATGCGCAGCCCGTATGGCTCTGAAAGAAAGCTTGGCTTCCACTCAATTAAAATAGGCTCTTAATTGACGCTGTGCTAACCCAGAATGGGAGCTTTTTTCTTTCTTTCAAGGAGATGGAGACAAAAATAAACTAACAGGGACACCTGTCGGCTCCCCAGCTCCGGGTGTTTTCAGACTGTGCCTGCTGGAAGGGCGTTGCGATGCTTACAGTTTGATCATCATCATGATGATTTACATTAGCAGCTTAAATATACTGAACTTCCTACTGATACCATAGCTAAACCTGTATTTAAATTCCTTAGGACTGACCTAAAATACAGGTATCGTATGTTTTAAATATAAATGCCGTATCGGCATCCAGGAGAGCTAAAGAGCTGCTGGAGTGGTGGCTACTTCTGCACTAGCTTTAAAGTGACGCATTTTGCTGTTCTTCAACATCAGCTTCAGCCCGTGTAAGCTGAAGGTCTTGGACCACTTGTCTTTGCAGTGACTGTTTTCTGTATTGTGGATCATCAGTGTTACACATTAAAAAAAATGCATTTTTAGCAGGTTTCTCTGCACATCTTGCAAGTTCATTATTGTGAATAAAGAGTCTTAATTCAAGAGCCTTTTGAATTTGTGTCAAACTTCTGGCTGATCCGGCTGGCATGCAGTCATTTTGTATCATTTAATCTCTGTTCACCTGTGAAATGGCTGTGATGTAAGGCTTAAAAAATGCACTTCATACACGACTATATCCTGCAAACAAATAGGATGTTACCTATAGAGAACTTGCTGATGGGTGGTAGGGCAATGGGATATGCTAAATTTTCTGGACACAGAGGATGTAGAAGGGACAGTACAGCTGTGGGGTTTGAGTATTGTGTGAGAATAAAACTTTTTAGTCCACCAAGGAAGATACTGTACCTCATTTAGAAAGTCCTTTGCAAGCCCGCACAGACTGTTGGACCTATATTTTCCAAACCAAAAAATTAGGTGAGACAAAATGGCAAGCAGAGAAGGCAACTAAAGACTTTTGTCTTCCCATCCTTAACGTTATCATTGTTGTCTGCAGCTGTAAAACTGTTGTGTTGTCTTGCCCGACTGGAGCCCTGCACTTCCCCGGTGCAGCCTCAGCCTTGCTGTGCCGATTCCTCATCTCAGGAGGAAGATGAAGAACAGTTTTGCAATTAGTGCAGTGGGCTGGGATTCAGAAGATCAGGGTCAGACTTGCTTCGTGACCTTCGCTAGGTCACTTCCTCCATAAATCAGTATTATTACAGTAATATTTCCTTTCCTTCATCTTAGGTACGTCTTCCGGATTTGATTTGTAAACTGTTCTGACTGAGGGCTTTTCAGGTTAAGTCTGGACAGCATCTACCACAATGGAGTTCTGTTGTTAGCCGGGGTCTCCAAGATGCTTCTTTAATAAAAGCAATCATAAATTCAAAGCTACTATTACGTTACATCGTTCTTTTAAATGTTGAGATGGATGAGGTTATACCTGTTAAGCTCAAAAAAGTCGGGAAATACCGGTGGTGAGGCTGGATATAGAATCTTAACATCTCGTTGCACTAGCGTGTTACAACTTATTTCTCAAGTGCACGGTATCATTAATATTTGACTTATGGGAACTCTGTAGACAGGGGAGGATGCAGCATGACGTTGTGCACTCAGAGCAGTGCTTTGCTGGAGCTTGATTTGACAAATCTGGATCTACAATATTGTAGTTTTGCTTGATATTTACATCCAGGCACCTAATATCTAATTCAGTCATTGGTGTGTAGGTACTTGTCATTGCGATTGTATGAGATTCTTTTCTTGCTTTCATTTTATTCACTTGTCATACTATACTTGACATTGAATAGTTTGCAATCCGGAGGCACGTTTTAGAAGAACAGCAAAATTTTAAGCAGTGTATGGCGTGTTGAATGAACCTACTGCTGAAGCCCAGTACAAGCGATCCGTGTACCCCCGGTTTGTCCAATGCTTCTCAGTTTAAAGCTGACTCTGCCTTTGCAGTCCAGCCTGTGTGCACAGGAAATCCCTGCTCGTTTCTGAGCAGACCTAGGAAAAGAAAACAACGGGAGCGAGATGCCTTTGCCAGGGCAAGTCGTTCAGCCTGCTCTGATTTTCCAAGCATTCCCCAGACGAGCTGCTGTAGAAGAATGGGTAGCAGATTGGTTTTTCTGTTCTGGCAAGACATACACAACCAGCAGATCATCAGTTGGGCCCATCTGCACTGTCAAAGATACGTAACGCCCCTCAAAGCACTTCTAGTCTTTTGGGAGTTAGCAGGCATCCCTGTCACTGCCTCAGGATGGTTTTAAGTGAAATTTGTTGGATATTTAAGAAAAATATGTATAGGATTGATTTTGGCTGCACGCTAACAGATCGGTCTGTTCTGTACGTGACCAGAGTTGTGCCTTGCACCAAAGCACGCATGGATGGGGAGAGAGGTTTACTACTGTAGGAAAGTCCATCAGTAGAAAATTGAGGTCCAGAAAATGCTGTCCTAGATCATTTCTGCAGAGTCCAGTTTTCTTCACTTTTACTTGATAAGGAGTGAGGCAAAGATCTAAAAGCCCTGACTTGTTCAAGTAGGAAACCTCGTTTGTACTTGTGGAAGTAGGTCAAATTAATTCACATATACGTATATATTCACAGCTTCTTGGATGGTGTCCCTCTGTTTCATGTTGCTTTGACAGCCATGTAAATTCTCACTTTCACTATTTTATACTTTACTGAATTCATTGAGTGAATTCAGTGATACCATACCTAGTTTTCACCAAAAAACCCCAAAGCACCATTAAGAGACGTTGCTCAAGTGGTTTCCACCTCTGCTCTGTCACCCGTGGAGCAGCGGAACTGCAGTTCCTTTTGGTTTTGTTCTACTTCCCATGATTTGAGCAGGAGTGAGTAATATGGCCTAAACTTTTTGGTTCTTTAAAGGTTATGACAAGCCAGACCTGATAAATTTTAGCATGATAGGGAAAGCTATAACCTGCTGAAAGTGGGGGTTATAATTAAAATGTGTAGGCACCCTGAATTATAGCTGTTGCAAGTGTTCCAGCTATAGTAATAATTGAAGACCTTTTAATAATTTTATATGTTCTTTTCTAGCTTGGCCTT
Organism: Egretta garzetta; assembly: GCF_000687185.1. Taxonomy (NCBI): domain Eukaryota; kingdom Metazoa; phylum Chordata; class Aves; order Pelecaniformes; family Ardeidae; genus Egretta; species Egretta garzetta. The sequence goes on from NW_009258662.1 coordinate 3,660,217, forward strand.
GAGCTTAGGCAGGACTTCAGTTTCAAGATAATTTTCTTGTCCTCAAAAGTTAAATTGCTTCCTTTAATATAAAGCATACAATAAGGAGTGCAATTGAAAAGCTGCATGCCTACTGAACCTGCTCTTTCAGCGTGAGACTCCACTTGTTAGGAGCAGATCCAGAGGAACAAACACTCTTTTATTATTAGATGATAAATCCCTGATGCCGTATCACTGGTTTGGCTTTCAACCTTATTGAACTTTCAAGAGAAATGCCTCTGTTTATAACATGAACTGCCCAGTAGCATCCAAATATCTGTCACTGTACTGTGGACATGAATTTTTATTCGGTAAACTGTGTAGTGTGCTGTGTTGTTAATAGCACGTCTGATACCATACGGCTAGGACCTGGCTTGTATCCTGATGAAAAGCTGTAGAATGAGATGTGGGGTTTACCGTTTTTATTACAGAATTTTGATTGCAAGTTAGAACTTCTAATAAGTTTTAATTAAAGGAGTTGGCAAATTAAGGTAGGCTCTTCTGAGTGCCTAAGAAATATAAAATACTATTTCTGCTGAACGTTAGTGGGGTGGTTATTCCTAGATTACTGAAGCGCTGCTGAGTATATGGCCCTGAGTTCAAAAATATCTATGCTGAAGGCAAAACCCCATGTGCTTTACAAAGTATTTTTTATTACCACGTAGAAATATCTAACTAAATAGTAATACCTCTGGTTAAATGCAGAAAGTCTGTTGGAATGGAAAAGCAATTTGCATTTCTGCATATGCATGCACATACGCGTGTTTGGCGAATTATGTTTCCATGTTTGAGTTTGAGGCAAGGCTCTGCATTTATTTTGCAGGCAACTTAGTTTAGAGGCATCTGTGGCGAAGGAAAGATAAAAGTGGAAATTCACTGGGATGCCGGATCGGTGCAGGCTTGCCTGTGAAATTTGTTTCCAAATCATTTCCTTTGAGATATCAAGAAACGTTTTTATAATATTGCTATCTTAGCCCACAGTACAATATTTGTTTAATATTTGGTAAGGTCTCAGCTGTAACAACCAACTAGCAAAAATTTTCTTCTGATGGGAGCTTTCTAACCGAGTCCTAGCACGTAGTCAAGATCTGGTATTTTATAATGCCAAGAAATGTCTGTAAAAGGCTTTATAAGCTATCAGGCTTTAAGTGGTGTTTTCTGCTGCAGAGTATCAAATTGATAGTCAACCATAATTTGGTTTTTAAGTTTATCTGTTGAAAGAGTACCAATTTGTATAGATAATATATTGTGTGTTAAAGTGAGTGCTCCGCTTTTGTACGTTCCCTTCCATTAAGAAGATGAGACCTCGGATAACTAGGGGTTTCAGATAATGTGGAATCAAATACGTTAGCAAGTCGTACTGTAACAAATCAGCACAATGCCTATTTTATGTTTGAAGTGGAGATCGTGTTTTGAGTGCCTGTAAATGCCTTGTTGGAAAAATCAATTCTGAGCATCCCCTTTCTCCATGTTTTGATTCATTTTACCTCAAATGTATTTTGACACTGAAAGTTTCAGTCCGCTCACACGCAGGGTTTAACTCTCTTGGCTTTTTTAAGCTTAGTCCAGATTTACACTGAGGTAGCTGGGAACAGTGTGCTTTTGAAGGGCACGTTAACCACTGCTTAATTACTGTAGTGGACTGGTAAAGCAGGGTAAGAAAAACATACACAGAAATACATCTGAAGAAGAAATTAAGCGTAAACAACATGGCACTTTTGAATTGTTTCCTCAAGACATCTCCTTAGACCTCAAACTCTTGATATTTTTGGACGTCTCCAGATTTTTGGCAGACTTGCACCGTGTAGAACAGTAATCCTGCCCGGTAGGATTGACAGAGCTTGTTTCATTTGGGGCAGGCAAATTAATAAAGAAGGCTTCCTGGTACACTGAGAGAGCTCAAAGCACTCGGGGAAAAATATCAATAATCCCCGTTTGATAGAGGGTGGGAGTACGGCGCGGAGCTGTGTCTTGTCAAGCACCGCCGAGCTGGTCGCTGGCAGAGCGGGGCCTTCAAATCTGCTTGAAATAGGAAAGTCGATGAAAGAAAGAGATACAGGAGGGCTACTCCGACCCGCCGATCGGAGGAAGAGGTTTTATAGAGAGATGTAACATGTTCCTTAGTTTGATTTATTTATTTTTCCTCGCTAAGGAGAGAGTCTGCTGTATCCCACACTAGATAGTCTTTGCCCTGGGCGCAATAAGCTTTTGCATTTTCCAAAGGGATGTATAGGTAGTATTGTGAAAATGTGACTGTGACCTATTTAGGCGGGTTAGAGTGGGGTACAAATCTCTGCACTAGGAAAAAGTATCATTTTCCAGCTGGGCAGAAAATCACATTTCTTCTGTAATAGAACACAAGAGCTCATTGAACACCGGAGTGGAGTGGCTGAGCCGTCGGCGCTCTGCCGGGGTAATGAAGTCTCCGCTTAAATATTCCATCAGATAGCAGAAATCCTGGGAGTCCAAAGAACAGAATTACTGGCTTCAGCAGATGTCCAAAAAGTTCTTTTTCTCAGGAGTGACTGCTCAGCTGCAGCGGAGGATTGTTTTTAGACGAGCTGTAAGATGCTTTCTGTTTGTATCCTCCTTGCTCCTTGTCAAGGGCTGAAAATAGAAAGTATTATACATAAGCATAACCCTGGACTGGCAAGGAGATGACGTTCAGAGATTCATGCACATTTAAATGAGCCTGTTTTAGCAATGGGAAATTTCCAATCAAAGGCTTCTGTTTCTCAGAAAACCGACCGTTTGACCTAAGCGCTCCGAAGTTGGGTAGGGGGACAACCCTAAATTATTAGGGGTGGGACAGTCCAGTATTTGTGGTGATAATGTTGTAGCCAGGATCAGGCAGTTTGTAGGAGGAGGTAATATCTTAGACCTCCTGTTGTGGTCAGGAAAAAACAAAAAAACTTTCAAGCACACAAGGTCCTGGGGAATAGCTTGTGCATCCAAACTACATCTATTTTGTCCATCTGTTCTTACTAGGAGATTGCTTCCCCTTATAAACCTAAGCTTTGCTGTCTGTCTTCAAGAAATACTTAAAGATGATGCATTTTTTTAAATGTACTTCAACGTTTAAAGACGCTTCACAAATTCACACCGTAATAAAAATATTAACGTGCAAGACTCCATGAATTTGGGCGGTGTCACATCATGAGGTTTGTGCAGGTCCTCTCAAGTGCGTCACGGCTATTAGATTTCATTATGCGAGATGGGCAAATCACAGCAGTGAACTTGTTGAATTCCCCTAAGTTACGGAAATACCTAGTGTACAACCTAAACTCTGTATTACAAGTTTTTGACACAACTCTGTTTCAACCAATAGGGAACATATATTATTTTCTATCCTTCAAAGCTGCTTTTCTGTAGAGATAACATTGGCAAGGATAGCTTCGAAGATAGGCGCTCACTCAGCGGAGGAACATTTCTGTATTACTCACAAAGATAAGGCGGTATTAAGAACTTCCTTGGAGTTCTTACCAAAAATCAATTCTATCTTTTATAGTTCTCCAGAGATAATTCAGCCCTCTCCCCATCCTAATCCGCAGGGGGGCGGGGGGGGAGGCAGGGAGAAGGCTGGGCTACAAAAAGTGGATGTGACAATCCCGCAGTCCTGCTGCGATGTATTTTAAAATTAAAAACTGTACCTTTTCTGAATGGGGAATCAGGCTCAAAGTGACGGTCATTCCCAAATCGGTCATAGCCCGGTGACCAAAGTAGTTAATGAATTGCAAGGAATTAAACTACTGGCTCTGCCAGAAGAAAGTTCTTATGGTTTCTTTCAGCGGCAGATGGAGCTTGCCTCTTCTAAGGAGAGATGCAGATCATGCTGCAGAGGAACAAACACCAACATTTCCCTTTTTTAAGACATGTCCCCTAATCCAAGGAATGAGAGGTGGACTCTTTCTCCTTCTGACTGTAGAAAAAATACCTGATTAGCCAGATTACACCTTCCTTAAGCAAAAGGTAAACTGGTAGGTTCTGTGTTAGATAGCCAAACCCATCCTATGCTGCTAATTTCAAAATTCTGAAAATTAGCTGAAGCTCTGCCACCAGTATTTTGTGGGACAGTGTCCGTACATAAATAATTTGTCCTTTCTGAGCCCTATTTGGGTTTTCCTCTGTAAAAGGAGACCACTGATTTTGTTGGTCTGTGCAAATTCTTTGCCATTTGTGGATGAAGAGCCTGTAAAAATATGTGGCTGTGGCATGAGCAGGTTGTCCTGAAATATCTGGTGTTGGTACCAGAAAATGCCCAAAACAGTGGCTTGCCAAAATATTATTCCTGAGCAAGAATGAATTTAGACTTTTATTCTGAATCGAGTATCTTGTGTCTCTAAATACCTGCTATTCTTGAGCAGTCATAGAGCTTATTAATCATATTGCTTATGATAAATTATATTTTTTGCCACTCTGTCATTCAGCATGTCTGGTATATGTCAAGAGTAATATTCTCTTGTGGTGGTGTGGAGTACTGAAAATGGAAATAATGTATTTACAGTTTCTCAGGTATCCTGACTAAAATCATTACCTTTCTTTCCTCCTCCCAGTTCCTTGTACTTTTGACCATAAATGACTATTTTTTTTCTTTTCTAGTTTGCAGAAGGCATAGATGCAAGTCCTGACAACACCTTTTTTACTCAGAGGATTAAGAAGGTGTCCTTGTTCTTGCTCACAAATTTTATGGTTAAATTTCCTTCTCCCCACTGAGGCACCTAGGTTTTTTTACACAGCTTTTCTGTGCTGAGTAAATCTTAGATTTTTGTAGGAAACCTTTAATCGCCAGAGCACGAGGTATTTGTCCCGCAGTAGCAGATGTATCTTAGAGACCCATAAAGAATTTATGGCAAAAGGAAGCTAGTAGATATTGTATTAAAATTTCTAATGCTTTATTTTTCTTGTTACTTCATCCCACAGTTCTGGAGGTCATTTTGATTGAACTTAATGAGTCCCGGGGTGTACACAGAGTACAGCAATATTTTGTGTTTGTTTCTCTAGCCCAGAAACAGTAAAGGAGGTGGGGAGAAGCTCAGAAATAAAATAATTTTATGTCTGCCAGGACCGTATCAAGCACGTGAAACAAACTCAAGTATTCGCGGATCTGAAATTCTTTGTTAAAGGCTCTTTGGCTCCCTGCAAAAGAAGTGGTGGCAGGTCCTTTTTGTACGTTTCGGTGATACTTCATCTTTGAGAGAGATTTCTAGGCATTACTTGAAGTCCTTGTGCTGTCCGCCTTTCAATGCGAAGCAGTGACAGTTCTTGGTGGGAGGGATAGAGGAAAGGGTTTTCCTTCTCCCACTTTATGTAGGGAGTAATATGCTGTAAAGAGGAGGAAACAAAACAAAATTTAGAAGGTAAATTGAGGAGTGATGTCTGCTGAGTCAAAGATGCTATTCAGGAAAGGTAAGTAACACCCCTGCCCCAGCTGGAAGAAGGATCTTCTGTTCTACTGCAAAGTAAGAGGTCTGCATAAGTCTTCTCCTGAATTTTCTCCATCTCAGCAAGAGGCTGAATCGGTACACAAGTGTCCGTGTCTACCCTTAAAAGAAGATGAAGGAAGCCCCATCTCACCTGAAAGGGCTCACAGGTCTACTAAAATGTAAAAAGCAAAGTTAGCAACAGAAATTGTGCATGTGTACTGTGATATACTGACCTTGAACATGGTGTTTCTTCGTGTGCCGTTCTTTTAAGTCAGAGGACTGATACCCCCATGTCTGATGTAGGCTGCTACGTGCTGGCTGGAAGGTTTTATCTGCTGTAGCTGTGGGATACTGCCAAGAGGAGCAGGCGGGCTCTCATCTCTGGCTGGTCATTTCTCCCTCTTCCCTTTGAGTTGGTTAGGCTAAAAGTTGTTTTTTTCGAGAGGGGGGGAGAGGACAATTTGGCTTTTTCTTCAGCTCACTGCCCTGTGGCTGCGCGGCCACTGGATGCTGTGGGACCAATGTCAGAGCATGGCTGTGCTTGAAGCAAGGGTAACGTGCAGGCACGCTCTAAGGTAGTCTACGTTAGACGGTGTCGGTACCCCATGTCCCAGGCTGCTCATCATTGCAAGCAACTTCATCCTCTTGAGCATTATATTAGAAACCAGAAAAACCCAAGAGCTTGTAAGCTAATTCATCTTGGCCGTAATGTGCTGGACAGATACATTCTCGTGGTTTGGCATGGTGACACTGAAATCACCACTTTAAGCAAGACAGTCTGTAACTTAGTGACCAAACCGGGATTCTTCAGCTATTCCTGGTTTCTACTATAACATATGAATAATAAAGCAGGATCTGCAAAATGTATATATCTAAAAGTTAGATATCTAAATCCCCTCTGAAAGTAATGAATGCTTCTTGGGAATATGAGGTGTAATTACTTTTTAATAACTGCTGAGATACGTCACATCTGAACAGCTTCTTATCTAAGAGTATCTTCTGGCATTTTTTGTTTTTCTGGACGTGCATAAGAAATGAAGCCACAGTATTTGCCATGACAGGTGTGCGATGGCAGAACTCAGGAGTGAAGAGGCTCTCCCTAAACGAGTGTTGCAGGACCAAAGCTTGCAGGATTTAGCATCACGTGATGGAGAAACCAAATGAACGAGAAATTGCACCCCATTCATATTCTGCCTTGTTCCACAGTTGCGTTGACCATGTGTCCACATCCTTATTTGTCCCATCTTCCTAATTTTGCCACTGAAATACTTATTTCATGTAGCTCCTCTTTATCTCCCATCCTTCTTCCCAGTATTTTTTACAGTCCAGTGTTTCATGGGCTTCCTGGATGTTCTGTCCGTTACCCATTGCTTCAGTCTTGCCTTTGGCCACCAGGCTCCTTCATGAAGATACCCTGAGTGACACAAAACCCAAATGTGTTCTTCCCTCGTCTAGTTTTAATCTTTCCACTAAATGCTAGCAAAAGAGAAAGCTTAGAGTGAGGGACAGGAAAAGGCAGAACAACTGTAATACAGAAAAACTAATATTTTCTGGGTTTTGGAAGGGGCAGGCAATGAAGACCAAACAAAAGGAGGAGAATACAAGGATGAAATAAAACAGAATCAGAACAAAAAGAAGAAACAAAGAAATGGGAAAGAAAATCTTCAGTTCTTGTTTATGTTCATGCAGCAGTGGGGGTGAAGGCAGCGCTTTGTAAACATAATTCAGGTCCCTGCCCCAATGAATTTACACTTTGAATTGGGAGGTAGGAGAAATTAATGCAGAAAGTCTCCCGCATTTCAATTTATTTCTCTGTAACGCATCCCGGAGCATATTTAATTTGGGGAAGAGGAGGTAACGAGACATTGTTGTGGCTAATAGGATTTGGGTCAAACTGCTGCTTACCGTTTGGCACGTAACTAGATTAATAGCGGGGTGTTCTTAAAAATAACATGCCATGGCAGGAGGATAATCCCGTCCCCACCAAATTTCAAGTCCCATTCATGAGCAAAGGTGTTTGGCTGAGTGTACTCCGCAACAGTTAAAACCCAAGCTTCTACCACTGGCTTTAATCATAGCTTGGAAGGAGGTCCCTCGCCATGGCTGAGCGCGTTGCATTCTGCCTGGATCCCAAGAATACCAACAATTAGCGCTCACTCCATAGATAAATCTCCCCTCCACCCCCCAAAACTCATGAAGACAGAGGTGGGAAAGGTCTGAGTTCATGGAAGCTGTGTGGAAGCTTTATCTGCGTTAGCCAAGAGCTGGAAGACAGTCAAGCAACCCAGGTTAAAAATTGCCAAACTACCCCTCCGGATGCTACCCAGGGCTGGTTATATCCACTTACCAGAATGGTACTTCTAATTACGAGGAATCTCTGTCTAGAAAATAGCTTATATGAGGTATTACGTGAGATCTACTGGAGCTGGAAGGTTGATGGGCTTTTAAAAATAAATTTTGTTTGATGGTGGTGGTTTTAAGAACATGGGTTTAGAAAGTGTGGTAACAAGAAGATCAAACATAGTTACAGATTAATTTTGCATGGGCCTATAAATGCTTTTGCTGTGTTCGATAGCTAAGGGAAGTTTTGTATCTCAAGATGAAGAGGTTGTCTTTAGTTTGTGGTTTCTTCAGGGGTCTTGTGGAACATCAGCTGGCACCCCTGGGAATTTCAGTTCCCTCTCGGCAGGGAGTAACCTTGTAGTGCACCAGTCTCAGGTCCATGAAACTGGAAGATTACATGGGAATCTGACAACTCTAAAGCGAAGGAATTTTTTTTTTTTTTTTATGTCTGAGTGGAAAGTTAATGTTACGTAAAACTGCCTACTGAAGCCAATTCCTTTGCTAAATTTGTTTTCATAGGGTTTTTTCATTTCTCCCGTGTGTCCAAGAAAAATATTACTTAGCTAAAAGACATTAATTCAGTTTAAATCAGGGTATCAAGCCCTCTGAGTCCAGTGCTGATGTGTGTGCACAAGTTTCTTGTTTAAATTAAGTCTGCTGGTTACTGGCTCTTTGTTTGTTTCTCCACTATCCCTGCTTTCCCTGTATTCAGGATGCTTATCTCATAAACTGCTAGAAACCTAATGGCTGAGTACCATTTTTTACATAATTCAGATGGAAAAGCAATATCCTGCAAAATTTCTGTAATCAAGTACGTATACAATCCAGCTTGTGCGGAAACTTGATCAAAATAGATCCTTAACTTCTAGTTAAGCCTAATTAGGTTTTTTTTTTTTTAAAAAAAAAAAAGCAGTGTTCGATACACAACCACTTCTCATTTTCCTTTGCAATCAGCACATCATTTTTATTTTGTTAAAGGACACGAGTTGCATCCCTTAGATATACGGCTTGGGCAAGCTTTGCAAAACAATTAGTGCGTCTTTCACATGGTCTAAACTTGATTGAATAATTACTCAAATAATGGTCAGTAATGGCATACATAGGGTTATCTGGTGGCTAATCCTCAGGTAATGGAGTTGGTGTATCTCTGATTTTTCTCTTAGCAGTTCCCAGTGAACAGGAGACTGAGACAAAAGTGATTATGGGAAGTGGAGGGAGTCACTGGAGGCCAGCGAGGAAAAGGAGGCCTTATCTTAAGCAATTAATCAAGAAAACTCCTATTGTGGGACAATTATTCAAAGCTAATTCTAAAATAGCTTTAGAGCCTGAGGTCCTGGAGGTTTTTGTGTGTGTTTTTTGGTTTTGTTGTTGTTTTGTTTTAAGAATTCTGCCAAGGTCATTGGGAGCACTGGAGCAGACCTTGCATCAAAATGAACTCAATGAGCGAGTTGAGTGTAAAGTGCAGCAGCACGCAACGTTGGCTTTGAGGTGGTTGTCAGAGCTGTAATGTTTTATTTAAAAAATGGCTTGGAATGTTCCTAAAAAGAGGTGATATTTTGGAAGTTGCCTAATATTTCCACAAAAAAGTCCTCTGTTTGCATCCGTTGCAAGTGATGCCAAGAGGATCACAAATCGTTTCACCTTGGTGCCCCGCTCTCCTGGTGTGCGTGCAGGACTCTCATACCTCTGAATCACTCTTCTGTTCTTTTTCTCTCTTTTATTTTTGCATTGTTTTTTGCTTAGCCTAGTTGTCCTAGAAAGGCTTGCAGCAACTGCAGAAGCACAGGATTGTTTCATGGCTGTGGCTTTGCAGAAGGCCACCAGGTCTTTCCAGTTGTCCCCCAAAAAAGCTCTTGTACGGCGAGAGCATCTAACAGACTCCTTTGCTCTGTTTTTAGCCTCTGAGCTCCCTTGGAAGTGAGATTTATTTGAAGATGTTGCTGTGATCCATGAGGTCCTATGGAAAGAAGCAATAGATTTTAGCAGCTGTCCCTGAAAAATTATAAGGTCGCTGGAAATAAAAAAAAAAAAAAAAGCAGAGGTTTTAAATTGGATGTGGTTTAAATTTTCCGACGGCCTCCTGAATTGAGCTCCTTGCCGGAGCTGCCCACAGAATTATTACTCAGCACGGTCACCCCATGCTCTTGTAGCACTTTTTTTTTCCAGCAGTGCTGACAGCAGCATTTTGAAGCCGCCGTAGCAGAGGGCTGTCCGATCCGGTTTCAAATGGCTGTTGAGTGCCGCCGGAGAAGTGCTGCTGTCTAGGTGGGTAGGTGATCGCGCTGCCCTGATTAGTTTTCTCTCTGCCTATGGGCACTTTCTGCAGGGCAGGGTTACAGGGAGAGCCAGGGACACACACGTGCTCCCATGCAGACTAAAAGCAGAGAGGCTGAAAGACAAAGAAAGTCACTAATTGGGTTTGTAGCTCTAAGAAAAAAACCTCTTAAAGTAAACATTTTCCTCTCTTTAAGTCTTTCCTTGGCTTCTTTTGTGAAGACAGCTTGAAAGTATCTGTTTCGGGGGTGAACCCTTCCCAGCAAATTTAATTTTGAGGCTTTTTAAGCTTTTTTTAAGCCTTATCATCAGTGATTTCCTCCTCTGCTAGATCAAGAAGATTGTATTTGTTATGGGATTCGTATTGTATCTCAGAATTCTTCCCAGCAAATGTGGGTTTTCACGTATGTACCAAGACACACCACTACCAGTTCAGAGTACTGAAGTCCCGGGGTGTGCGGTGTCAGCACATACTCGTGAAGACTTTGGATGCTGTTCAGACAAAGTCCTAGGCTGGAGCTGCATTTGTATTTTTGAGTTAGCAACTATTTCAATAAACGCGTTGCTCTGGATGGCAAAAGCGTTCCTGGTTGCTGCTGGTATCCTTAAAGAAATGAGCTGATATACCCATTCCCAACAGCTGGGGTATTTGGTGAACGCTTCTGGGTATGGTGTGCATACGTGTATTAAGAGAGAGGGTGAACACAGGCCTTTTTTTACTTTGAAGATGTAGTAGCTCTGTTTGCATTAGTGGGAGTTTCCAGTCAATGGCAGGGCTTTTTTATCTTTTTTTTTTTTATTATTATTATTAAATTTCACTGACTTGTGTTCACCTGTGCCACTATGGATAGGTACTGCAGATCCGGGGGTTGTGTAACAGTGTAGGCATACTTCTCCCCTTTTATTCTAGAGCACAGGATCTGGTCAACATTTTTATATATCTGAATTCATATATTGGAAATAAACTTCTCCCTCCCCCAGTCTTTTCTCATTTATATATAATATATTTTTATTGCTGGGAAAAGACTTCATTTCCCTTTCTTATCCAATGAAGACAATCAAATCGATGGAAGAATCTCTAAATACGTGCTCCATTGCATTTTATTTTTTTTTTATAGTGCCCAGAAGTAACCAAAGCACTTTGAAAAATACAGATACGGTTCTTGCCCTGAGCAGCTTATCATTTGGTTTCAAACGTGCCCTTGCAATTGCAAGTAACGCGCAGCAGGAAGAGGAGCGGAAAGGCAATTAATGGCCAAATGAGTTGTTGACCTAAAAAGTTATTTGAAGGTGATATAAACACTCACAGCCTTTTTACAACGGCAAAGTTGCATCTTCGTCCCGCATAGCAGGAGTGATGGTGGTCTTTAAGTTGCGTTGAGCCAGAGCTTCCTCCTGGTAATGCATTTTTGCAGAAGCTCCATCATGTGAGCGAGTCCATAACATTAATACCCAAAATATCCCAGGTTTACTTTTGAGGCAGTAAAGCAAGTCACAGGCAGATGCAAGTAATATTGCTGATTGTAGACTCCTCTGGCAGAGGTGTTCTCTACCAAAATTAATACCCAAAATATCCCCAGATATACTTTTGAGGGAGTAAAGCAAGTCACAGGCAGATGCAAGTAATAGTAGCTGATTGTAGACTCCTCTGGCAGAGGTGTTCTCTCTCCACCTGGATTTTGTGCCACAGCGGTGTCCGTGTTTACCCTCTGAACTTTGAGATGAGCATCGTTCAATAGGAGACCACTGTCTTCGTATTCCCATTACTTCCATGCTACCACTTACACATCAAACACCTTCCCTGTGCTGATCGGTATTGCCACCCTCTCCCCTCCCATCTCTTCTATCTTTGCCACAAACCCAGTAGCAAGTCAGGTCACTAATGATAGCTGGGCTGAAGGGCATGTTAGCTATTTCTAGCAGCAATATAAATAGAAATATGCTTATTAATATGATCTAAAATATCCCATCATGCCATCATGTCTGTCTCTTACTTGCTGTCTCTGAGACTCCTGAGGACAAGAAATGCGGCTCTCAAATTCTAGCACCCGTGCCCTAAACCACAGTTCTGCTGTCATGGGTGCGTTACACAGAAAGCAAAGCTTTTGGGGTTTAAATTTTGAACTTTTGGGAAAAAAGGATGAGGTCTGAAGTAATATGGCAAAAGAAATATGTGATGGCTTTACCATTTCTGGGGTTCTTCAGCTCTGTTGCAAAATCAAGATACGAAATAATCGCTGTATTTTCTCACTTCTGAATCCAGGTACCTGCATGCATGTGTAGGTTACAAATCTGTGAAGGACTTGAACAAATTCTGCAATGCCAGATAAAAATTACTGGTATGGCAGGAGTACAGGTAGTGCAATGTAATAAATACCTAGCTTGTTCTTCTGCTAGGAGGTATAAATAGTTGCTTCCTAAAATATTTGTGAAAGTCAGGAGTTTTTTAGCACAGGATTTTATTGAAGGTAGAACAGTGTATTTTCTTATGCAACACCATAATAAATAAAAGGAAAAGCACTGTAAAACCCTTCCAAATGTTTATACAGGTTCAGTGGTTTTGTTTTTAGTAAGATTTGTGATACTTGAAAAGCTGGTTTGGAAAGCTCAGCCAGGAAGATGAGATATGGAAGTGCAAAGTGAAAAGACTGACCGTCTGCTTTCCTTTTGTCAAGAAAAATACCTATAAAGCCCTCATATTACATTTGAGAATTGTTAGATACAGATAATACGATGTGGATTTTGAGTCTTTAGATCATAAATTCGATCTTTGCGAGAGGAGCGGCACCGAACGTTAGTTGTAACAGAAAATCTCATCCAGAAATACTTCCAGGAAGATTATTAAAATACTATAGGTACTGACATCGGCTACAAATATCTACTTGTGCATATTTCTTTAAAGGGAGGAAAAAACACCTTAATACACAGTATTACCATAGCTAGGCCCTATTATACTATTGTAATCATAGCTGAAGCAAGAACGGTGATTAACGATGGCAATTTATTGTATCTGACGAGGGGAGAAAATAGGAGATGTTGTCGTTATCATAAATCATATCATAAATAACCAAAGAGAAGCACTCAGAAAGCTTGTGTGGTGTCAGCAGCAAGCCCTTTCAGGCACGTTAGCCCAGGATGTAGCCATAGAAACCCCAAAGTCATATTGTTATCTTAGTCTTGCTGCAGTTATGTGATACAACAGTATTAACATATAGATTAGGCCATTTATAATACTAGGTGTCATTTCAGGTTGGCTTGCTTATATAGCATTTTAGTTTTTTATTGTGCCGAATGTTAGGGAAACGCTGCATTTTTACAGGTCAGTATAGAGCCATTTATAACGTATCGGCTTCACGCCTCTGTCAGTCTTGCTAATGTACTCTGTTATTGATTGGTTGTACTCTATGAATTGTCATTGCCTAATTACCTTGTCTTTGCTAATAATTTCATTTTTTAGAAGTCAAAATGTTCCTTTAAAGAGAAAACCTCTTTGCCTGCACACGTACTTCGGGGCGAGCTCCCGATTCTGCTGAGGATCGTACAACCCGGAGGGAGTAAAAAGTAAAATAAAAAGCGTGCAGATTAATCCAGATTTTGTCATGGAGGTTTTCTGTCCCTGGCTGTATGTTTTGATCAAACAGCCGTGGGTTTCGTGTCACGCTCTGTTCTGCAGATTTCAGGGGAGAGGCTCAATCACAGGTAATTCAGAGCAACACCAAAGGGACTGAACCAAGGCTGCCCTGCTGACGGGGAGCTGGCTGGTGCTCATGCATCTTCTCACTCGATCACTTCCTAAAGCTGCTTCTGTGTTTGTTTTTACTCTCCATCCAAAGTCCGCATAACAGCTCCAGACACATTAGCATAGCATTGCCATGCCCATGCATTCATTTGTGTATGTTTGTGTGATCTACAAAAACTGTTGAGCTACTATGAAACAGTCAAAGCCAAAATAAAGCCTCCCTCTTTGTATTTAGACAGAAACATGTTTTTGCTTGCTATAAGCAGTGCAAATGCAGGACTGATATTTTGTCAGGTCAGAGCGAGATTGTGAGTGTAGCTGATAACAATCTGCCGACACTATCCTGGGTAGTTTGGCTTCATAAACATTGCATATTCTAAAAAATATTATAATGAGGACCACCACTAGTAAGTATTTAAAAGTGTTTTTCTCATTGCATCCAGTATCCTAAAGCAGCACTGGAAGCCAAAGTTGCACACTATACCCAAGATTTGATGCCCGAAGAGTGATGCTCCGCACCCCTCTCCTCTTCTTTCCCACACCCTTAGGCTTGCCTGTTCCTGAGGTGGGCTTTTTAGCTTTTTACTTTGCCAACTGGACAGAAAAATTTCTCTTTTTTCTTTCACCCACACATATATTTCCATCTGAGTTAGCCCATTAAGTCACTTCATTATGGAGAAGGGGCAAGGTGATGATACAAGAAAGGAGCTGCAGGACTTCCCTCTGGCTTGTTCTAGCCCACAAGTTTGCATAGCATCATGACAGACCAGGTTGGTGATTTGAGTTCAAGCTAACAGATAATCTTTCTTATTTTAGTCTCAATTAGTTCCCCATTTTCCTGGGCAAATGCCTGAACCAGGACAAAAAAAAGGATGGGACTGTTTCTTTTTAAAGCAATGCTGCGATGTAGAACTGCAGGTTTAGTAGTCGTGGTTTGTTCCTGGCAGACTATGGATTTCTTATTTTCATGTTGATGTTCAAAAATTCATCTCCATTGATTTCATAGCAAGAAATTCCTAGTGAAGGGTTTGAAGCAGCTGTTCAACAGGGTGGAGAGGTAACTGAATTGCTCTGGAAATTTGTGAGTCCTGAATCGAATTACTGCTGTCATCCATATTTCAAGATGGTTAGATGTATTTTGTTATTAGGGCTAGAGGGGGCTATTGTCAACCACTTGTAGCTTCTTGGATGGGTTAAGAACTACTTTTGGAGTGACTGATAGATCTATACACCGAGTCAATGAGCCTTGTTGAACACCTCCGAGTTCAATCCAGAGTAATACCGATTGTTGAAGGCACCACCCAGCCATTTGGGCCAAAATTTTCCAATCTGCCTAATGAGTCTGGATCCTTAACTTCAAACACGTTTAACATCCTCTTTGCAGTGTTTCAGCTATGCATGCAAAATCACTAGCCACACCTGAAAGCTTTTTTTTTTTTTTAATGTATTTGTGGTTTCTGCATTGTAGAACTTACCAAGAAGGCACTGGAATGAACTCACTGCCAATGTCAGTGGAAAAATTTGAGACACGTGGAAGATGGTGCTCTCTTACCATAAAGTGTCAACTGGAAAATGTCAAGGTTGGGTAATAGGTTGGTTGTTCTTTATACAGGAAAAGAGAAATCTGTTGGTGTATCTCCTGTTTGGTAAACAAGTCACATCGGTCATCAGTTGTGTTCATATGGCAGAGAAATTATATATATAATAATATATATAGCATATATTTTTGTATGTTATATATTTTTATATATATCTATATAAAATCTGGCATTTTAAGCTCAAAATGTGTTGCAGGTATCTTTGTGTGTTCATTTTACTTTAGGGTATCAGGATATTGGCCTGTGGGATATCAGGATTGCATTTTGTTGCTGTTCCATTAATTTCCTTTATGGACTACAAGCACGCTTTCTGTTTGTTTTGGGAAAAGGCCGTTGTTATTACAAGTTAAACAGATAAAACCTATCATGGCATAAGAAAAAAGCTTTTCACTTTTAACAGAAGTCAAAAGCCCCTGCTTATTAGGATATGATAGGGATGTTAAGCTCTTGACTTAGTGACTTAAAATTTCCCAAAAGAGATCTTTGCCTTAATCTCACGCTTTATCTAGACAATAGGAAAATTGTTCTGGAAGTCTGCAGGATGTTTTTTGGTGGGTTTTGTCGCTGAAAAGTTTCGTGTGCTGGGGAGGAACGATCGTTTCCTTTCCTGCATTTGAGAGGCTGAGCTGGCTCGTGTAGAAAACCTTCAGCTCGGTATCTGTGCGGTCCTAAGGGGCGTGTGCTTGGAGAGAAAGATGGGTTGAAGATTTCAGTGCAGGCACTGCCACATTGGTTCCTTTCCTGAGTCCTGACTGTCCTGAAAAACCCCGATGCTTTCAACTTCCATACTTAGGTACTTAGTTCCATGCAGTGCAAAGGAGCAGAGAGACCTGACATGAGCAGAACTGAGCGTGAAAGAAGTGCGTGATCTGCTGGTAGATCTTTATTTGGCCATTTTGCATTCCATTAGAAAATAAAATGTTCAAATCGTGTTTCAAAAGAAAAGGGTTACGGAAGAAATCTAATTGTTGAAAATAGGTGTGTATGAGTTACATGGCAACATCTGCTCATTCAGAATTGTATCCTCGTGGGGTTTCCCTGATAGCTGATACTGTTTATCTGGCATACTGAAGTTAATATCAAATACCAAATGCCAAAATCTTGCATTATTATAATAACAAAAGTTGGCTTCCGCAGGAACTGTTACCTGCCAGAGCTCTTCAATACGTTAGCCATTGCCTTGGAGGTAAGAGGCTGCTCCTACGACCATCACGTTGTGCTCTCTTCAGCAAGCAGTGTCCATCTTCAGGCCAGCATGTCTGACCTAAGAAATACTGGTTTGCTTTTAGATCTCCAGGTCTTAGCCAGATGGTTTTATCCTGCCACCACCCTGTGACATAAGGGAAATATTAATCCACTTTCCAGAAGAGTGACTGGAACTTTGCTTCAATTAAATACCACTCAGCAAACAGTTTTTGGCAGGGTCAAGAACTGAGCAGAGATCTTGGGTGTCCCAGTCTGTGCAACGTTGCTTAGGACATTGTCTAGCTGTAAGTGCTTACGCTGCTACCTCTGAAACTACCAAATAAAAAGTCTGGTAATGACTAAGGTGATGACAATTTTAATTTTACATACAGTTTTTTTATATAAGTGTGTGTGTGATGGGTTTTCTTGCTTGAAGAACGTCTATGCATAGGCGCCTTTCTCTTCAATCAGAAGAGTTCTGCATCTATTTTTTCCTCTGATGGGGCAGCCAGGAGAGCATGATAGCGTGGTATGGGTGTTTGTGCATCTTTTTCTGCAGTAAAGGCAGAATTTCTGTTCCTTTTTACCCGTGTGTCAGTTTTAGGGACAAACAGTCCCTTGATCATCGTGAACTTAGAAGTTCATTGCTGAAGTGTTGAGTGTCGCTGTCCTGAAACTGAGCCCTGGCCAAATTAAGGAGGTATATATTTAACCTGATTGCCCTCTACAACTGCCTGAAAGGAGGCTGTAGTGAGGTGGGGGTCGGCCTCTTCTCCCTGGTAACAGATGATAGGACGAGGGGGAATGGTTTGAAGCTGTGCCAGGGCAGGTTTAGGTTGGACATTAGGAAAAACTTCTTCACCGAAAGGGTTGTCAGGCTCTGGAATGGGCTGCCCAGGGAGGTGGTAGAGTCCTCATCCCTGGGGGTATTTAAAAGAAGGATAGATGAGGTGCTTAGGGACAGGGTTTAGTGGTGGGATGGCAGGGTTAGGTTAAAGGTTGGACTTGATGATCTCAAAGGTCTTTTCCAACCAAAGTGATTCTATGATTCTATGATTCTAATAAACCTTTGGGTTTGGAGTCCCTGCTGTGCTACAGGAACATGATGTACAAAGAACGAAATTTTGTGCTTCTTTAGTGGTTTTTCATTTAAAAAGTGCAGGAGTTTCGGTTTCTTGCCTGAACTACTTAAGAAATTTGCCAGCACTTGAAGTAGTGACAGGTCCCCATGGCTGGCGTTTGGGATTCTAATGCTTTCTGTCCAGAGATCCTGAGGAGCTCCGTATTTATCAAGCCTAGCTTTTACAGCACTGTGAGATGAAATTATCATCGCCTGGCGGATGGGAAGACGACAGTACGTAGTGTGAGCTGCCTGAGATCGCGCTGCAGACCCGTGTCGAGAGAGGAGTGGATTCCTTCCTTCCTTCACTTCAAAACCATCCTTTCACAAACGTGCAGAACTTGCCTCGTTACACAGACACAGGCGATGTTACACGTCCTAATATGCTCCAGGAAGAAACGCTGTCTTAACAGTTGTCTCAGGAGGGGCGTGCTAACAGCTCTCGGCTTGTTTTATTTCAACGTTGGACAAGTTCACCTTCAGGGCTGCGCTGCGACGGCTGAGCCCATCCCTCCTATAAACCCGTGCATCGTCTGATCCCGGGCTCCGCACATGGGCCTGGCTGACATAATAAACAATTGCTCTGTATAGCTTTAGTAATGTGAGCATTAATATTGATCCAGCACTGACTTCTCTAACAACAACCCCCCAAAAAAATAATGTATCTGTTATCTTGAGAAACCTCCCAAACGGTTCTAGTCTCCTTTCATTACAGGAGAGAGTTATTAGGGCAGATGGCTGAGGTGATATCCATTTGACCTACAGATGCTAACTCAAGAGGCGGATCATTAATAAGGTGGCCGGAGATAGGGAGGGATGGCAGTAAAGGGAGTTAAGAAGCAATCCCGTGCACAAAGGATTGCGCGTCGAGAAGTGCCGGGGAGCGAATGAGATGGACAAAGGTGAAAATGTGGCTGCGTGGGTTTAAGTGCTCATTGCCAAGTCAAGCAGATTACGCTTAAAAGATGATGTTTTCCCGTATTTGGTTCCTGCTCCTGTGTGAATCCTTCTGGAGGAAAAAGAGCCAGTAGCTCATGAATGTAATACAGAGATTTCACTTTCTCTAATTAAACCCCCCCCCCAAAAAAAGTGCTTTATTGTGTTTCTGCCATGGTCACAGCTGCGGTGGCTCGGGTTTGAAAGCCGCTGCCTGGCAGAAAACCAGTCCTCGCTGAGGATCAGACCGTGGCCTTGTTCCAAGAGAAATTTGGGTTTCATTTGACCACGATAGGATTCCAGATTGTCATCTGAGCATGTCTGAAAAGTGGTGAATGTGTGTCAGTAGTTAAGTGCTCGTGAACTTCCTTAGTCCCTGGATTGTTCAGGACTGACCCAGGCAATTTTTTCCAGATGTTTTGGGGAATCCAAGTCCATATAAAAGGGATGGTAATGCTTCTGCTTCCTTACTAAGTTGTCTTTGTGGCTTGCAGGAATGTGCATGAAAGCTGGAGCCAAGACACCCCGATTTCTAGTCTCACCTCTACAAACTGCACTTTAACCTTTTCTGCCCTTCCCTGGCATCTCCACACAAGATCACAGAAACTTCGTGGTCCCGGTGCAAACTTTACTTGGCCTTATTAAAAAAAAATAAGCATTGCTCTTTTTTTATAACACAAAACTCCAGTCCCTGTTCTCCAAACCTCCTCTGAAATTGTTTTTTCGCCTTTGATCCAGCAGCTGCTGGTTTTCTGTAATCCTGAGTAGGTAAAACATGAGAAGCACCTTGGGATGGGAAGGAGTTACAAAAATATGAAATATTGCAGTGCACTTCCGTGAGACACGGTATAACAGAGTGGCTGTTTAAGCAGACACCGGGCAGAAGTCTTTAGCAAATAAATGTTCTGATTTTTCTGGTAAATGTCATTTTTTTCCTGTTCATTGCAATAGTTCCTCTTCCACTTTATTGACTCCTTTTACCCCTGTGTTTTTTATATTAAAATGGTTTATGTTGCTATCTCTAAAGTCTGCCTGATCAAACCCTGTCTTTCCTTATGTTTGTA
>NW_009258662.1:3679936-3681152 GCF_000687185.1 Egretta garzetta
AGGCGAGGCAGAAGGCTTCTCTAAATCCCGATTTTAAAGTACAGTGTTTGTTTTAAATTGTATTGCTCTTCAAAATTTTAAACGAAAACAAACTCTCAGTGGCAAAAACGAAGTTGAATGGGGTGGGGAGGGAATTGCTCGGTAGCCAGCGGTGCTGTATGACATCTGATGAATGCTAATTCTTCATCCCCAAAACAGTTTTGAGCAGATGAAGGCAGCTGATTTCTGCAACAGCTTAAACAGAGATTGAAATTACTTCCATGATCTGGAAGCAGATTTTTTTTTTTTTTCTCCTATAGCAGGTGCAGGCTCGGTCCACAGTGATTTCTCAGTTATACTCTAACTTTGCCGTTTAAAAAATTTAATGTCAGTGCCCAGCCAGGCAAAACCTAACTCCCTAACATTTCTGTTTTTCACGGAAGGCTAAGACTTTATCCTCAGGCAAAGTCTCCTCTCTGGGCTGGCTGCTGTAAATCCTCTGGGCCCTGGCAAAAGCCAGAGTTGCTAGCTCATTTTACTTAATTTGTGATGCTGGCAAGATTTGTGCTGCAGCCCAGGGCTCTTGACTCAACTCTCCTAAATCAGAGCATTGACACATTACAGTGGAGAAACACCAGCACAGAAAACCTGAAAATAAATGCCTCGAAAAGAGGTATTTCAGAAAGATGCTGTCTTACAAAGCTTTAAATGGTGTTAGTGTAATGTTATAAGTTTCTCGGTGTTTGCTTCTCTAAAGCCACCTGCTCATTAAGAAGCTGGAGTTTAGCCACTGTCATAATAAATGTTTTTTACTATGTATTTCATGTGAGAATCTTAGGGCACTTGATATCGTTCCGCAGAAACCCTGCTAGACAAAATGTCATGCGTTTTTGCAGGTGGGTAAACAGACACATGGGGCAAAGTGAAGTGAGGTTGTCTGCTCAGGAATGTTCACCGGCATAGCTGTAATGATGTAATTACAGCAAATATAAGTGTATCAGGTTAACGCCGGTGTGGACATTCTTATTCCAGACTAAGAATCCTTTTTCCTGCTTGGATAATTCCATTTTGAAAGTGAGGAAGTGTATCCGAGAGGATAAAGTGCTTGGCTGTGATTGGGGGAATCAGAGGTTCTCTTCTCAAACCTGCCATGGATTTGCTGGGAGATCTCAAGTGAATTTTTTCCTTTCTCTGCACCATAATGTCACATGTGTAGGACTGAAGATGGTATTTTATG
>NW_009258662.1:3681208-3714259 GCF_000687185.1 Egretta garzetta
AAAAAATTACTATTAAACAAAAAAACCCAGAGCAATCGTACAGGTGGCGTCAACACTGGCTTGAAACAGTTGGTACCTGCTGTCCACACTGTGCATGTTTCAGGTTTATCTTATTTTCAGAAGCTGGTTTTTTTGGTCTCATAGCCTGAATGCCCACTTGCGACTGGAGCGTGTTAGGTGTGTTCCTCTGGCAACATATTTTTCTTTTTGGTTTCACTACAGCAGGACACCGGCATATGCACTCCAGGATTGCTCCATGATGCAAACAAAACGAGAGTAAGCAAGGATGATGGGGAGATGCATTTCAAAGGCGTGCTCCTGATCCAAACCAGCATGCACACAGGCATTGCCGGGGTGTTCCCATATAATCGTAACAGATAACGTCCGTGTGCAGCAAGCTCTTAAGATGGTATCAGAGACAGAACCTGGCAGGTTGAATGGGGCTTAGTCCTCTGCTTTAACCTT
Source organism: Egretta garzetta (assembly GCF_000687185.1). Taxonomy (NCBI): domain Eukaryota; kingdom Metazoa; phylum Chordata; class Aves; order Pelecaniformes; family Ardeidae; genus Egretta; species Egretta garzetta. The sequence goes on from NW_009258662.1 coordinate 3,681,674, forward strand.
CAGACTGGGCTGCTTCAGGAAAAACCAAACAGGGTTAGGACGACATTTTCTTAGTAGTTAATCTGCAATCAAATTGTGTGATATATAAGCAAGACAGCTAATTCCAGTGAATTTTACTTTGATGTATGCTTTGGAGTCTATTTTGTTACAGCAAAAAATGCTTCAAACTCTCTCCCTTTGTTTAAAATGAATGAAGCGGGTTCGTGTTATTGTAATCTCAGCAACCGCAGTAAGAAATAATCAGGATGTTTTTAGGTAGAACTGACACTTTGGACATGCTCCACAAGGTCTACCATCATTGGTGAGCTCTGGTCTCATATTCTTTGCTCATGGGTTTGATGTTACACTGTGATGAGGGCACCTGCCAGCTGTGACAGTGGCTGAAGCGAGACAGAAGAAAATGCCACACTTTCCTTCCCAGTAGACCAGTCAGAAGCTGTTAAGTGGCCAGTTGTCTCTTATGGGCTGAGATGCATGTGAACGTTTGCTCTGATGCTTGCTTGTTTCTGTAAAACACATTTTTAATTATCCTAATTTTTTTTAAAATGTTCTTTGTTACAGAAGAGGAAGAGGAACAGGTGCCTACCGATGGCGGTACATCTGCAGAGGCCATGCAGGTGCCACTGGAAGAAGAGGGAGATATGGAAGAGGACGAGGCAATTAATGATGAGAACTACTTGAGCAAGAGACCATTAGAAAGTCCTGACACTGAGGAATTTCCACCTGTGAAACGGCCAAAACTATCTGTTTCCAAAGGGGACACCTTGGACGGAGCTTTAGAACCACGTGAGCCTCTTAGCTCAATAAATACTCAGAAAGTACCACCAATGCTTTCTCCAGTTCATGTTCAGGACAGTACAGACTTAGCCCCTCCTTCACCAGAACCACCAATGTTGGCTCCCATTGCAAAATCGCAAGTGCCAACCCCCAAAACTTTAGAGGCAAAGCCGTTTGTGCCCAAAACAAAGCCTAAAACAAGTTCTCCAGGACAGAAGACAAAATCACCTAAAACCACACCCTCACCAGTGGTAACTGGAAGTCCCATACGTTCACCAAAAACTGGATCCAAAGAAAAAAAGTCACCAGGTCGCGCCAAGAGCCCAAAAAGTCCTAAAAGTCCAAAGGTTCCTGCTCATGTTCCCCAACCACCTGTCAAGCCTGAAACACCAAGTAGAACCCCTCTGGCTGCATTAAGTGACAAGATAGGAAAGGAAAACATTCAAGTAAAACAAGCGCAGACACCACCCGAGCCTGCCACCAAGCCAAATATTGAAAACCAGGCTAAGAAAGTACCAGTAATGGACAAGACCATTGATGATTCAATAGATGCTGTGATTGCTCGTGCATGTGCAGAACGAGAGCCGGATCCCTTTGAGTTTTCCTCTGGTTCTGAATCAGAAGGGGAAATTTTTACCAGTCCTAAAAGACTTTCTATTTCAGAGACTACAACTCCTAAACCTTCTGTTTCTGCCAATAATGCAAATAAGGCAGGAGCAACTCCAATACCTCCCTCAGGTGGGACTTCAAGTTCAGACATTTCATGGACAATGGATGACTCAATTGATGAGGTCATTCGAAAGGCAAACATGGGGACACCTTCTAATCCACCTGCCAACTTCACTTATTTCTCCTCTCCTTCTGCTTCACCGCCAACTCCAGAACCTCTTCTCAAAGTCTATGAGGAGAAAACCAAGTTGGCTTCATCAGTAGAAGTGAAAAAGAAATTGAAAAAGGAGCTGAAGACAAAAATGAAGAAGAAAGAAAAACAAAAGGAAAAAGATAAAGAGAAAAACAAGGAGAAGAACAAGGAGAAGGAAAAGAACAAGGAGAAGGAGAAAGACAAGGAAGGAAACAAGGAAGCAAAATTCCAGTGGAAGGAACTACTCAAAGATGATGATCTTGATCCCTATAAATTCAAACTAAAGGACTTTGAGGATGCTGACACAAAAGTAAAGTTGAAAGATGGCAACACCAAAAAAGAGAGAGAAAAACATAAAGATAAAAAGAAAGAGAAAGAGAAAGGTAAAAAAGACAAGGATAAGAAAGACAAAGAGAAACTTAAAGATAAGAGTAAAGAAGATAAGATAAAGGCTCCATCAGCACCTCTTGTGTTACCTCCCAAAGAAATGTCTTTGCCCTTGTTCAGCACACCAACTGCCATGAGGCTTCCCAGCATGTTACCTTCCTTGTCTCCAATGCTTCCTGAAAAACTGTTTGAGGACAAAGAGAAACCAAAAGAGAAGAAGAAGGACAAAAAAGAGAAGAAGAAGAAAAAAGAAAGGGAGAAGGACAAAGAAAAGGAAAAGAAGGAGAAGGAAAAGGAGAGGAAAGAAAGAGAAAAGAAAGAGAAAGAAAAAGAGAAACACAAACACGAAAAGGTAAGCTGTTTAGATGAGTCGAGCTGGCATACCTGCTTGAAAAATGCACATGGATTCCTGTATTTGCTGCTGAGTGTTTTTTAAGAGCTTTGAGGAGATATATGGTTACAGGTTTGGTATTTTTTAAAAATAACAGCTCCAAGGAAGACATCCCCCAGGAGTTTCTGGGGTTGTCTCACCTCTTTGGAAGACAAGACAATGGAAGTTCAGTTTGGTGAATTTGAAATGTGAGGAGATCGTCTTTCTGGTTTTCCTCAACTCACTTTCACTTTGAAAAGCTGGGGCTCAGACTCAGCGACAGCACACACCCCCCAAATGTATGGAGTGTTGCAATGCACAAATTTTGTTCTGTAGATTTCCACTAGTAGGGCCAGCAACCATATACCTTCCACAGAAACTTTAAATTTAGTTTCTAAAAGTCTACTGTTTCAAAGCTTGTAGAAGGCTGTGAATTACCAGGTGGACAGAAATGAGGAGCAAGCTGCCTTCAAATAAACAAGTTCACCCGTTATCTCAGACGTTCAGAAGAGCTGCTGAATCCTCTCTTACCAAGACCGCCCCCTTGTTGCTCCGATTTATTTGAAGTAAAAAAAATGTTTTCAAATTATGGTCTAAGTGTTCAAATGTCACCTTTCGTTTTGAGTCTTATGCTTGAGAGAGAGAAGAGGAGAGCTAGTTTTCAAGTGGGTTGAGCTCTTTCCACTCCTGTAACTCGTACTGATTTACATCAGCCAAAGATAATTTCTTCTTTCCAGTATCACCTAATCTCGAGAATATATTTAATATTTAAGAAATGAAACCAGCATATTTGCATGTTATCAGATTTGAAATCCCATTAGAAACAGCTCCCCTAATTCAAGGTTTGCTCTAATTTTTTGTCACTTCACCTTCTAATACACATTAAATTGTTAGATATATTAAAAAAAAAAAAGAAGAAAAAAGAAGAAAAGAAAGAGATTGTGATAACCTTGGATACGGGATTTCCTCAATCTCTATCCTTAGCATTAGGAAGCACTATGTAAGTTCTGGTTTTACCAAGATGCTCTTTACACCCCACTTTGAGTGTAATACTCAGTTCATACAAGCTCAGATTTGGGACATTCCTCACTTTCCTTTTTTTGCCACTGTACTCTGTTGTGCTGCCTGCTGGACTTGAAACAAACTGCTGATTCCAAAACCTGACGCATTTTTTAAGTTGACAGATGGTTTTTCAGTGCAGAATCCAGGAGATCTGGAGATCTAACATTGTTCTGCTATGGATGAGTCGGTGATTGACAGAGTGGTGGTCCACTTGTCCATGTTAATTTAATGTCCAGTTTTGGACTACAGCAATACTTGCATGCATTCCCCATTTTGTCTGTCTGCCCCTCATGCCTGAGATGTTTTGTCACTGAGAATTTCCGCAGAGATTTCTTTTTAAGTTAAATACACATGTATATAAAATAGAGACAATGAGTTGCTTGGTTTTCATACATTTGATTTTGCATTTCTTCTGTATCTAATTTGCTGTAGAGCAATGTAACAGGTACACAAACAAATACAAACTGGTAAAGCTTCGGCGTAGACCGAACATATATATATTAGGAGAAGGAGTTCAACAGTAATAAAAACTTGGACAAATTAAATTGACAAAGCTGCCCATTACGTTGGCAAAAAGTCCCTGTCAAAAGATAAACTTTAAATCTAGAATGCATGAAAGAGTCCCCAGATAGAATTAAAATTTAAACTGATTCTTGATAGATAAGCTTTTTTTAAATCCACCTCTTTGCTGCAAGTCAGGATTTTAAAAATAAATTTCCCCTTTAAATCTCTTGAGCGATTTTCATTTTTTGCAAGGCCGCACTGCTGGTGTCCTGGAAAAATGGAGAGTTAGAGCTTTATCAGTTGGTGCCCTGAGGTATGTGGCAAAGAAGCTAAATCCTTGAAGATTAGCAAAAAAAATGCAGCACATGGCAATAAGGGGCTTATATGACTACTAGTATTAGTTCAGGTGAAAGAAGTATTGCTTATACATAAAACTGGACAAATCCACTGACAATGTATTTTTAGTTAGCTACAAAGGAGTCTTATATTGCTGGACTTTACCTCTTTGGTGATTTGGGAAGCTTAGTAATCCACTGTAAATGCTCTTCTGCTGGCCCCAATTCCCAGTATTACTCCAGAATGCTGCTCTTTCGTTTTAACCCCTAAAAGTACATGTTTCCTTAATTTAGCTTTTAGATCACACAATGACTTATTTAGCCAGCAGTTGTGCTGTAAGAGCAAATGATCAAGTTACTGCTCAGACGCTTAACCTTCCACGGCGTGTCCGCTTCAGAGGCGTAAGTGCGACCTGAACGATGAGTTTGTGGGCTAACTGCAGTTCCAGCTCTTGGTGGCCAGTAGAAAATACGGATTTCTATTTCTAATACTGCTACACTCCAACAAAAGAGTGACTCAACGGTCATGTTTCCATTTTTTCATTATCGTTACGGTTATTGCATAAATGTGCATCCCATCCTGCTGGGGATCTGAAGCTTTTTATCAAGTTTTCCCTGTAATTTCACCCCAAGCTGCTGGAAGACACAGAACAGCAACCAATACTCTGCCTAAATGGCAGAAAGCAGAAGCCGAAGGCTGCATGCTTGAAGCGTTCGGTGGTGGGACCGAGGAAGAGGAGCTCTTGCCTAGGGCTTGCCTGCAGCTCTGCGCTCTGCAGTAGATGTTGGGGTGCTGCCCTTGGAGCCAGGAAAGGAGGCGGTGAGCTGGGGTGCTGCCTTGCACGCAGTACCAAATTAAAAGGCAGACAGTTAAAACAGTTACACCCCACTTCTACGACGGAGATTACCGGGCGTGCTGTAGGAGTGCCTGAGCAGCTCACGAGGCAGCTGCTGACCCAGTTTCAGCTAACCTTAATACGCTGAGCTGTAAACTTAGGGAGTTTGAGGAGTTGCTTCATGAGAAACGGAGCCATCTCTGCATCGGGGCAGGGCTGGCCGGAGATGCCCCAAAGTAAACGGCTCTTACTCATGAATCAAAAGCCTATCATGGACGTACAGGAAAACGAGAATATCCAGGATATAACTGTGAATGCTCCTTAATTTTCCCTCTGCTCCAGTCATGCAAACCCCACACACAAACCCATCTTGTAGAAAGATCCTTCCTCTCCTCTTGTATCAAAGGATAAGGTTTAGGATTGTCGCAGAGTCCAGCTTTCCTCTCACAGCAGACTGCGATGTTGGTATCTGAGCATAAAGAGGTGGTTTGCGTGCTTTGCTTCTGTGCCGCATGAGCCCACACCACCACTGTTGAGAACATCGTGGTGGTATACAGGTAATAATACAAAGGACCTTTGTACAAAGGATGGGTGACGTGGGTGTCTTTCTGTGCTGCGTGCTGGAAGCTTAACAGCAGTGCTTGTCCTAGGAAGTTTTGTATTCGAAGTGGGCACTAGAGGAGGCGAAACCTACAGGAAAAGAGGTAAGACCGTGCAAAGCCATGTGCCTGAGCCTCCTCTACCCAGGGTTCAATTCCATGTCTCTATCCAGTGGACAATGCTACAGGTTAAGATGCTGGGAAAGCAATGAGGAGACTTACCTATGGGAAGTGGCAATGAAATTGTTGCAGGCGTTAGGAGCTCCAGAGGAAAAAAACTCTTGCAACACTCCAGGGGAATGACATAACAAAAAATCGTGCTATGTAAACAGAAGCATAGAGAGAGGCCTGTGAAGCAGGCCAATGCACATCCATGGAGAGCTTTATTGAAAAGCATGGTTAACTGTGTCAAAACAGAAATACTGCTCAGGCTGCAGCCCTTCTCTCTCTGGAGCAGGCATCTCCTAATGAGCAGCTCCAATTCTTTGGGCAAGGTGCATGGCACGGGACTTTGTCATTACCGTTCCTCGATGTAAGTCCTAACTGAGTCCTCCTACTCTGGCCTGCTGTCTCCTGCGATGCTTTCTGAGCTTTGAAACGATTGTTTGCCTTCCCTTTCTTTATGAAAGCTTTTTAAGACAGACTTCTCCCACTGAGAGTTGCTCAGCTTTCCATTTAGTGTATGCACACTATTTTTGGCTCTTTAAGTTCCTGGGCCAGATTCAGCTAAGTGGTTATTTTATTAAATACGATGACGCATATGATTAAAATGAGATTGGTCTCCCTCTCTTTGAATATATATACACATATATAAAATGTGTATACACTTCTCGTATATATGGATATAAGCTGAGCAACTTATGTGTGGAGAATCATTGCAATGTCGACTGTAAAATCTGGGATGATTCTGTACAGGTTTTGCAAAACAGTAGCTCAATGGGAGTTGGTAATTTTGGCAGATACTGGTTCAAAGAGTTTAAGGACATACTCAAGTGGTCTAAACTCCACCAGATGCTGAGGTTGGAAACCAGGCCATTTGAAAAATAGCCATCAGAAACCTCAGTTTAACTGCATTAAAAAGCAGTGGTTCTGTTATACCTATGTGGATAAGCACTTTCATAAAGTATTCAGTGTTGGTGCTTGGGGTTTATTGGCTTCCTCTGTGTCTAATTTTTATTCAGGAGGGTCACAGTACATTTATGTGATGAACCTGGGAAATAATTGAATTTAAATCTCAGAAAAAAGTGCAAACACCGGTGGGCATCTATCAAGTTTGAGTACTAAGGTCAAAGCATTTCATGTCATTTAGAAACATATGGGGGGGGGGGTTGTGTCCCTGGAAAAACATTAAATCAGGAAGCCTTGTTAACAAAGTGTATGAGCAGGTACAAATGCAATGAAATTTCCAGTTGCCTTTTTAGTCTAGAATTCATATTTGTGGCTTGCTATGGCTGGGAGCTCCCAACAAACTGACCATCCATGCTACAGCATGAAGCGCAAGAGAGCGGTGATCAGTCTATCATAGGTCTGTCTCATTAAGCGATATACTTTTACTTGGTTAACTCCATCAGTGCTTTCATGTAATTAATATATTTTGGGTGTCTGCTTGCAGTCTTTGATTGATGATTGTGTTCCCTTGTACAGATAAAGGTGGAACCAGTTGTTCCAGCTCCATCACCGGTTATTCCTCGGCTGACATTAAGAGTGGGCGCAGGCCAAGACAAGATGTAAGTACAAATAAATCCATCTGCAATGTGTATGCTTACCACAGTTCATCCTCTCTCATTTGTGACAGTTCTTATTTTCAGTGGGAAATGCTTAAAAATTAGTGGCAAATGATATTCATACAGCTATGACACCTTTTGACCATTCTAATGAAAAATGAAGCAGAACGCTTAACAATGGAAACTTTCTGGACACTTTGCCCTTTTTCTTCTACTCTCCAAGTGCGATCCATCACCTTCCATCCATCCTACTGTGTTTCCTGCTCCGTGCTTTTCTAGGGCATGGATTACAAGACATCATCTAGACTCGTATGATGCCTCCAGTGACATTTAGTGAGGTTTCTGTAATGGATGGTTAACCCTAGTGTAACCTACAGCTAAGTTTCATAACACTCTTCAGCTAACAGTTGGTTTATGCTTTAAAACATAACAGTTGAAATTCCTTTATACGCATCTGTTTTATTATAACTGTTGATGATTATTCATGAGTGTACCTAGCGCATTTCAAATGTTGGTTCATTAGCTCCCTAATTATTGGGTACTGTTGTACAAATAATAGTTACTTCGTACTGTGTGAGCATAAATAGGATGATCCCTATCCTGAGATCATGCAGCAGTGGCTGGAGAGGCTGGGGAAACCATGTGTCACTGGGCTTTTTAGGCTGGTCCTGTGTTGTATGTGAAGGGTTTCTTTTAATCAGGTTTTTCATGTTTTTAATGGCACAGAGCACACTGATGGTAAACATGAGCACCAAACAGATGTTTCATTTCCATTCATCACATTAAATATTGCTAATGTTGTCTCTCTTCTGTAGCCATTCTGAACTAAATCTCCTAATCGCTAATTTTTCTGCTTTATAAATTAAATGACATCTTTAATGATTATTCTGGTTTTCTATGCTGTCCTGCCCCTCCTCAGTAGGCAACTGTGAGTTTTACTGGTTTGAAGTTGCTACAGGACTTCAGTCATTTCTTGATTTCTACGGGACACCCCCACCCCAAATACCAGGGCTTTTTCCTGCTCTTCAACCATTTCTGCTTTCTTTCTTTCACAATATTTGAGTGTGATCTAAAATCTCTGTGCCTCAGATTGCTGTACGAAAGCTCTAGCTTTCTCAGAACAGTTGTCTGTCCTGCTGTGCATGATTTGGATGTGCACGGCTGGACAGACTGTCCCTCTAAAGCCCACAAATCCATTTTCCTCCTACAAGAGCTATGAATACGTTTAAACTCCTCTTTTTCAAGGACTGTACAAGTGTTTATATGGGGAAAATTAAGTCATACTTTCATCTGCTTGCTACAAATCATAGGGGTACATCACCGTCAGCCCTGCCAGCCCACAGTGGATCAGAGATACTGAGTTTACAGCCTTTTGGGAAACTCACTTCTATTCCAGTTTCTTTTGTGCATCTTCAGTGGCACCTTGACCACCATCTGAGGACCTCAGGTGTTGTGATCCCTAGCATAGCAGAGCCTTAGAGTTTAAATCCTGACTCCGGGGTGGAAGATACACAAAGCTGACTTAGCTCAAAGTTTCTAGACAAATTAAGGGAGAATTAAACACCAGGACCGAGGTCTTCAGGGTCAGGGGAGTCCTGGAGGCAGCTGGTAAGAAATGCTCAAAAGTGGTTGTGCTCCAGCTCTCTGCAGCATCTGTACTGGGCCTAGGAGGGGAACTTAATCTTCTCCATGGCACGCTTGTCCTTGAGATTGCTTTAGGCTGCATAACCAAACGAGGTTTGAATCATTAGATGAGAGGAAACGGCCTCAAGTTGCGCCAGGGGAGGTTTAGATTGGCCATCAGGAAAAACCTTTTTCACCAAAAGAGTTGTTAAGCATTGGAATGGACTTCCCAGGGAAGGGGTCGAGTCCCCATCCCTGGAGGTATTTAAAAACCAGGCAGACGAGGTGCTTAGGGACAGGGTTTAGTGGTGGGATGGCAGGGCTAGGGTAACGGTTGGACTTGATGATCTTGAAGGTCTTTTCCAACCTAAATAATTCCATGATTCTGTTAGTATTCCATCTCCAGTTGCTTTCTGGGTTCCCTTTTCTACCTTAAATATCTCCTCACTGCCCACCATACTGGCACCCTAAAGTTGTCCCATTGTAATGGCTGCATCACCCAGTTGCACCTTCTGACTGACGGCAAACAAAAACTTACAGAGCTTTGTAATAGCTTTTAGGCTTTGTCATAGTATTCCAAGGGAAAATCCAGGAAGGAGTTTGCCCTTCCACAAGTAAATACAGTTTGTGCCACATGGCTCAGGGAACCGTTTTGTGTTGTGTGTCGATCTTGTGTCTTAATGCGGCAGAGCTCACGGTAGAGCTGTCCTGCTCGAAATAATACTTTTGCTTTCATCCTCAGCAATTAATATTCAGCCTGAACTCAGAGTGTATTTTAATTTTCATGTGTTGTGATCATTATGAAAAGGACTGGTGTGGCTCTGAGGCAAAGCATTACATAGCTGCGCGTGTGGCTTGGACCTCTGAGGTAATACCAAAAGTCTCCATGACCTCTATTGAAAGTTATTAGTTGAGAAGACCATAGTAGGATCATCAGCCTTTTAAGTAGCTCGTAACGGGCAGAAACAAAAGCTTTTGTGATGTGTTATGTTAAGGGAAAGTTAAACTTCTGTTTCATCTGCGTTGGTAATGAAGTTCTGAGTATCTGGTAATTATCATATGGAAACGCTGTATTTCAATTAGCATGTCTCTGGAGTTTACTAGTATGGGATTGTTTGGGAATGTCATGAATCGCTATGGAAAAGTATGAGGAAAGTTTCTGGGGATTCTTAGAATCTGATGAGTAAAAACTAGATAGACTAATGAGTTATTTCAATGTCCTCTATTAGAAGAGCTGTTTGGAGGCTTTAAGTACCTATTCAACTGGAGGTTGGTTTGTTTGGGGGCAACTGCATATAAAACATGGTCTTTAATGGAAGTACTTACAGATCTTGGTGAGACCGGGAAGTCTTTCAGGTGTCTGAAGAAAAAGTGTCAGGTTGATGGTGCTTGAAATGGAGATTCACATCACGCCGTGAACACCGCACGATGACAGCAACACAAGTTTACTCAAAGAATGCAGCAGTGGTGCTGTAGCAAACAGTTTATCATTCTGCGTCTTGGCTCCTCTCCTTGGACCAACACACAAAGCAGTGATGGTAGTGGCGGAGAAGTCTCCTTTCTTGTTTCTGTGAATGTGAGAACGTATTGCTTCTAGATTCAAAGTGATCTCTGCATTTGAGCTTGTCTGATGTGCAAATATTTTTACAACACACATAGAATCATAGAATCATCTAGGTTGGAAAAGACCTTTAAGATTATCAAGTCCAACCGTTAACCCAACACTGCCATCCCACCACTAAACCCTGTCCGTTCAAAAGAGACACCTATTAATAACGTTAGGTTAATAGACATGAAAATGTACTGTTGCTGAAGGATGGAGAAACCAATATTGGAAAAACTGTTCTACTTCAGGGTTTTTTGCAAGTGTTTTAGCTGCACGGTAAAACAAGAAGAAAGTAGATTATAATCAAAGCATTTCCATCTTAGTTGTAAACAATTACAGCAATACTTGCATGGATGCCACATTAGAAGAAATTTACTGGATTCCATTCTAATGCAATTAGAGCTAATTTTGTTCTTTAAATGAATAAAAGGTCAGCTAGTAAATCTAGTTTATCTCAAGTCCAGGCTTCAATAAATTGTTTTATTTAATTTGTTGTAAAAGATCTTATCCTTAATGGGCCTAGATCTTATTAGTTTGCTTGGGTTCTAAAATATTTATGACCACCTTTTTAGATATGATTTGAATGATATGTCGGAAGGGTTTTTCACTGTTTTTTTTTTTTTTTCTACTCCAGTGTTATCAAGGTAGATTGCTAACTGGGTTAGTATAGGAAGGAAGTAGAGATGCTATCTTTTTTTTAAAAAACCAAACCAAAACAAAAAACCACAGCCAGTAGAGACTTTTAAATTCTAAATCAACTGCAAATGATGAGCAGAATTTTATACTTTTATTTGATTGCATCATGGTTTCTTTTCATCCAGTTATTTTTCCTAAGCACAATCATTTTTCATACACATAAGTTTTTTAAAAGTGTATCTGTTGGTGAGGTGTTGACATTCCAGCTACTACCACAGTTGACATAAACTTCGGCAAGAGTATGTACTGTAATTTTTGATACTTCAGCTACATTTATTCTACATTTAAATACAATTTTTAAGAAAAAACATATGGCTTCTGGCACTAATGCCAGACCACAAGGCACAGTACCACTCACTGGTGCTGTTTCAGTGCTTCTGTGACTTAGAAGCAGGATATATATTTTTTGTGAGATCAGGTCTCCAAATTTATCTTAAAATGTCGGGCTTTTGCTCCAGACTCATCCTGCATTCTGTCATAGCTCTGCCATCAGCAGGGAACCTGGAAACCAGACATGAGAAGGGGAAAGACGGGTATTTTAACAGCGTTTAACTTGTAAACCTGACCTGCCACTCTAACGAAGTTGCCCCTTGTCTTACGTATTTTTAAAGTGAGTGGATATGTGGCTTTCTCCAAAAACAAATTGCGCACATGCTCAGATATGTATGCATATGTGTCTATAAAAAATTTATATTAAATAACCTGTGGATTGTAAAATAAAATCCTAGAAGGATTAAGGGATAGAAGGGGTTTTGTTACCCAGATATTTAATTGACTCCACTAAAGCTTTTTATCGCTTGGTAGGATATTATCAGCCCAAAGCCTAACTTCTGTTCGTTTGGAGGCTCACTCGACTGCATGATATCCCCATGACAAAAGCCACCAGCATAGCTAGCTGACATCCTTTATAGGGAATCTCAAAGCCAAGTGGCATGTATATATACCAAATTATTTTGTGACCAGTAGATGTGACCTCTCTGTGTAATATCAGTGACCCAGAAGCATACTTTTGGTACTAAGAGGACAGGGGAACCTGTCCTGTTGCTTTCTGGTTTATTACGCATAGTTTCTGTGATCGTCCATCTAAGAACTTCTATCACAATAAGGTGCTCTTAGCACATCTTTTTATCAGAAGCCTGAAAGGAAATGTAGCTTGAGAAAATCTCCACGTCGAAGCTATAACCCTACCTGAAACACAGCTGGACTGCTGGAGGAGTTTATTTTTCATAAATTTACATCATTTGGGTCATCACTGGTATTTGCTCAAGAATTCGTTATTTCAAGTGCAACCACTGTTGGGCAACAGAATTGCAGTAAAACAGTTCTATAGTCAGACTTTCTGAAATTCTGTAAAACTTTTTATCATCTAACCTGCAGCATGCAGAGTACCATCAAGTTTATTATAGGGTCATGTTCTCCAAAAACAGATGCCTAAATGATGGATCTTCCATCTGCAACAAGCTTAATTTATGTAAGAGTTGAGCTGCAAACTCTCCAGAGATTGAATTTTCTTGGGAAAACTACACACACGCATACACAATCGGATTTTTAAAAGGTAATGGCACCAAGGGAGGAGAGAAGAAGAATTAACGGATCCATCGACATGCTTTTTATTGACCTGGTTGAAGACAAGGAATTAGGCAAGGACTGTGTTGGCATTCCCCTAAGCTCACTGGGGATCTGTAGTTGCTGCTGTAACATGAATATGTATTTTTTGAAAACTGCTCAAATTCCCTGGGAGTTGTGGGAAAAAAAGCTTGATATCCAAGACAGGACTTTGCTATTAGCTTCAATTAAACTAGAATTCTGCCTTACGTAGTTTCCAAGAATGCATCTCATTTTTACAGTGTCCCCTTTGGTGGATATTCAGGATCTTTCATTTTTAATAGGGTTGTTCTCGTACGGATAAATCAGACCATGTGAAGAAACTTTTGAACTTTGGGTGCTATTTAGTGGAGAGCTACTCAGACTTTGATAATTTAGATTACTGTCTTCATAGTGTTTGCCCACAAAAGCTGAATAATGGGGTTCATTAACCTCCCTGTGTAGGCACAGCCAAATTGTTTGCCTCTAGCCTTGGCTCCCTACGTGTGGCTGGGGAGGAAAGGATTGGCTTTTTATTGACTTGTCAAGCCGTAGGTTTGCATTACCGACCAAGAAGCTCATGACCCATTCCATTTATTTCACTGTTTTGTGGTGGGGAAACAGGTAAAGGAATCCTGCTGGAAGCCCCTCCTTCTGCACGTTTTTATGAATAAGAGCAGTGTTTGGAGCAGTTAAGGCGCCGTGACCAAATCCTCCGAAAGACGTAATGCAAGCAGCATGGGGCTATTGTGGGACACAGCTGTGGGCGGTGTTGGTTACCCTGCGAGACGTTGCTTATTCAACAGAAAGCTCTGGAGGAGGACTTTCTGTGGAATTAAAGAGGAGGGGAAACAGTGATACTTCAGGGAGAAAAACGTAAAGGGTAAACCACTGTTTGGGAAAATTAAACAATAGAGTCCGGGCAGCGAAAATCTGTGTTTATTGCAGGACTAATGGGTATCCCAATTATTTTACAGTGTAGCACTTAGCAGAGAAAGACCATGTTAACCGTCCGCTAACAGAATTAGCGCTCTGCGTGTCCATCCGGCTTTTGCTGGAAGACGGAAAAGAGCGTGTGATGGTGCAATCATTTTTGATATGATCAATAGACCACCTAAGTGAGGAGGCAGAGTAATGAAAAATGATCTTGCTCCTCTCCAAGGCTGCAGAAGTGTGCTTAAGGAATAATTCCAGTGATCTTTACAGCTTTCATAAATCCATGCGTGTGTTTGTGTGTGTACGTACATACCCGCATTTCTCTGTTCTGTAGTCTTTTACATTGTAGGAGCTGGAGGACTGATTTTCAATGCCTTTTAAAATGCTGCGTGTATTTTAATGAAGGTATTGTTTCGGGTATGATCCATATCCCTTTCCCAATTGTTCTTTTTTAGTGTAACATATTGGCCCCCATCCTGCAGTAAAATCCCCATGTGTGGTCTTTTATCCATCCAAAAGTCTCATTCACTTCAGTGGAGGTTCCCCAGCCTCTCCCGTGCTGCAGGATTGCAGCTTTTACATGAAAAAAAAGTGAAGAATACCATATCCCTTTTACCAAAACCATTTTTGTTTATATTTCTAGAGGTGATATAGTAGAGTTTTTTCTTCCTTGAGTGTGAGTTATTTCCAACTTCAAATGTAGTCCTTAGCTTTTTTCTTCTCTTTTTTTTTTTAATTACTGAAGCCACCCCAACTAATTATTCATCCTGTTTATGGTAGGTGGTAGGCTATGGCAAATTATTTTCATTTTGCTGCTGGCCACATTGGGTGATGACTCCAAAAGTGAATCCATAAAAGGGCTTGAGTCATTAGAAAACAAAATAACTTACTACGAGATTCTTTGATTTTGCTGCTTATTGCTCAAGAGTAAAAAAATTGTGTACTGTATACCGCAATTAAAGAAAAAAAAAACAACTTCAGGCAGGTTTAGACACATAAGCAAATTGCTTGTGTAAATGAGCATGAGCAGCTGCCCTTATAAAGCACAACAGAAATCGATCAAATATGTGTGAAAGATTAGAAAGGCAGATGGGTATTTGTTTAAAAAATAGACTTTGTCTCCATAGAAGATGACTGCAAAAGAAAGGTACTGATTTGTTCTTGTCTTTGACTTTTTTTATTGACGTTTTTAAACAAAAGTGAGAAAACCATATAGACCCATGGGTTCATGTTATAGTTCCTGGGAGCTGGACGTGGAGAAGAGGGCCATAGGGAAGTAGCCATCCATAGACACAAAGGAAAAGGTGGTCCTACCTGAATTTAGTAAGGTTGTCCTGTTGATCTTCAGCTCTATGGAGCCTCCAAGTTCAGGGCTGACTGGCCTGCTTGGTTCTTTCAAAAGCATATCTCAGTAACAAGCTGGAAAATACAGTTTTAGAGGTTTCTAAACCCATGCTGGCAGTGTATTTCTA
This sequence comes from Egretta garzetta, assembly GCF_000687185.1. Classification (NCBI taxonomy): domain Eukaryota; kingdom Metazoa; phylum Chordata; class Aves; order Pelecaniformes; family Ardeidae; genus Egretta; species Egretta garzetta. The sequence continues at coordinate 3,697,047 of NW_009258662.1, forward strand.
AACCCATGCTGGTATAATTTTCTGGTAGTTAATAAAATTCATATTCTACACTAGTTCCCATTAAAGAGGGTAGATGTAGGACTGGTTTGTGGGCGAGCTTCTAGATCATGCATCCCATAACATTTCCCAAACCAAATGACAATAAAGGGCAGTTTGCAAGGAACACATAAGAGAAAGTTTGCAAAGAGCTCATTGGCATAAACATGTTTTACCAGCTTCTGGTTTTGCTGTTGAGAGCTCAGCAGGAGGGGATAACACCAGGTGGTTTTCACCTCGAAGCTCTGAGCAGCTTGTTATTGATGATAAGAGAGAAAAGAAGATGAAAGATACCAAGATGCCACGCTACCAGCTCAGTTTTGTTTTGTCAGACTGGCAGTGAACCATCCAGAGATGTAAGTCAGAATGGTGAGAAAGAATGGGAAGGAGATTTAGGAGTCATTGGCAGAAAGGTGGTTGTGGTTGTTGGGAGAAATAACCCGGGTGTAACAGATACAGAGGGCGGAGGCCAAGGGCAGAACTCTGTTTCACTTAAAAGTAATGGAAAAATAAACAGTAGAAAACCTATAATTCAATTTCCAGAGTGCAAATGTCCATAAACCAAAGGAGTTAGCTAGAAATGTCAGCTGGACTGAGGACCTAATGGATTCAAAAGTGTTTTTTCCTGCCTCTGGGAAGGGGGCACTTGTAGCAAAATGACTACTAAGGGAACTGTATGAATTACCCCTTCCAAAAGAACACTGAGAATAAGCATTGTACGTCTAGGAGAAAAGGGCTGTTAGCAAAGGAGTTACATCTTCAAGGCAAAAGACCGTGGAAGTGAAGTCAGGCTTGGCAGAAGTCAAACTGAATTGAATGTCGTGAAGGACATTGAACAAATAGGAAAAGAAGGGAAGAAGGAGGACCATGGAAATGAAGACAGGGAAAGGATGGACATGAAGGATAGTGTAGGTATGAGCCAAGTACAGAAAGACTACTTTCCTTCTGATCCTATGTTCATCCTCTCCTTTACTGAGGACTAGGACACAATGGAGAACAGCAGTAGGTTGATGGCGGTGGAAATTGCCATAGTGAATCAGGAAGCAAAATACAGGGGCCTTTGCGCACTGAAATCAAGGAATGGGGTAATCTTTCTCCCAAATTCTAGAAGAGCTGGGTCATGAATTTGCAGACTCAGTGACAAGTAATTTTTAATAAATTCCTTTTTATTTTAAAATGCAATGTTTGTTAGGTCTATTTTTAATAAATATTAGAAAAAATAGAAGTGCTGAAGAAGGGAAGAAAGTAAAAGTAATTTAGACACCTGGTGACAGCAGTACTCATAATTATAAAACAAATTTTGGGGAAGGGCTGATTAAAGGCTTGGAAGTGATGGAATACAACACACAACGGAAGTGAGCCATACCAACAGTCTTGATATCAATCTTTGATAAAGCAACTGATTTTCTAGGTTAGCCTAGTCCAGTTGGCAGTCCCTGCAAGAAATGTGGCTGGCAGCGGCTGATTTTTCTGCCACGCATCGCGGGTATCTGTCTCCACCACCAATGCTGAGAGCAGCTGCCTCCACCTCCCACTGCTGAGTGATTTCTACTGGACTGGGGAAGCCATCCCTGGGTGCAGGATCAAATCACTTCCCCTCCAAGGGAAGGTCTCCGCTGTGGTGGAGAAGGGGTGGGACACTCGTACATGCATAGCTGGAATACAGTTGACATCTGTCCTACCGTTGGGAGAAAGGATGCTGTCTTCTGGATGAATAAAAGATGGCAAATCCGAGCTGAATTTCAGGAAAATATTTAATACTGTCACAGAGAACATTCCTAGTGAAGCTGGCAAAGACCGGATTAGCTGAAGAACTGCTCAGTAGTAAGGAACTAGCTCAAAGGAATATAGCAACTGAGAATTGTAAGAGAGTTTATCTAACCAGAGAAGAGGTTACTAGTGAACGTGCTCAAGGATGTATTCCAGGACTGGTGTGATTTAATAATTTCATTTGAAATTTTGTCACAGAAGGAGGTAGAACAGTGATGGGGTTTGTTGGCAGTAAGGTTGAAGGACCACATCAGTACAAATGAGGATCTGATGATTGTCTGGAAAGAACTGGATCCCCTTGAATAGAAGGGGGGAAAATGGTATTTAATTCAGAAAATGAAAAATTGCAGTTGCGGCTTTGCATTTGAAGTGTACCAATAGAAACTTCAGCCAGAAGTAAGAGCTGATCACTGGAAGTATCGCTGCGACGTGGGTGAGGGATCATTAGTTGATCACCGAATGACAGAGTTGCCAACATGAGACAAGGGTGACCGTAGGATCCATTGCAAGAGATAACTTCAGCAGAGATAGTGGAAGTGTCCGGGCCATCATATGAGAACCTGTTGATGCTTCATCTGAAATGTTATATTCAGTTCTTGAAGGCAGCTTGTATTCAGGAAGGATGAATTGGGAAGATCAGGTGCATAAGAGGGCTTGGAGCACTGTTAGGGGGAACATAGGGGAGTCTGTGTTATGATGGGAGAGGAGAGCAACTTTGTGTGTTTAGTCTAGCATGTGAAGAGGGGATATGGTTGCTGGCTACAAAATACATCAGGCAAGTAAACATTTGGGAGGGAGAAAGCTATTTAAGCTGAAAAACAATGTTGGCACAAAAACAAATGGGAATTACTTGGCTATGAATGTAGGCTGGAAATTAGAAGAGGTTGCAGTGAGCTCCTGGAATGGGGTGATGGTGGGGACAAAAAGATTAACCGCTTTTAAGATCAAGCTCAATAAACTTGTGAATGGGATTAGGTGACACGATGCCTGCGAAATCACTAGACTCATTTGCCCAGGAAGGGGACGTATGCGGGGTTTTGCCGTAGAGATGAAATGGAGAATGGGCTGTTGAGCTCCATGTGCACCACTGAAGGTCAACAGGCTTACGTGGAAGTTGTTCCATTTGTATGGGACCAGGCCATGTCCACAAAAATGGGTGATATCTTGGAATAAGTGCCCAAAGTTCATTTTCCTCAATAGAGAAGAATATCACATTGCAGGCAATTTATCACATGAAAATATTTGGGGTTTTTTTTAGTTTCAGGTTTAAGTACTGAAGTCTTTGCACTTGCAGAATTGCTAGGGGCTCTTCTGGAGGTCTGATACATTTTGGCACTCTGCAAATGCACAAGTTGGTCATAGAGTGTATTTGTGAAGCTTATATTTGCCAACAGGACTTGTTTGCACAGAATAAAATATTCAGCAGGGCATAAGAGATAAAAAAATAAATTTCCCTTTCTAAAAGTAATATGGGAATTAGCCTACATTACAGAGCTTAAATTACACTGATTCTCCTCCAGGGTTGGAATAAAATTTTCAAAATCACCTCTAATCTGTGAAAAATCTAAACCATATGGAAATCTTCCTAATTCCCCTGGGTGTTTTTGACACTCTTACCCATAGGTCTTAGAGTATTTCATTTTTTGCTGGTGCAACAGTCTCAGTTCCAGGTGTGAGATTTTTCAGTAGTAAAATAGTTACACCGCTTAACTTCCTAGTGTCGAGGAACTTATATCAGTAAGGGAATGTCAATACTAATAGATATTAATATCACTCGTAATAATCCAAGTTATTGTACTAGTTGTAATTATGTCAGTGCAGTTGATGGTGTCATTTTCCTATGTACAAAGACCCCTTTAGCTCCTGTTCCTTGCTTACAAATGGGTCATGGGTTCAGAAAAGAATTGGGACTTGTCAAATGTTGGTTTTCCTTTGGGCTTCTTTGGAGCTCTGCCCCTGAGAAACAAAGATTGCTGTGATTTTTTTACTAGACCTTTCAAAGTACTGATACAGCATTTTTTTGGAGCTCATCACCCGTAGCAATCATTCAGCCCTGTGGCTCATATCCTATTTTTGAAAAGCCATTTCCTTTCGGTGCACATGTCTTTTCCCTGTGTTTATATGAAGCAGTCAATGGGGCTTTCAGCCATAAGGATCAGAATGAAATCAAATAAATTACTTCGAAAGATAGGAAACCATTTCACACCTTGGAGCCTCATTTTGCTGCAGATGTAGCGTGTTACAGCTCATGCCAGTTAGAGCCGATTATAAACCACCTGACCTGTCACAACACTTAAAATCTTGGTAGAATTTGCACTTTGCCTGCAAGCCGACAATTTGTTTTCGACAATTTGGGTTTGGATCTCTAGCTGTGGTTGCCCTGGAGTAATGATGAAGATGGGATTTCATACACTCTACCATTATGAAGAGGTGTATCCATACATGCGTTCAATTGTGAATGCTCCAAGGTTCCGTAAGAAATACAGTTCCTGCTAGCATTTAAAAAGAAATCCAAAGTGAATTTAGGTTGGACACAACCAGATACACAATGTTTACATTCATTCTGGGTTTTTTTTTAAAGGGAGTGGTAACCTTTAGTTGTGATTTATGGAGGGTCTTATTACCACACCTATTCCAAGGGTTTTCTCACACCCCTTCATTCTGGAGGAACTGCTTTGATTCAAAAACAACTTTAATTGACTTTTTATCTTTCACTGTAGAACGTGTTTGTGATATATTGTCAGGCAAGGAGCCTGCAGAGAAGTGGAATTCTTGACTCAGGCGTCTGAGTGTGTTGATGGTGGTTGATGTTCATTTGTATTTGATTACCTGAAAAAATATTAATCCAACCTCAGTTTTAGAGTTTTTGAATTGGGGTGGGGAAGGGGGTGAAATTTTGTCTTATTTAGTATTGTCCTTGCAGACTTTTCATATACAAGTGCTGATTTTGGAAGCGTATGAAAAAGACACTTGGGAAAAAAGATAACAATATATGTATGGAGATGTCCAAATGTAGAGTTTAAATCCTGGCAGGGACTAAGGTGTGGGGAGGATCGAAGCTTTGCTGTAGTGAGTACCTCCTACTTGTAGTGTGCTCAGTGCCTCACTTTTCCTGTCTATAAAATAGAGCTCATAAATCTTGCCATCATTTACATAGTGTTTTGATATCAGGTTTCTCTCCAAGTCTGAAGTAACATTAATTATTAGTCGTGGGACGGCTATTTCCCTTTGATTTCTCCCCACCTCCGTATTGCCGTGTATGCAGCCCCTTCTTCAGGACGGAGGACAGGCTAAACCACCCTCGCTGAGATTACTCCATCACCTCTAATGGTGTAGCACAAAGCCATTCATTTCTCCACTCTGGAGTCTAAAGTCTCTGAACTTCATTAGCCCAAGGGAGTGGTAGGCCCAAGCGTGCTCCGAAATGCCGATCTCCTGTTGTGATAACTGAGCTCTAAAATCAAGATAAACAGCTGCCCTATATACTGAACATGTCCTAATTGCACACTTCAAGCAAACCAACCAGTTGACGAGTGTGTGTCGCCCGCTAATGAATATTTGTAGTTTTGGAAGATTTCATGTGTGATGTTCCTTGTAGCTTCTTCGGTTATTAGCAGAATGGCTTTAAAGACCCTGTTCGGGAGGAGAACCTGGCTTTATCTAGACCAAGAAACTGTGGAATTTAATTTCATACGTTAGCTGGGCATGGTCACTCTTATTCAAATTATATTAGCTAATACTTCTTTAAAACTGTTTACACTGTGTGCAAAGTTATGTTTAAAATCCTATTAGCTAATACATTTCCTAGTCTAGACTCGGGGAGGGTTGACTCCCTGAAGAACTCATAGCAGGACTTTGTTTACTTGGAGGGGGGTAGAATAGAGAGGCGGGGAATGAAGGGGTAATGATGTTTGAAACCGTCCAAAGGACTTTTGCTGTGCCAAATATTTTGCTGTCTGTCCCTCTCCTCGCTTTTATTATTGCTAAGATTTTTTTTATTGAGAGGTGGCTCTCAAGTCGTGAGGGTAACTTTGGAAACCATGGGAGTATTGCCACCGACCGAGGTCTTGGCATTCAACGTCAGGAGCCAGGGCTCTCTGCGGGAGCAGTGAAAGGAGGAAGGTACAGAGTAAGTGTCTGAATCGGGGTGGCCAGTCTGGCAGGAGCCCCAGGGAGCCACACGCTAAGACTTTCATTGAACCAGAAACACATCATGGACATTCAAGAGCCAAAAAGAAAACTTTCTTGGTGGGAGATAACAGTGGCTTCTCAGAGGTACCCCCCACTAACAGGAGAAAGAGGCTGGATTTTACATGTAGATCGCTCCCAGGATGGCCCGGTAATAGGACATCCGTCCTTCTGCAAGTCACAGACAATTTAAGTTACGAGCCCTGCGCTTTGACTCACAGTCTAGCACCTTACTGACACACACAAAGAGCCTGAGCTCCCAGATTAGGTACCTGAGGCAATCACTAGGGCATCAAGTGGTGTGAGTGCCTTCAGTGTTGCTGATGGAAAATCATCTAACGCCTGTTAGATTCTGCTCCACTAAGTTTCTGAACTTCCTTGGTTTTGGTTTTCTTCCCCTAGTCACTCCTAGCAGGTCTGGGAAGGTAGGTGTGATGCTACCGTTGGCAGGTCGAGGGAGGTTCTCCTCCCCCCTACTCTGCCCTGGTGAGACCCCACCTGGAGCACTGTGTCCAGTTCTGGGCTCCCCAGCTGAAGAAAGATGAGGAACTCCTAGAAAGGGTCCAGAGGAGAGCAACTAGGATGATAAAGGGACTGGAGCACCTCCCCTACGAGGAAAGGCTGAGAGAGTTGGGCTTGTTCAGCCTGAAGAAGAGAAGGCTGAGAGGGGACCTCATCAACACATACAAATATCTTAAGGGCGGATGTCATGAGGACGGAACCAGTCTCTTTACAGTGGTGTCCAGCGACAGGACTAGGGGCAATGGGTACAAACTGAAACATAAGAGGTTTCAGTTGAATGTGAGGAGAAACTTCTTTACTTTGAGGGTGACAGAGCCCTGGAACAGGCTGCCCAGGGAGGTTGTGGAGTTTCCTTCTCTGGAGATATTCAAAGCCCGCCTGGACCAAGTCCTGTGTAACATGCTCTAGGAGAACCTGCTTTAGCAGGGGGGTTGGACTGGATGATCTCCCGAGGTCCCTTCCAACCCTTGCGATTCTGTGATTCTGTGAATACCAAACACATTGCTCTGTTTCCTTTTACTAAGTCTGTTTTTACTATAACTTGCCATAGTTCTGATTTAGTAGTGCAAGTGGCGTATCTTGGGAGAAAAACGCTATTACCTCAGCCAAGCATTAAATACTGTATAATTCCGAGCCTTTCTCAAATGATAGCTTGGATTATTGACTTGAAATGCAGACAGTGTCTCTGATTGTAGCGATACTGCCTTTTGAATATCGTAAGAGAGTTGCAGTAAACTCTAAAGTTGAATGCGAAATTCCCACTGATAGGGGAGCTGGACTTCCCTGGTTCTCAGGAGTTGTTGTGATTTGATTTTCGTCATGGTTTTTCTACTGATGTCTCCGTTTTTTGCTTTCTTAAGATATCCTCCTCTCTGGAATGTCTAACCTTTCTTTAAATCGCCTTCTTCCTACAGTCCCGTCACAAATCAATTGCACTCCCACAGTTACCATTCAAATATAAATAAGTTAGTTAAATGATTTACGAAAATGTGGTAAAACAAATAGACCTATCCTGTGTTTTGTTTGAGATTTTTTTTTTTTGTTTTCTTTTCTAAAACATCCTTTTCCTTCTCTGTACATTTCTAATCTAGAGCCTTATGGTAAGGACTTTTTTCTGCCTTGTCCGTTAAATTGCATGCACATCACTAACACTGTGTATCAACATTCATTAATAAATGTTGGGTCCTCTATGTATCCCCCTTCCTGGGCAAGATTATTCTATACTCTGTATTTACTAGAGTTACATCCTGTCTACTTCAGCTACTCGAGTAAGTAGCAATATTTTAACTGCTGAGTATATAGTGTGCGTCATTTATTTGTCCTGACTAGATCCACTGCTGATTTCATAAACATTTGGGGAAAGAAATACCAAACTAGCAAATATTTGGAGAACCCCCTAATGTAGGAACTTAAGAGGATATCAACTCTCAGTTTGAAGATTAAAATCAGTGCTGTTCACAGCTGATTAACTTTCCTTTCTAATCATAGAATCATAAAATGTTTTGGGTTGGATGGGACCTTAAAGACCAGCCAGTTCCAACCCCCCTGCCATGGGTAGGGACACTTTCCACTAGAGCAGGTTGCTCAAAACCCCATCCAAACTGGCCTTGAACACTTCCAGGGATGGGACAGCTACAGCTTCTCTGGGCAACCTGTGCCAGTGCCTCACCACCCTCATGGTGAAGAAACCACCCTCACGGTGAAGAGTATTTCCCACAAATTGAGCTAATGTAATAAAACTGAATGAAACAAGCTTAGGTAAAGCCACAGAGAATATTTATGTGACAGGGAGCTATAGAGTAGCTCAGGCTGTCCTGGCATTCACTTCGCAAAGGCTCTGTGCTTCATCCTGTTCAATGGATGGGTGTAGCAATGTCAACAGTCCTTGTGTTGGGTTGAAACAGCCTCTTTGATGACTCAAAGGTGATGAAGCTGCACTATTTTTTCTTTATATCTGGTCAGTGATCAGTCATGGCTTTCTTTCCCATCAGCACTTAACAATTCTCATTTTTGGTCCTACAGAGTCATCAGCAAAGTGGTGCCAGCTCCAGAGGCCAAACCTGCTACTCCTGTGAGCCGGCCCAAAACACCTCCACCTGTGCCGTCACCAGTACCAGCTCCCGTTCATGTCACCCCTCCTCCAGCTCCAGCTCCTCCTCCTCCACAGGCTACCGTCTCACCTGTCCTGATCCCACCACCCTCTCCAGCCGTCTCGGCGGCAGGAGGCTCCAAAGCTCCAGTCAGGAGCGTGGTGACCGAGACCGTCAGTACTTACGTGGTAGGTAACGCATCTGCTATGCTTTGTCCCAGTGCCAGTGACATTCATCTCTCGAATTGTTGAGCTCCTGGGTGACTCATCGTCTCAATCTGATGGTACCTGGGCTTGTGATGTTGCTCTCTATCAAGCTACTCTTCATCCAGCCCTTGCTTCCATGCACTTGTTTTGAGGGGTTAATAATTAAAACACTAGTACTTGGACTGAATTTTTTTCTGTGTTCCCAGTTCAAAGTTTCTTCTTACAAGTCCGGCTATATCCCACTTGGTATTTTCTGCTAACTGAGCTCAAGCATTTATTTTTGGAGGTGGAGATTTTTTTATAGATGCTTTTGTAAGTGCTGAATTGAAACCTCAAATGTCAAACTCGCCATGGATTTTACTGTCAGTCAGGTGAAGTACAAAACCCTCACACAACATCAAGAATTTGACTTAGCCCTCATTTGAAATGTGGAGAGTCCACTAATCTCTTTTCTGGTTTCCTCAACGTACAGAAATTGCAAATGTTTGTGCACCTCAGAAAGTCCATAGATAGTTCATTAGTCTACAGTTCGTTAGTCTGCTTGGCACCTGCTCTGAACTCGGCCTCTCTCTGCTAGCGTTCATGCCTTTAGGAAAGTCTCCCATCCAACATGATGTAGGAACTACATTTGCTAAAAGAACGTGGACATACCTCTGGGCAGGATTGCTGTGCTGCTGAAAATTTTTGCTTTAGGCGCAATGTAAAACGGAAGCCCTGACGGTTTCTGGTCACTGAAGAGCAGCAGATACCATTAACAACGGTGGCAGTGTTGTTACCCTCCCCGTCCTGGCTAAGTTCCAGCTTGCTTGGTGACACCTTGCTTATCTGTAGTGGGTAGCAGTTTAAAGATCTCACCATTTCAAACACCTGAAACTTGCTTTTATTACAGAGTTTCCTGCACTTTAATTGCAACGTATGCGCGATTTTTCTCTTTTTTTTTTTATTCCTGTTTTTATAATGATTCCTACTGTAAATCTACCCTGCTGTTTCTAATGGAAAAGGTGCTCTTCCCTGCTGGACTTAAAACTGTTGTATCGCATTACTGGTCTCTATTTAAACAGCTGCTACATTTCACTCCCCGAGCTGGTTATAGCACTAGATATAGGCTGTGCATGTCTTTAGGGTTCAGGATCCACATCCTCACCTTCTGCATCACACGTGTAAACGCAGCGTCACTCTTCCGTATTACTGGAGTGCCCAGAAGCTTGGAAATTCACTCCGAGAGAGAAACATTTCCAAAATACTGTACTACATCCCATTTTCTTCAGTAAGCATTAAAAGCAAATAACTTAGAGATTATGTTGGTTTAAAGAAGAAAAACCTAGAGCTTTTCCTAGGTACTTCCAGTGATAACACTCGTAGCACCTTATGGAGAATTCAGAGGACACGTAGGCTCCAGGTTATTTATTTCTTTTGCAACACGAGAGCTGAAACCAAGGCTTTACTGCGTTAGGATCCAACTATGTGCAGAGGCAGAGAGACTCCCGATGTGAGACATTTATAAGTCAAAAAGCTGAGAGAGAGGTTGAGAAAAAGGGAATAATTAATAACTATTAGCCCCTTGTACGAAGAGAATCCAGGACACGGAATGATGAAATGGCTTTTCCCAGGTCGCGTGGGAAAGCTCTTCTAGAGATAAGATTGGAGCCAGTGTGACAGAGGTGCGCAACTCCCTTCTGCAGGGGAGGGCAGGAGGGTGTTCTTATAGTTTAAAAAAAAAAAAAAAAAAGATATGATGTGGGATCTCCCTGTAGGATAGCATCTCAGTAAGTGTGCTCTGATCATTAACTCTCAGTGGTTTGTACTAAAATAGCATTCAGCAATCACATACTGTCCCTCCTTCCACGTCCCTGGGCTCATTAAGGAACGAGCGGTTGCGCAATATTTTTAACATCCTCATTCAGCAGCCCGATTTCTCCTTTAACAAACAGGCAGAAGTTGCAGTGATTACAGAGCACCCTGTCCCTTTCCAGCCCCTGGAAGCCTGAGACAGGTATTCTGCAGGCAAACGTGCCCCCCACCCCCACAACAAAACCCTAAGTTTGGAAAAGTTAGGGTATCTGTCTTCAAATGGGGCAACGTCAGGCAGCGCTGCCTAGAACCAGCAGTGCCAACAACAGGCAGCACCCTGGATGGGGTGCCAGGGCCCCTGCCGGAGGATGGTGCGGGTGCAGCCAGGTTGCTCAAGCAGGTTGTAAAGGGCTGTAGCTGTCAGCCCAGCAGCCCACCGTGGCACAGCATCTCCTCCTTCCCCAGCAGGATTACCCCCCAGAAATGACTATGGATCTCTTCATGCCGAGCACAGGCAGATCTGCGGAGCAGATGCTTCTCTACCAACTCAAAAGGACTTTGCAGATGTGAGATTAGATGCGTAGATATGAATGACGATGGCAATCAAACCAGCTTTAAAATCGAGTTCATTGTATGGTCTTGCCTACTCCATTTTGCTGCTGGGAAGGGGATCATTCCCTGCTTAATATTCCCGGGCTTTGTATTTTCTAGTCTTAAATCATAAAAAAATTCAGGGCTTTAAGAAGAGTCAGTCATGAGTGATGTGTTGGTTGCAGCTCTGGTACATTCCTATTGATTTTTCGGGAGGTGGTGTAAGATGTACAGACCACCATGTAGTGGCTTTTTTTTTTTTCCTCAGAGCATTTGGGCCGTTTCATCTACTACTTTTTAATATCATTTTTGTAAGCTGTACAGGTAGCAAAAAGTTATTGCCTTAGATATGGGTAAGTGCACTAATGCACAAAAGCTGAGAACAAAACAGTTTGTGTTTCTGAGATTCAGCGATAACGTGCAAATCGTCATAAAGGAATGATGAAATCGGGGTAATAACCCAGACATTTTGTACTTTGTATTGGTAATTACACTTAGAATCATAGAACCATAGAATGCTTTGGGTTGGAAGGAACCCCTAGAGGTCATCTGGTCCAACCCCCCTGCAGGAGCAGGGACACCTTTAACCAGGTCAGGTTGCTCACAGCCCCGTCCAACCTGGCCTGGAATGTTCCCAGGGATGGGGCCTCCACCACCTCTCTGGGCAACCCCTGCCAGGGTTTCACCACCCTCATTGTAAAGAATTTCTTCCTTAGATCCAGTCTAAACCTACCCTGCTTCAGTTTAAAACCATCACCCCTTGTCCTGTCACAGCTGGCCCTACTAAAAAGGGGCTCTTTGGGTAGATTTCGTGACGTTTCGCATCTATGTTGTTACCAAAGAACCACTTGAAATTCAAAAATACAAATAATGGGTCTAGCAGGATATAAACATAAAAAAAAAATTCATAAAGCTCCAAATATGATAAATCCAGTAAGCAGCTGCCTAATACTGTAAACGATCTGCCTCTCTCGTTTCGTTTACCCTTCGGTAAATTGTAGTGTGACACAAATGTCATAAGGGGAATGGAAAGTTACTCAGTAACAACTTTTTTTATATCCTGATCTTATCAGCTAGTTGAAGTTGAAGACTTTGGCTAATAAGTAATACGGCAATATATCCACACGGCACGGTGTATTTTACCTGCATGTAAGACTGTTACCTTACACGGGAGGCTGCCGTGGCTCGTCCTTGCCATTAACGGGGTAGAATTTAAAAAATCGCGATAGTAGAGACAGAGGAGGAATTGTGTCCTTAAGCTCTGGCTGCTATATGTGACTGCCTGTGCTCGGGTCGGGTGGTATAACTGGCTTTACTGGTTTACAGGACAAGACAGAAAAACGCATGCTTTGGTCGTCACGTACAGTATGGGAAAATCAATTAAAACGTTAACGCTGAGCACTTACGATCGGAGAATTCATAAAATAACGACGGTGGCCGCTGAATAGCTTTGTCAGATAAGCAAGAAACTTGGAGGGGGCTGGGGGGTTTAATGTCGATTTTGCTGCCTGCTTAGCCCTGAAAACCAGCTAACTTTCCTTTTATTTGCACCAGATCCGAGACGAGTGGGGTAACCAGATCTGGATCTGTCCTGGCTGTAACAAGCCAGATGATGGCAGTCCAATGATAGGTTGTGATGACTGCGATGATTGGTATCACTGGTAAGTTGCTCTCATCCCTCCTATTCTGCCGTTCCCTGGCAGATTTGGGGCTACATTATTAAAAAACCTTTTTTTTTTTTTTTTTTTTTTAATGGTTCGTGACGCCGGGAATATTTAAATGGCTTTACTGTGTCCAATTTAATAATCTGGAAGATATTTTTATCTCTGTTTCTCTGGAATTTGAAAAAGCACATTTTAAGCTGTGAAGAAGAGTTACTTTTTAATTAATGGGCATTGGTGATAACAGTTGTTTTTCAAACTGCTGGGAAATATTGCTGATTCCGGTCATTTTGTGAGAACTACAGGATTATGAACATAGCGTATACAGATAGACATTTCAAATTATGAAGCATTGTATGAACAGCAATATAAACGTCAGCTCTTACAAAAGGGTTGGAGGGAATTAATCACTTTTTAGGCGTTTTCTTAAACAGCTACATAAAATCAGAAGGTTTTTTGCAGGTGTATTAAAGAAGCGTTTGAAATTATTTTAAATCTAGCCCATTATACCTGAAAGTGTGCTCGGATTTTCTATTAAAATACCATTTCTTATCTGAGTGTCCTTTCGATATATTTTTGTTGTTGTTTCAAAGCAAGTGGGTTTTTAGGTTTCTGTTCGAGCGTTATATTCGTTAAGGGAATGATAATATAATTGCTGTATTAATTTGAAGGCCAGATCCTGTCTCCCACTGAAAAGCTTAATGTCTTTGGGTAAGGAGCAAAAGTGACGTTACTCCACTGAGACGGCCCCGTGTGTTCCTGTCCTCCACAGGCCCTGCGTTGGGATTACGACTGCACCCCCAGAAGAGATACAGTGGTTCTGCTCCAAGTGTGCCAACAAAAAGAAGGATAAAAAACACAAGAAGAGGAAGCACAGGGCACACTGAAGGCTTTGCAGCGGACTGAAGGCGTGCGGTCGCCGTGGCACCTTCTGCCCTGTCTCCGTTGCAGGGGGGATCCAGCCTGCTCGTGTCTCACCCTCCGTCACCGACGCTTAGGGTTATGACTCTGGAGTGATTCAGGGGCGAGGAGACGCTCTCCGTTGGGGGCTGTTGCGTTTCGCGGACCGTCCGAGCCCAGGGGGTTGAGTTTTGGTACATTCTGATGCTGTCTTTCACCTACCGAGGGAAATTTGCACAGAGCGATATGAAGGCTTCGGTAGTTCATGGTACCGCTCCCGCTCCTGTGGCTCGGCAGCAACGAAGATGAATGTTGTAAATACAGATATCTGTGCTATTCTTTCTCGATTCGTTATTAATCCTTCTTGAACCTTTGCAGCAAGGTGCTGAGAGGAGGAGAAAATGTAAATTGCAGTAAGTTGTAAACTGAAGAGACCTTCTGGAATGATTTCTGTAGTCTGGATACAGTTCAGCCTCTACTGCTGCTGAGCCAGATAATCATAATGTGGAAATAAAAAGTGGCCGGTAAATATTTTTGTGATGAGAATATATGAAGCTTTTTTCCTTGATTTTTAGTACTAACATAAAATAAACACGTTCAAGCTTTTGTGATATATCTTCTATTTTTTAAAAAAACAAAAAAAAAGTTTCTATTGTGTCGATTTTTTTCTTCCGTGTGAATTTATTTCGGTGGACCTGTAATATATTTTATACTTTTCGTTTTCGTTTTTTTAGTCTTTGTCGATGTACCTTCTCATCGCTTGTACATTTCATTGGTGTGTAAAAACACTTCCCATTAAAAGATTTTCACACGTGTAAATACCTGATATTTATAAAGTACTATTATTTTTTTTTTTTTTTAATTATTTTTTAGGGCTTGAGGATTTTTATTTCCGTTTGCCTGAGAATCCAAACCTAGCAGCTATTAGAAGCCCGTGCGACGTGCGCCCGTCCTTATGGCTTTAAGGGATTGGCGAGATCTGCCCCAGTGGCGCGCGCACGAGGAGTTGGCCAGCACCGTAATTAGGCCTCGATTCAGATACTTAAACATGTGGTAACTTCTTAAGAAGTGAGTAATCCTATTGCCTTCAAGGAGCCTGTTCCCACACTTGGTTATATGTGCGCTTAAATGCCTCCTGAACTGCGAGCTTAGGCCAGGGGGCTCTGCGCTGTTAATGGCAGCTCCAGCGTGTTAATCTGTAGCTGGAATTGAGCTTTTTTTCCTTTTTTCTTTTTTTTTTTTTTTTCAAATGAGTGGTAGTGAGTTCGCCAAAAGGCTCGGGCTCGTGTTGAGATGGAGGAGCTGCAGAATGGCGTCCCGCAGAAGGTGCATTACTCCTCTTTGCTTTGTGTATCCCCTTGGACAGACCAATAAAAGGAAGACGAGTTGTATTCCCCATTGAAAATGAGAGGGGAAATTGCAGAGAAAATAAAAAAATAAGGCAGTATTAGATGTTGTAGTGCAATGGGTCTCAGCGCTAAATAAAACAAAAGAATGAATCTGGGAAAAAAAAAATTATACCTTTTGTTTCCGAAGCGATTTTAGACTTCATTGGTTTATTTGGGGATATTTCTACTTTAAACCATACATTGAGGAACATCTGATGTTTGAGAATATGGCCCTTTAACCTGTTGCACAGATATTAAGAGTTATTTTTTAAATGCATCCAAATTGATATTAATGAGAATGAATTAGTCATGTTTTTAAAAGTACCAGTCTAGTTAGGGAAATGAGGCTTTGCTGATAGAACTGTTAAATTGCAAATCAGTGGAGATATGGATGAAATTGGTTTATTAAAAGTGCACTGTTACTTTCTTTGTTCAATGCCACCTCATTTATATTCTGTCCCTGCTAATTACCAGTCAAGAAAGTTCTTGGGTTTGATTTTTTTTTTTTTTTAAATTTTATTTTGAATTGTTGGATGTTGCAAACCTGATTCTTGGTTTTTTTTTCCACGTGTAATGTGCAGACATACAAAAAACAGAGTCTTTGGTCATTTCTGGTCGCAATAATAAAGAACTAGCTTTTGGTAAGTTGTTTATCCATTTCCTCCTCCCCTCCATTAATCAGAACTTCTCACATTTAATCAACTAAATTATTCAAGGTGCCGCGGGAGGGCTGAACTTTGCTGTTTCGACGGCCGTTCAGCTATTTCTATGCATGCTTGTGCGTTGCTGCCGCCGGGTTGGTTTCCTACCCTGAGTTTTATGATTTTATAAATGACCCCTGGGGCAATAAAACCAAAGCATCATTTTCAGGAGGCTTGTGTGGCTGACGGGATTAGTAATGGGAGAAGGGGCCCTTCACCTCCGGGTCATCGGTTTGAAGCCAGCCTTGGTCCGTAGCCGGGCAGAGCCTGCCTCCCCTTGCATTTATCGCTGGAATCGGTGGTATAAAAGATATATAATCAGCTTCCAAAAATAGTTACCCCCCGAGCAGCTGTGTGGCATGGACCCTCCTTACAGCACCTCGTACCACCCAACGCAAGCCCAGCTGCTTCCCCAGATGTTCGTCTTTGCCGCTGTAACTTTACAGGTTGCATTTCTTCGCCATGAACTCTGCCAGAATTAGGGCTGCTCCCTTGATTCGCTGCTTGGTTTTATGGTTGGGCATTCGTGTTCCTCTGAATCCATTTATGATTTGGGTTTTGGACACCACCAGCCATGGGAAGAGGGCACGGTGGGTGGCTCGAGGCTTGGTTTGCTCGTTGGATGTTGTGGGAGAGCATCGGAATGGCTTTCCTGCCTCAGAGGGCAGCTTCATAGAATCATAGAATGTTTTGGATTGGAAGGGACCCCTAGAGGTCACCCAGTCCAACCCCCCTGCAGGGAGCAGGGACACCTTTAACCACATCAGGTTGCTCAGAGCCCCATCCAACCTGGCCTTGAATGTTCACAGGGATGGGGCCTCCACCACCTCTCTGGGCAACCCCTGCCAGGGTTTCACCACCCTCGCTGTAAAGAATTTCTTCCTTAGATCCAGTCTAAACCCACCCTGCTTCAGTTTAAAACCATCACCCCTTGCCCTGTCACAGAGAGGAAAGTCAGTTGTGAGCGCTACCTCTGGTAAACACCTATTCCCACGGGTAGCTGGAGTAGAACTGGTTAAAAGTTTAGCAAGTAAAGAATTAAAAGAGTTTTCAGTGAGGAGAAGACAACTCACCATCTGCCCATGGTATACGGAGAAGGCAGATACAGTTTGCCTCCCCCCAGCTTTACTGATGCACCCTACGCGGTGGATTGAAGCGGTACAGCGAGGCTTGGTAGCAAATATTCAAGAAAAGAGCGTAAAAGCTATTCCGTGAGAAAAGCTTGTTGAATCCTGCCTTTACTCTGGGGCCAGATTATTATCTGGAGTCAGTTGGGAGTCAGCTGGAGCTGTGTCAGTTTACACCAGCCCAGGAGCTGCCCGCTCGTGCGGCCGACGTTGGGGCTGGGGGGCAGCGCCCGTTTTTGTGG